>NC_092733.1:33859968-34459968 GCF_047496885.1 Scyliorhinus torazame | reverse complement strand
GCCAATCCACCTAACCTGCACTTCTTTGAACTGTGGGAGGAAACCGGAGCACCCGTAGGAAACCCACGCAGACACTGGGAGAATGTGCAAACTCCACATGGGCAGTGACCCAAGGCAGGACTTAAACCCGGGTCCCTGGTGCTGTGAGGTAGCAGTGCCACAATTCTGGGATTGTGGTGAATTGCTTCTGAATTTGGGATTATGTTAAATTTGTTCCAATCTGCGTTAGGGACTTCAACATTTAAAGAGACCATGCACATGTCCTTTATAGACCTCATCACTGTGCAAGCCTCCGATTCTTGCTTGGGCTGTTGGCAGATACCCAACTCCCTTCCCAGAGCTTTCTAAGTTAACTGCTTACTGATTTCTGCCACAAAGCTCTGTGAGGACCACTGTAGATTTCTTCCACCATCTCCAAGCTGGAACAAATCATCCAGCTTCTTTTCCCTCATAAAGTTCAACCTGAGAGAGAGTCCTATCTGCAAACCACGCAGTGAATGATAAGATTAGTAGTTTCTCTGCTTATGATATCGGCCTGCCTAACCTTTATTTTCTTTTTCTCTCCCGACTCACTGAGTTGCAGCCCTTCACTGTAGTAGGACAAGGGGGACTATTTCAGCATTGATTGAAGATTTACTAATAGACAAAAACAGACCAAGAGTAAACAGACCATCTTCAGGATGGAGGGTGTAACTGGTGCATCAAACCCGGTGCTGAGTGAGTTTCAGATGCAACCCTGGCTCTCTCTGTACCAAACACGGAATCTGCTTCAACACATTGATTGTTGAGTGAGGTGAAGACTTCTCTGTCTGCCATTGATAACATTAATTGCTGTGCATATTTCCCAGGGGTCACTCAGTAGAACTCCTCAACCCAACCTTATTCAATTATCGTTGGAGATCACCTGACAGTAAGAAGCTGCTGTCCCTCACTGAAGCTTGGCAAAATATTATCCACATGAATGCTCTGACCTTCAATTGGATCGGAATTAAATAGGGGCGGCACGGTGGAAGAGTGGTTAGCACTGTTGCTTCACAGTGCCAGGGTCCCAGGTTCGATTCCCGGCTTGGGTCACTGTCTGTGCGGAGTCTGCACGTTCTCCCCGTGTCTGCGTGGGTTTCCTCCGGGTGCTCCGGTTTCCTCCCACAAGTCCTGGAAGACGTGCTGTTAGGTGCATTGGACATTCTGAATTCTCCCTCTGTGTACCCGAACAGGCGCCAGAATGAGGCGACTAGGGGCTTTTCACAGTACCTTCATTGCAGTGTTAATGTAAACCTATTTAATACGCTAATAAAGATTATTATATGGGTTGGTAATTGGTGGCTGAGCTTACAGCGCTCTTATGTACAAATTTAAAAATGAAATACTGTAATATAATCAAAGCTGCCAATTTTAACTCCTGTCTAGATGTTGAAATCGGTTCCATGTTGTCTGGCCTATAGATTGGAAACTGTTCCCAGCCCTGCTACAGATTGGAAACGCATTCCTCTGTCCCCTATTCTATCACAGTGTTAGGAATCTATCAGGGGACAGGTTGTGCCTTATGATTGTTAATTAGCTAGGCCAGGCACGGAAAGGTGAATCTGGGTTACCAGATTTTCCCACCGTCACTTTAAATGAAGGACTATCAGGTTTTACGGTGCTAGTCTGCAATCCTCCTTGCGGGAGTTCCTATTGTCTTCCCAACGAGCTGATGTGGCCACACAGGCCCCTTGGCCTTGACCGTCCTCAGGTTGACTCACCACAGACCGATAAAGATGCCATAGTGCAACAGAACCACGAGAGATAGTCGACCAGAAGTCAATTCTACCCCCCCCCCCCTTTCCCCTCAATCCCAATTGTAACACCCAGGTCATGGGTACAGAATCAGCTGGGAGCTCGAATTTAGCCTGAGGCCTCAGGCCAAGATGTAGGCCTTCCCTCATCTGCCTAACTCCTGATTAAAGTTGAACAAACTTATTGCGCAGCGTCCGTTGCAAAGCAGGGCATTGTCTCAGTGGTGGAGCAGTGGTGGGAGTTTGAATCTGTGAATTAGCTATTCTCTGGATTGAGTACAAAAACAAGCCAAGCAGAGAGGCACATAATGCATCATTTCAGTCACTTACATTGTGCGTGGAAGTTCTCCATCCAAGCGTATCATTCTCCTGGCAAAGATTCTACCTGTCATTCATTTTTTTTATTTGTGATTTGAACGTGGCCATGTTAGCTGGTCCTCGTGGCTATAGATCCAATCATTGATTTAAGGTAGCTGGTTGCGGTCCATTCACCAATGGCAACAGAGACGCCACAGAGTTCCATGCTGGGGGTGATGTCCTTCACGATGAAAACAGCCCTTTTGCCTCACAAGTAATGATGGCCATTAATGAGCTCCTTTCATGAAACACTGACAAAAGCATATTTTGAGGATCGATTCTGCACCATTCTAGGATTTAAGCAGGAGGTGAAGACAAAGGAGTGGCACAGTGGCACGGTGGTGAGCACAGCGCCAGGGATCCGGGTGCGATTCCCCACTGGGTGACTAGTCTGTGTGGGGTTTGCACGTTCTCCCCATGTCTGCATGGGTTTCCTCCGGGTGCTCCGGTTTCCTCCCACAGTCCAAAGGCGTGCAGGTTAGGTGGATAGGCCGTGATAAATTACCCTTAGTGACCAAAAAAGGTTAGGAGGGGTTATTGGGTTACGGGGATAGGGTGGAAGTGAGGGTTTAAGTGGGTCGGTGCAGACTCGATGGGCTGAATGGCCTCCTTCTGCACTGTATGTTCTATGTTCTGTGTTCTATGTTCTGCGTGGGTTTTACTCCAGGTGCTCCGGTTTCCTCGCACAGTCAAAAGATGTGGGCAGCATATAGAACAGTACAGCACAGAACAGGCCCTTCGGCCCTCGATGTTGTGCCGAGCCTTGTCCGAAGCCAAGATCAAGCTATCCCACTCCCTGTCATTCTGGTGTGCTCCATGTGCCTATCCAATAACCGCTTGGAAGTTCCTAAAGTGTCCGACTCCACGATCACAGCAGGCAGTCCATTCCACACCCTAACCACTCTCTGAGCAAAGAACCTACCTCGGACATCCCTCCTATATCTCCCACCCTGAACCTTATAGTTATTATAGAAGTATAGAATTTACAGTACAGAAGGAGGCCATTCGGCCCGTCGAGTCTGCACCGGCTCTTGGAAAGAGCACCCTACCCAAGGTCAACACCCCCACCCTATCCCCAATAACCCAGTAACCCCACCCAACACTAAGGGCAATTTTGGACCCGAAGGGCAATTTATCATGGCCAATCCACCTAACCTGCACATCTTTGGACTGTGGGAGGAAACCGGAGCACCCGGAGGAAACCCACGCACACACTGGGAGGATGTGCAGACTCCGCACAGACAGAGACCCAAGCTGGAATCGAACCTGGGACCCTGGAGCTGTGAAGCAATTGTGCTATCCACAAGGCTACCGTGCTGCCCCATGTGTACATTAATGAGACACACCTCAGTCACAGAATTTACAGGGTGATGGTCTTGGGATTGTCACCAGCCCAGGAGAATGTTACCAGTGGGGTATCACAGGGCCGGTTTTGCGACCACTCTTGTTCAATACCTGATCTGGAGACAGCAGTGAGCACATTATGAAAGTGGTAAATTTCAATGCTGAACAGGGTCAGCTACAAGAGGATATTAATATACTTCATATTTGGCCAGACAAGCAACATGTGGCAATTAATATTGAAAATGTAGAATGGAGACACCAAAAAAACAGAGAGAGTCCACTTTGAATGAAAATAAATATTTATGGAAATTGAAAAACCTGAAAGCCCGATCTTCAACCAAGAAGCAATCACAAGTCTCAGTATCACCGAGTAAATCAAATTAGATATTAGGATGTTTTAAAATGTTAATATCAATCCAAAATAGCAGAGCATTGCTCCCATTTAAAAAAATTATTGGCGCAACTCCATTTTGGATAGTGCACCAATGTTGGGTCACTGCACTACAAAATAGGATATTGCAGGAAGAATACAACTAGAAAAACCGAAGGATTGGGCTATGCTGAACAACTACTTAAATTGGGCATGTTCTCACAAGAGGAGAATGTTGAGAAGCAATAAAATGGCTGTTTTCAGTGTTCTAAAGGGGTTATCTAATGTTGAGCATGACAAGCAGTCACATTTTATCCAGATCAGTGAAACTACAGGAATCGGCCTTGGCCTGAAAGCATTGGATGAATTAAAATCTAATCGGCGGAAACACTATTTCAGCAAGCACAGCCCCTCTAGGGCATTGGTATTCATGGCAGGACCGACACGAGTCTTTCCTCCGGTCTCCCTGGGCTGTTTTTCTGTACTGCATTATGATAATAAACTGACTGCCTAAGTTAGACGTTCCCAAAGGGGCCGTGATCAATGAGCAAATGGGATCAAGAGTTCCTCCCTTCAATGGCAGCAGTGCCGACTCTGAAGCAGAAACACTGACGTGGCATCCTGAGATTGGTTCAAAGTCTCCATGATAGGTGCAGGCATATTTTTCTTCTTGTATGGTTCAGAGGGTGCGGTCTAAGGGGCTGAGTCCAAGAACCCAGCGCTGCCTCCATCAGGGCCTGCAAAACAATTGTGGAAGACTCCCTCCCCATACTGCCCAATCAATGTTCTTTTTAAAATATACATCACAATTGGCCCATGCTATTTTCCCAGCAAATGCCACTGCCCTATGGAGACATGGAAACAGTGTGCTGATTAATTCAAATGAAATTAGAAAATTCATGCCAGAAAATAGTTTGTGATACAGTAAACAAGTAGCTGGAGTCTCATCTTGTGTGAATGCAGTAATGCTTTGGCAGAATAGGCGACTTTGGACCTATAGTTTACAAATGGTAGCAGTGTGGTTAGCACAATTGCTTCACAGCTCCAGGGTCCCAGGTTCGATTCCCGGCTTGGTTCACTGTCTGTGCGGAGTCTGCACGCCCTCCCCGTGTGTGCGTGGGTTTCCTCCGGGTGCTCCGGTTTCCTCCCACAGTCCAAAGATGTGCAGGTTAGGTGGATTCGTCATGCTAAAATTGCCCTTAGTGACCAAAATTGCCCTTAGTGTTGGGTGGGGTTACTGGGTTATGGGGATAGGGTGGAGGTGTGGGATTGGGTAGGGCGCTCTTTCATAGAGCCGGTGCAGACTCGATGGGCCGAATGGCCTTCTTCTGCACTGTAAATTCTATGATTCTATGATGTGGAGGTTAGGTGGATTGGCCGTGCGAAATTGTCCCTTTGGTGTCCAAAAGGTTAGGTGGATTGGCCATGCTAAATTGCCCCTTGGTGTCCAGGGATATGCAGGTTAGGTGGGGTTACAGAGATGGGTTGGGAACGGGGGTGAGGGGGTTGTGGGTCTAGGTAGGGTGCTCTTTCATGGAGTTGGTGCAGATTCAATGGGCCAAATGTCCTCCTTCTGCGCTGCAGGAATTCTATAGTTCTATTATAATATATTACACACATCCTTTGCTTATAGATAAGTCATACTGGCTGTTGTGACAGGGAGCTGGAATTAAGATAAACGGTATGCATACATTCCATTGAATGAGCTTGCCCATGTCGAATGCTACTCAATTTAATTTCATCTCTGTTTTCCCAGCCTGTGGGTACATTTTATTAATTTATCTTCTCTCTTCTCTAACTGCCCATCACCCACTTTTCTTTACAATCCCTTTCTCTTGAACTTTTTCACAGACCCCAGCCCTATCCTGCCGATAATCTGAGTCGATGTGGGCACCTTACCCGCTTTGTACCCCCTCCCCTAACCCCCACCCCCGCCGCTCCACAACAGGCCACTTCTTCAAATGAGCAAAAGGCCTAATCGTTCAAGGCTCCATCGCCGCGGGCCGGGGCAGTGTGAAACGAACTGTGCCGAAAGCCATGTGTGTGGATCGAGGTGAGGTGTCGCTGGGGGACTGGGGTAACACTCAGACTGAGTACCTTTAGTCAGAGGAACGTCACTTAGATTAAACCTCTGTCGCCTGCTCAGTGCATTTGCTGGTCCCACTTTTTTTGCATGAAAATCTTGCATTTGACTGAGTGGGACTCAGATACATAGAGTTTTACAGCACAGGACAAGGCCCTACGGCCCATCGCATCCACGTTGGCCATCAAGACCTATCTATTCTAATCCCATTTTCCAGCACTTGGTCCATGGCCTTGTCTGCTCTGGTGTTCCAAATGCTCATCTAAATACTTCAATGTTGTGAGGGTTTGCGCCTCTTCCACCCTTTCAGGCAGCGAGATCCAGACTCCCAGCACCCTCTGGGTGAAAATGTTTTTCCTCAAAATCCCCTCTTAAATCTCTTGCCCCTTACCATAAACCTGGTTATTGACCCCTCTACTAAGGGGAAAAGTTTCTTCCTATCTACCCTATCAATGTCCCTCATAATTTTATACCCCGCGATGAGAGGAAATAAAAGCAGATTGTCCCACTTTCTCAATGCAATCCTCCAAACGTGGGATAGGATAAGAGTCCGTTCTTGTAACTGCATTCACCGTTCTATAGTCTACACACAACCGTTGGGTACCATCTGGTTTAGGTACCATCACTATGGGTGAGCTCCATTGGCTGCAACCCACTTCAATTATGCCATTTTTAAGCATACTCTCAATCTCTCTGTTAACCTGTGCCAATTTTAAAGGGTTAAGTCTATATGGATGGTGTTTGATTGGAACAGCATTTCCCACATCTACATCATGTATAGCCATTTTAGTACTTCCCAATTTATCTCCACAAACTTGCCCATGTGATATCATTAACTCTTTCAGGTCAGTTCGTTTTTCCTCTGGAAGGTAACTCAACAATTTATCCCAATTTTTAAGAACATCCTCATTTTCCAATTTAATTTGAGGTATGTCAAATTCACAGTCATCTGGATTTGGTTCGTCACTTTGACTTAGAATCATTAAAACTTCCACCTTTTTCTCTCCTTCCCTTTCAAAATACCTTTTAAGCATATTCACCTGCTTCGGTGAGTCTTCCTTCTATCTGATGTTTTTACCACATAATTCACCTCACTTAATTTCCTTTCAATCTGATACGGTCCACAAAACCTAGCTTTTAAAGGCTCACCCACCACTGGTAACAATACTAAAACTTTATCCCCACTGGCAAAACTATGAACTTTGGATTTCTTGTCCGCGACCCGTTTCATCACATTTTGTGCAAATTTTAAATGTTGTCTAGCCAATTCACCTGCTCTATTTAATCGTCCCCTAAAATTTGACACATAATCCAATAATGTAAGTTCTGATTTCTCACTCACCAATTTTTCTTTAATCAATTTAAGTGGTCCTCTTACCTCTTGACCAAAATTAGTTCAAAGGGACTGAATTTGGTTGACTCATTAGGTGCATCCCTAATTGCAAAGAGTATGAATGGAATTCCTTTATCCCAATCCTCTGGATAATCGTGACAATACGCCCTCAACATTGTCTTTAATGTCTGATGCCACCTTTCTAATGCTCCCTGCGATGCTGGATGGTACGCAGTTGATTTAAATTGTTTTATTCCTAAGATATCCATAACGTCTTTGAATAACCTTGAAGTAAAATTTGATCCTTGATCCGATTGTATTTCTGTGGGTAGTCCATATCTAGTAAAGAATTTAAGTAACTCCTCCACAATCTTTTTAGCTGTAACATTACGTACTGGAATGGCCTCCAGAAACCTAGTAGACACATCCATTATAGTCAAAACATATTGATTCCCACTTTTTATGTTTTAGGAAGTGGTCCTACGCAATCAATTAGGACCCTTGGAAAAGGTTCCTCAAATGCTGGAATGGGTATTGTTGTGCATTTTCTCTACTACTTGGTCTTTTCTGTGGCTCTGTTCTAATTAGGGCAATCAGTGAATTTGCCTTCTTTCTATATTGTCTATGTCCGAATGCTTAGAGTCGCCAGGTATCACATGATACCACCACAAGTTTCAACTGGCTATCGATTAAAGAGCCAAACACCATTTAGTTAGTTCAAGGTCAAGGGTACTTTATTTACAGACAATCGGCTTAGGTCAGGAAACAGTGGCCGCTGTTCAATTCTGGATCTATTGGGTTCGAAGGGGTAATTGCTGCTCAGCTGGGCTCATCCGTCTGGTCGCGGGCGTTGAACTCGAACTTGCTTCTGGTGTTGCTGCAGTTGGCGATAGCCGTGACCGGGGTACCAAGGTCAAAAGAGAGTGAAATATGGCGAACGCCTCCTTTATACTCGGGGGGGGGTTTGTGCTCTTTTGGGCGGTCCTTCAATTTGGGCCTTACTAATTGGGTGATCCCTGATCACTCTGTTCGATTCCTTAGCCAATAAGTGGGCGGGGATCTGGATGGCTGGGCGTGTCCCAAGCGGTCATTGACCCCGTTGTTTCCCTTGGACAGGGAGTGGCGCCGAAATGTCTGGGACAGTACCCGGTTGCTGGAGTACCAGTCCTTTGTTTTGGGGAAGATGGGCCATCACCTGCTAATCGGCCTGATTAACATGCTAACGGGACGGGGTTTCGATGCCGTCTGGACTTTGCTGACAAATACGCATTTCAGGCTCTGAGCCTGTCTGATTCTTGGCTTGACATTTTACCCATCGGTCTTTGCGAGTTGCTCTGTACCGAGTTTTAAGAGGCCATCCCCGATGGCTACACTCCGTCCTCTTGATCCTCAACACAAAGCGTGAAGGGTCACAATACTGGTCTTCTTTGTTCTCTTGGGATGCCGGGTACCTTTAACCAAGGACAGGTTCTACTCTACTCTGTCCTATGGGTCCAAAAACATTTACCTAATTTCCCTAAACAACACATGTCTAAGAATTTCTAGGGGACCATTTAACATTCATAAAAAGGGGAACCTCTAACTGTCTCTAACTAGACTACACTCATGCTGCTATTTACAATCAAAGGACTTATCTTACAATACCAAAAATATCCAATAGCAGCAACACATTTCTTCCTATGTCTGACATTCGCATACACAGAAAATCAACGTTATTAACAAAACCAACAACCTCGGAATTTATTCAAGAAATAAGTTCACAAGGAGTGTGGGGTTTGCTGGAGTCCGAGGGAAGGGGCTCTAAATGTATATACTGGGGGGCGGGAGACTCTCCGTCTCCATTTCCGCAATCTATCTGAATCACACTGTACAATATGCCTATCACTAGTAAGGCTTCCACTGTGTAGGACAGTGAATACCACTTGATGAGGTTCTCACACCATGTGGGGGTATCGGTGGCTGGGTGTGTGTGTGGTGTAGTGTCCACGCTGGGGTGTTGTGTTGGGTGGTTGTGTTCGGGGCCTGTGTGGTGCGAGGGGTGGAAGTGGGTAATGTGCACAACTGGACTGTTCCAGCGATGATGACGATGCCGATCATTAGAATCGTCTTCATCTTGTTTCGGTTTTCCTTCACCGTCGAGTGTCTTTGTATCTCTCTAAGGGAACAAGCATAGTGTCTGTTATCATCGTGTTTTTTAACATCTCGTATGTCCGTTTGTGTCTCCTTAAAGTCAATTTTCCCATTATAATCGCCACCATATGTGACTCCCTCTTTTTTTTTTAACAACCATTTGCGGAGACAAGACATCCAAAAAAAAATTCTGTGTCTCAGCACGAGCACTCTCGCAGCCTGTGGTCGATGGGCTGAGTGGGCGGACAATTTCTCCATCCTCTGCAAACTCGTTTTTCCAACCAAGTGTTTCTTACATGTAAATAGTATGTGGGGGGGATAGCAACCGAAGGGTTGCCGGGAAGGGCAAAAGTAGTGGCAAAGAACATTCTTTAAACCACGGGACTCGAAAGAAACAGAAAAAGAGTTTCGAAACCAAGTAGTCGAATGGGATGGTGCGTATGGTCCGCAGCCGGGCAAGAATGGGTGGGATCCCCGGGTAGGGCGGTGATCAGTGCCGTTGCTCCACAACCCGAGCTTGGCTGACCAAATGAATAGGGGGTCCCCAGGCAGGGCGGGGATCAGTGCCGTTACTCCACTGCCTGAGTGACCGTCCAAGAGCGGTACGAATTTGTAACTATGTGGGTTCCAGACAAACCTGTTTCCCTAACTGCCATGTGGCGTCGGACGAGTAATTATGGCTGCATTAAGAACTTTGGTGTGAGGCCGAAAGAATAAACTGTATCAAGAAATTCAGTGAGATCGACACAAAGAAGAAACATTCAACATTTAAAAAAAAAAATTAAAGAAAGAAAAGCAGGCAGGCTCCATCAGGACACCGTAAATCTCCATTGCTTCCTGACTCTCGTCATCTGGACACCTCAAGATTCCATTTCAAAAAGATGTGCAAAGGGGTTACCATGGTGGGAGTCAGAATTGTAGCTGTCATCGTCTCCCGGGTGCCAAACTCTTTCACGGAGTTTGCGTGCTAACGCGGCGTGTGCCGATGTGGGGTCCACTTCGTCATTTCTCATCAAGCGACAGGAATTGTCACGGTGCCAGTGCTTCATGGTCCGTAGGGAGGTTGCAAGGGGGCCGTCGCTATCATCGGGTGGCGGGTTAGGTTCCGGATTGGGCAGATAGATTGTTTCAAAGGGGCTGAGAGTATCGTCGTCGGGGTCTCTGGGCCTGTAGTGACTGGGGCCTGGTTCGAGGGATCTTTGTTCGGGTCTCTCAGGGGCTTCGGTAGTGCTGCCGCTGTCGCGGTCGCGAGCAGCCGAATCAAGCGTCAAGGGTGAAATTTGATTCTGGGGGCGTGGTCAAGGTCTGGTCTGTGGACCTGCTGCTGCTGGGAGGGGGAACTCGGGTTGTCAGTGGGCGGGTCCTCAGGGTCTGCCATCGCCAATGAGAGGTGGTGCGAGTGGCTGCACTGCATTCCATAAACCTTAAGCTGATTTACATGAAACCATCCTGACTTTCCGTTTGGAAACGTGATTTTATAAACCGCGGGGCTTACTTTGTCTGAAATTGACTAGGGTCCTGCAAATTCCGGGGAGAGGAACGAACTAGGGTTGTACAAGGTGATCATTACTTGCTGTCCGACTGTATACTCTGTCGGGTGTACTGTTTTGTCAAAGCAGGCCTTACTCTGCTTTCGTTTAGCGCCTAGTCGAACAGCTGCAGCGAGCTGTGCTGCTTTAATATTCTCTACCATGTGCTGGACTGCTTTCTCATGGATTAGGGCGGTGACTGCGGGGCTGGCCAAATCAAGTCCGAATAAGTATTCGGTACCCTTCATGGACCGTCCGGTCATGAGGGTATGGGGGTATATCCTGTAGAGCTCGACAGTGTGTTTCTAATAAACGTCAGTGTGAATGGGAGCACTGTGTCCCATGTCCTGTTGTGCTGCTGCACTATTTTCCAAAGGGGGGCCTTTAGCGTCCGATTCATGCGTTCCACACTGCCGCTGGACTGCGGGTGATAGGCAATTTGGAACTTATGTTTAATTCCAAATATCATCATTACATTTTTCATGACCCTTCCCGTAAAGGGGGGCCCTTGGTCTGATTCAATACTATGGGGGAGTCCCCAGCTTGTAAAAGTCTGTTCTGTTAAGGCCTTGCGGTCGGCCTTGGCTGTGTTTGTTCTCAATGGGAACGCTTCGACCCATTTCGTAAATGTGTCTATCACCACTAACACACTAACCATTTCTGCAGGGGGGGGAGCGGGTCAATATAATCCAATTGGAGGTTTGTCCACGGGCCATTGACAGGGTGGGTGTGTCGGAGCTGGGCTTTTCTCGCATACCTATCGGGGTTGTTTTGAGCACAAATTAAACAGTTTTCGATGTAGTGCGACACATCGGTTTTCATCTCGGGGCCACCAGCAGAGGGGTCGGAGGTGGGCAAGGGTGGATTCAATCCATGTCCGTCATGGAACTTGCAAATTATCTTGTTTCTGTCCTGGGTGGGGACTACATAAACTCCATCTTTGAGAACGATTCCCTCATGGGCCGTCAAAGAATTTCTACATTTTTCATAGGGGGCTGGGAAGGTTCCTTTTAAAATCTCCTTCAATGCTCCGTCCTCTTTCTGTGCCTGGGCTAGGTCTTGGATGTTGGTCTGTGAGACCTGAACTGCGTGTACTGGGGCACTCTCGGGGGGGGGGGGGGGGGGGTTGCCAAAAGTGGCCATGTCGTGAGCCTGCCTTTGCTAGGGCGTCAGCTTTCACATTACCGGGTGGGGAGGAACGATGGTGACGTTTTACTTTGATGATGCCGTATTCTCTGCCTTTCGCTGTCTGAAGGATATGATTTAGCAATGGTGCTGAGGGTAGAGGCATTCCGTCCGCGGGAATAAATCCTCTCGATTCCCACAGGGGTAGGAATTCCGTAAGGCTGTTGCAGACGTACAAACTGTCCGAATATATGTCTGCAGGGGTCGGGATTGAATCGGGGTGCTGGACAATGTAAGCAATGGCCGCTAACTCGGCTGCCTGCGAACCTAAGTGTCCAGGCAACTTTAAAGCTATCGCTTCTAAAGCGTGTCCCTGCGCGTCCTCTACATAAATGCCACAGCCTGTTATCCTTTTTCCCTCAAGGACTGTGAAGGATCCATCTACATGAATTCTCAGGGCTTTGTCTGTGGGCTGGGGTCCGATACCTGTCTTTCTTGGTACCGACTTTGGAACAAAGGGACCTGTGGTGTGTTTTGGGGCTATGATCTCGCACTCATGTGGGGTCCTTGAATAATGCAAGTTATCGGTCAGAAACGTGTGCGTTTTGGTCCGTTTTAATGTGATGTCGCGTCCCTGTAGGAATAGGGTCCATCACGCTGCTCGAATTTGGCTTATTGTGCAATCTTTTAGTCTGCCATCCAATAAAAGCTGTGTCGGGGTGTGCTCGGTCAAAATGGTTACTGGGTTGAGTTCCGTTATGTCCGATAAGTACTGTACCGCCCAGAAAACTGCTAATAGGTGCCTCTCGCAGGCTGAAAATCCTTGTTCGACTGGATCTAAGACACATGAGGCGTAGGCTATGGGGCCCAGACGATCGTGCCTTTCCTGCAGGAGTACAGCTGAAAGGGTGTGATCTGTGGTTGCCACCTCTATCGCGTATGGGGAGGGGGGATCGGAGGCTTGCAAAGCGGGGGCTGTGCTCAGGGCGCGTTTCAATGCATCCACGGCATCCCTGTGCTGTGGATGCCATTTCCATGGTGCCTGTTTCTTTAGTAAATCAGAGAGTGGGACTGCCTTTGTGGCGAATCCGTCGATATGGTTCCGACAATAACCAACCAGCCCTAAAAATGACCGGAGGGCTGTAACGTTTTGGGGCAAGGGCAAATTTACAATGGAGTCAATCCGTTTGAGTTCCACTTCACGCTTCCCATGCGTGATGACTGTACCTAAATAAGTGACCTTTTCCTGCAGAATTTGGGCCTTCTTGGGGTTAATTTTGCATCCAATCGTTGTAAGGAGTTCCAATAATTCAGAAAGAAGCGAGATGTGCTCTTCCTTGGTGTCAGTCTGTAGGAGCAAGTCGTCCACATACTGAACAAGGCAGTCAGGGTGGTAAAACTGTTTATTTATAACACAGGACAAACAAACACTGAGGGATGGAAAGGGGTAACAATTAGGAGTAAGGTAAATTATAAGAGTGCCTGCTTCAGACTTTCCGCCCAGCACACTGGTTGCTCAAAGCCTCTGGCCTTCTTGGCAGCCTCATTCATTCAGTATGATACATACAGGCAGCAAGCTTTCTTCTAAAGAGGCACTTTGATTTTTGTCAAACCTGGCCTTCAACTCGAAAGTTCACATTCAGGCCAATTTCTTTCTAGAGACACTCTGGGCGGAATTCTCCAATAATGGGGCTATGTCCCCACGCCAGCGTGAAAACACGGGTGTTTCACTCTGGAATTTCCTTAAGACAGTTCAGAGTGCTTCTCCAGCCTGAAGGGGGCTGGCACTTCCAGTCGGGAGTCCCCTGCGACATGACGGATTCACAGGGCAGACACTGATGGACGAAGTAGGTCCCTCCAAGATCGCTCGCGTCTGCGGATCAGTGCCGCCCGATCGCTTGCCTGTCTGTCTGTGAGCCCCCCCCCCCGGTGAAGGATCCCCCTGCCCCCCCATCAGGGCGGTCGCAGACTGAGCCCACAGCCGCCCCCGGCCGTTCCTGACAGGCAAGATGTGGTTAGAACCACGTCATCGGGAACTCGGCCAATTGTCCTCGCAGAATCACCGCGGGGGCCTCTGTCAATAGTCCCCTAACCACACCGCGGAGAACGGAGAATCGCGGGAGCGGCGTCATGCCGGAGTTTGGCATCAACGCCCATTCTCCGCCCCCGCGCAGATCGCGATTTTGGCTCGGAAAATCCCGCCCTCTGTCTCACATCAAGAACATAGAACATTACAGCGCAGTACAGGCCCTTCGGCCCTCGATGTTGCGCCGACCTGTGAAACCACTCTAAAGCCCATCTACACTATTCCCTTATCGTCCATATGTCTATCCAATGACCATTTGAATGACCTTAGTGTTGGCGAGTCCACTACTGTTGCAGACAGGGCATTCCACGCACTTACTACTCTCTGAGTAAAGAACCTACCTCTGACATCTGTCTTTTTCTATCTCCCCTCAATTTAAAGCTATGTCCCCTCGTGCTAGACATCACCATCCGAGGGAAAAGGCTCCCACTGTCCACCCTATCCAATCCTCTGATCATCTTGTATGCCTCAATTAAGTCACCTCTTAACCTTCTCTCTAATGAAAACAGCCTCAAGTCCCTCAGCCTTTCCTCATAAGATCTTCCCTCCATACCAGGCAACATGCTGGGAAATCTCCTCTGCACCCTTTCCAATGCTTCCACATCCTTCCTATAATGCGGCGACCAGAATTGCACGCAATACTGCAAATGCAGTCGCACCAGAGTTTTGTACAGCTGCAACATGACCTCATGGCTCCGAAACTCAATCCCTCTCCCAATTAAAGCTAACACACCGTACGCCTTCTTAACAACCCTCTCAACCTGGGTGGCAACCTTCAGGGATCTATGTACATGGACACCGAGATCTCTCTGCTCATCCACACTGCCAAGAATCTTACCATTAGCCCAGTACTCTGTCTTCCTGTTATTCTTTCCAAAATGAATCGCCTCACACTTTTCTGCATTAAACTCCATTTGCCACCTCTCAGCCCAGCGCTGCAGCTTATCTATGTCCCTCTGTAACTTGTAACAGCCGTCCGCACTGTCCACGACTCCACCGACTTTAGTGTCATCTGCAAATTTAATCACCCATCCTTCTACACCCTCCTCCAGGTCATTTATAAAAAGTGACAAACTGCAGTGGCCCCAAAACAGATCCTTGTGGTACACCACTAGTAACTGGCCTCCAGACTGTATATTTCCCATCAACCACCACCCTTTGTCTTCTTCCAGCTAGCCAATTTCTGATCCAAACTGCTAAATCACCCTGAATCCCATGCCTCCGTATTTTCTGCAGTAGCCTACCGTGGGGAACCTTATCAAACATTATACTGAAATCCATATACACCACATCAACTGCTTTACCCTCGTCTACCTGTTTGGTCACCTTCTCAAAGAACTCAATAAGGTTTGTGAGGCACGACTTACCCTTCACAAAACCGTGTTGACTATCTCTAATCAAATTATTCCTTCCCAGATGATTATACATCCTATCTCCTGTAAACCTTTCCAAGATTTTGCCCACAACAGAAGTAAGGCTCACTGGTCTATAGTTACCGGGGTTGTCTCTACTCCCCTTCTTGAACAAGGGGACAACATTTGCTATCCTCCAGTCTTCTGGCACTATTCCTGTAGACAAAGATGACTTAACGATCAAAGCCAAAGGTTCAGCAATCTCCTCCCTAGCTTCCCAGAGAATCCTAGGATAAATCCCATCTGGCCCAGGGGACTTATCTATTTTCCCACTTTCCAGAATTGCTAACACCTCCTCTTTATGAACCTCAAGCCCTTCTAGTCTAGTAGCCTGAATCTCAGTATTCTCCTCGACAACATTGTCTTTTTCCTGTGTGAATACTGACGAAAAATATTCATTTAGCACCTCTCCTATCTCCTCGGACTCCAAGCACAACTTCCCACTACTGTCCTTGACTGGCCCTACTCTTACCCTAGTCATTCTTTTATTCCTGACATATCTATAGAAAGCTTTAGGGTTATCCTTGATCATACCTGCCAAAGACTTCTCATGTCCCCTCCTGGCTCTTCTTAGCTCTCTCTTTAGGTCCTTCCTAGCAAACGTGTAACTCTCGAGCGCCCTAACTGAACCTTCATGTCTCATCTTTACATAAGCCTCCTTCTTCCTCTTGACAAGTGTTTCGACTGCTTTAGTAAACCACGGTTCCCTTGCTCGACCACTTCCTCCCTGCCTGACAGGTACATACTTATCAAGGACACGCAGTAGCTGTTCCTTGAACAAGCTCCACATTTCCATTGTGCCCATCCCCTGCAGTTTTCCTCTCCATCCAATGCATCCTAAGTCTTGCCTCATCGCATCATAATTTCCTTTCCCCCAGATATAACTCTTTTTTAAAAAATATTTTTATTAAGGTTTTTTAACAACACAATTTTTTCCCCTTACAAATAACCCCCCCCACCCCGTAACAAAATAATGCAAATTCTCCCTGAGCAAGATATATACAAGGCAAGATGGTATATTTACACAGCTTTATACACTGGCTCTTGGCCGCGCGTACCGTTTTCCCCCACCCTCCATGCTATCTCCCGCTCGTCCATCCCCTCAGACAGTCTCTCGTTCCCCCCTCCCCTCCCCCCGCCCCCCCCCACCCCCCCCCCCCCCCAGGGTTGCTGCTGCTGCTGAACGACCTTCTTCTAACGCTCCGCGAGATAATCTACGAACGGTTGCCACCGCCTGTAAAACCCCTGTGCAGGCCCTCTCAAAGCAAACTTAATTCTTTCCAATTTTATGAACCCCGCCATGTCATTAATCCAGGCCTCCAGGCTAGGGGGCTTCACCTCCTTCCACATTAGCAAGACCCTTTGCCGGGCTACTAGGGACGCAAAGGCCAGAATTCCGGCCTCTTTCGCCTCCTGCACTCCCGGTTCGTCCACTACTCCAAATATTGCTAGCCCCCAGCTTGGCTTGACCCGGACTTTCACCACCTGGGATATTACTCCCGCCACTCCTCTCCAGAACCCCTCCAGTGCCGGGCATGACCAAAACATATGGACATGGTTCGCCGGGCTCCCTGAGCACCTTCCACATCTGTCCTCTACCCCAAAGAACCTACTCAGCCTCGCCCTTCGCAAATGCGCTCTATGGACCACCTTAAATTGTATCAGACTGAGCCTGGCACACGAGGAAGAGGTATTAACCCTACCCAGGGCGTCGGCCCATAGCCCTTCCTCAATCTCCTCCCCCAGCTCCTCCTCCCATTTACCTTTCAGTTCTTCTACTAGCGCTTCCCCCTCTTCTTTCATCTCTTGGTATATTTCCGATACCTTGCCCTCCCCGACCCATACACCCGAGATCACCCTATCTTGAACTTCTTGTGCCGGGAGCAACGGAAATTCCCTCACCTGTCGCCTCACAAAAGCCCTCACCTGCATATATCTAAATGCATTTCCCGGGGGTAACTCAAATTTCTCCTCCAGTGCCCCTAGACTCGCAAATGTCCCGTCAATGAACAGGTCCCCCATTCTTCTTATCCCCGCCCGATGCCAGCCTTGGAACCCCCCGTCCATCTTCCCCGAGACAAACTGGTGGTTACCCCTGATCTGGGACCACACCGATGTTCCCATTGCACCCCTGTGTCTTCTCCACTGGCCCCAGATCTTTAATGTTGCCGCCACCACCGGGCTTGTGGTGTACTTTGTCGGCGAGAGCGGCAGCGGTGCCATTACCAACGCCCCCAGGCTCGTTCCTTTGCAGGACGCCATCTCCATCCTCTTCCATCTCTCCCTCCATAACCCACTTACGGATCATCGCCACATTTGCTGCCCAGTAGTAACTCTAGGTTTGGCAAAGCCAACCCTCCTCGGTCCCTGCTGCGTTCCAAGAACCCTCTCCTAACCCTCGGGGTCTTATTTGCCCACACATACCCCATAATACTCCTACCTACTCTCTTGAAAAAGCACTTGGTGATCACGATGGAGAGGCACTGAAACACGAACAAAAACCTCGGAAGGACCACCATTTTGACCGACTGCACCCTACCCGCCAGCGAGAGCGGTAACATGTCCCATCTTTTAAAATCCTCCTCCATTTGCTCCACCACCCTCGTCAAATTCAGTTTATGTAGGGCCCCCCAACTTCTGGCTATCTGGATCCCCAGATACCGAAAACTCCTCTCCGCCCTCCTCAGTGGTAGGTCCCCTATCTCTCTTTCTTGGTCCCCTGCCTGTACTACAAAAAGCTCACTCTTCTCTACATTAAGCTTGTAGCCCGAAAACTCTCCAAACTCCTTCAGAGTCTGCATGACCTCCACCATCCCCTCCATTGGGTCCGCCACGTATAGCAGCAGGTCATCCGCATATAGCGATACCCGATGCTCCTCTCCCCCGCGAACTATCCCCCTCCATTTCTGAGACTCCCTAAGTGATATGGCCAAGGGTTCGATCGCCAATGCAAACAACAGGGGGGACAGGGGGCACCCCTGTCTCGTCCCTCGGTACAGCCGAAAGTACTCTGACCTCTGCCGATTTGTCACTACGCTCGCCACCGGGGCGCTGTAAAGGAGCTTAACCCATCTAATAAACCCTCCCCTGAACCCAAACCTGCGCAATACCTCCCAGAGGTACTCCCACTCTACTCGGTCAAAGGCTTTTTCCGCGTCCATAGCTGCCACTATCTCCGCCTCTCCCTCCTCCGATGTCATCGTTATCACGTTTAAGAGCCGCCGCACATTGGTATTTAACTGCCTGCCCTTTACGAATCCCATTTGGTCCTCGTGAATCACCCCCGGGACACAGTCCTCAATCCTAGTGGCCAGTACCTTCGCAAATAGCTTAGCATCCACATTGAGGAGCGAAATCGGCCTGTGCGATCCACATTGCAGTGGATCCTTGTCTCGCTTTAGGATCATGGAGATTGTCGCCTCCGACATTGTCTGGGGCAGGGTTCCCTCCTCTCTTGCCTCGTTGAAGGTCCTCACTAGTAGCGGGGCCAGCAGGACCACCTATTTTCTGTAGAATTCCACCGGGAACCCGTCCGGCCCCGGGGCCTTCCCCGCCTGCATGCTCCCCAAACCCTTACTCAACTCCTCCAGCCCAATTGGTGCCCCCAAACCAACCGCCTCCTGCTCCTCCACCCTCGGGAACCCCAGCTGGTCCAGGAATCGCCTCATCCCCCCTTCCCCCCCTGGGGGCTGGGATCTGTACAGCTCTTCATAGAAGTCCTTAAATACCTTATTTCGTTGCACTTCGTACCGTGGCTCCCCTTCCATCTTTGATTCCCCCTATTTCCCTCGCTGCCGCCCTCTTACGGATCTGGTGCGCCAGCATCCGACTAGCCTTTTCCCCGTACTCGTAAGTCGCCCCTTGCGCCTTCCTCCACTGTGCCTCCGCCTTGCCCGTGGTCAGCAGGTCAAACTCCGTCTGGAGCCGTCGCCTTTCCCCAAGTAATCTTTCCTCCGGGGCCTCTGCGTATCTCCTGTCCACCCGCAAGATCTCCCCCACTAACCTCTCCCTTTCCATTCCTTCTATCTTCTCCCTCTGAGCCCTAATGGAAATTAGCTCTCCCCTGATCACCGCCTTCAACGCCTCCCATACCACACCCACTCGCACCTCCTCGTTGTCGTTGGCCTCCAAGTACCTTTCAATACACCCCCTCACCTTCCCACACACCACCTCATCAGCCAGCAGTCCCACATCCAGCCGCCACAACGGGCGTTGGTCCCTCTCCTCTCCCAGCTCCAGTTCCACCCAGTGCGGGGCATGGTCCGAAACGGCTATGGCCGAATACTCCGTCCCCCCCACTCTCGGGATGAGCGCCCTGCCCAGAACAAAGAAATCTATCCGGGAGTAAGCCTTATGCACGTGGGAGAAAAAAGAAAATTCCCTGGCCTGCGGTCTTGCAAACCGCCATGGGTCCACTCCCCCCATCTGATCCATAAACCCCCTAAGTACCTTGGCCGCCGCCGGCCTCCTTCCCGTCCTTGATCTGGAGTGGTCCAGTGCTGGGTCCCGCACTGTATTAAAGTCCCCTCCCATTATCAGGCCTCCTACCTCCATGTCCGGAATGCGCCCCAACATGCGCTTCATGAATCCAGCATCATCCCAGTTCGGGGCGTATACATTTACCAACACCACCCACGTCCCTTGCAACCTACCGCTCACCATCACATATCTCCCTCCCTTATCCGCTACGATAGTCTTGGCCTCAAATGACACATGCTTTCCCACCAGAATTGCCACCCCTCTATTTTTTGCGTCCAATCCCGAGTGAAATACCTGTCCTACCCATCCCTTTCTTAACCTGACCTGGTCCGCCACCTTCAGGTGTGTCTCTTGGAGCATTGCCATATCTGCCCTCAGTCCCTTCAAGCGCGCGAACACTCGAGCCCGCTTCACCGGCCCATTCAGACCCCTCACGTTCCACGTTATCAGCCGGATTGGAGGGACTCTCACCAACCCCACCCCCCGCCGACTATCCATCTCCTTTTCTGGGCCAGTCCCTTGTCCGCGTCTCCCTCACTCTCCAGTCCCCCAGCTGGGGGACCCCCGTCCCAGCCACCTCTTCTGTGTCCCGTTCTCTTTCGGCCAGTGCAGCAGAAACCCTTCCCCCCCCCTCTTCCCCACCTCCCTCCTCTCCCCCCCCCTTTCCCCCCCCCCCTCCCGCTAGATCCCAGTCTAGCTTTTTTGCTCCCCCCATATCCCTCCCGTAAGTCAGCTGACACCTGCTGACCCCGGCTTCCCCCGCCATCCCTTTAACCCCCCCCGTGTGGGACTCTCCCAATCAATGTACATTCCTTTGTCCCCTTCCCGCCCTTTTTTTTTTTGCCGCGCACGGGAAAAACCCCGCGCTTCCCAAAGCCTGCCCCGCCCCCCGTGGCGCTGCTCCTGTCATGGCCTTGTCCCTCTCCCCCAGCCCATATATCTTTTCCTGCGCGTGGTTGACCCCCTATGTACAACAAACATCATACTTCACCCTTCAAACACCCCCCTCCCACACAAACCCTCAATTAGAGTCCAATTTTTCAGCTAATATAAAGGTCCACGCCTCTTCGGGCGTTTCGAAGTAGTGGTGTTGGCCATTATGTGTAACCCACAGTCGCGCTGGCTGCAGCATTCCAAATTTTACCCCTTTCCGGTGCAGCACCGCTTTGGCCCGGTTGAAACCCGCTCTCCGCTTAGCGTCCTCCGCGCTCCAGTCCGGGTATATTCTGATCTCCGCATTGTCCCACTTGCTGCTCCGTTCCCTCTTGGCCCATTTCAGGACCCTCTCTCTGTCCGTAAACCGGTGAAATCTCACCACCATCGCCCTTGGCGGCTCTTTTGCTTTGGGCTTCCTCGCTAGCACTCGGTGCGTCCCATCCAGCTCCAGCAATCTCGGGGGGGCCTCCGCACCCATCAGCGTCCCGATCATTGTGCCCACATATGCCCCGGCATTGGCCCCCTCCATTCCTTCTGGGAGACCCAGGATCCTCAAGTTGTTTCTCCTCGATCTGTCCTCCAGGTCTTCGAGTCTTCCCGCCCACGTCCTGTGCAGCGCCTCGTGCCGCTCCACTCTCTCCGCCAGGCCCACGAGCTCGTCGTCGTTCTCACTCACTTTTTCCTGGATCTCCTGGATCTTCACCTCTTGGGCTTTCGGGGTTGCTCCAAGTTTTTCCACCATTGCCAGTATAGGCGCCACCATCTCCTTACGCAGCTCCTCGAAGCAGCCCTTGATGAACTCTTTCATCTCCTCTCTGTCCATGGGCGCCGCCATTTTGTTTTTTTCTTCTTTCTTCTCCCGCTGCTCCAGGGCCGCTTTCCTTGCCGTTTCACTGCGGGTCCGGTCCATGCAGGGCTGTAGGGGGCTTCCTCCGTTCTTCCCCACGGGTTGGTTTTTTTTTAAAGGTCCGTTGGGGCTCCGTTAGCGGGCCCAAAAGTCCGTTTCTGCGGGAGCTGCCGACCCGCGCGGCTTAGCTCCGCATCGCCGCGACCCGGCCCCAGATATAACTCTTGCCCTGCGGTGTATACCTATCCCTTTCCATCACTAAAGTAAACGTAATCGAATTGTGGTCACTATCACCAAAGTGCTCACCTACCTCCAAATCTAACACCTGTCCTGGTTCATTACCCAGTACCACATCCAATATGGCCTCGCCTCTCGTTGGCCTATCTACATACTGTGTCAGGAAACCCTCCTGCACACATTGGACAAAAACGGACCCATCTAAAGTACTTGAACTATAGCGTTTCCAGTCAATATTTGGAAAGTTAAAGTCCCCCATAACAACTACCCTGTTGCTCCTATCCAGAATCATCTTTGCAATCCTTTCCTCTACATCTCTGGAACTTTTCGGAGGCCTATAGAAAACTCCTAACAGGGTGACCTCTCCTTTCCTGTTTGTAACCTCAGCCCACACTACCTCAGTAGACGAGTCCTCATCAAACGTCCTTTCTGCCATCGTAATACTGTCCTTGACTAACAATGCCACCCCTCCCCCTCTTTTACCACATTTCCTGAGCTTACTGCAATATCTAAACCCCGACACCTGCAACAACCATTCCTGTTCCTGCTCTATCCATGCCTCCGAAATGGCCACAACATCGAAGTTCCAGGTACCAACCCATGCTGCAGGTTTACCCACCTTCCAGTCCATGGTTTGACTTCAAGCCTTTGCAGTTCCAAGACAATGGCACCCAGACTTCCTCAAGGGAGAGAGAGTTAACTGGATCGCCTTTGGAGAGCCTCTGTTGTGGGTTTTTCTGGCGTGGATTTAGCTGGATCCTTTCACCTTCTCGCCAGAACCAAAAGTGAAATGAAAAAAAAGCAGCCTTGGAACTGAAAAGCATCTCACAGGAAAAATATCCGATCACCGCCTGTTGCCGGGCAGAATACAACCTTTTCAGCTCATTCATTGTCCACCAGCCAAGGGAATCAAATCGAGTCAGCACCGATGTCAGACAATCTGCAAACACCAGCCTAAAACAGCCCAGCCTTCTTGACCCTGCTGTTGGAATTAAACAATCACAGGTCCATTAATCGTCCATGGATCAAAATTGAAATAGCAGAAATGAGAGAAAGGGAAAATAAGGGAATAAACAGGAAACAAACAGGAGGGACCCTTACAAGAAGGAATGCTGGATAAGACCAGAAGTTATGATTCATTTTCTACTATAGGGTGGCACGGTGGCACATGGGCTAGCACAGCTGCCTCACAGCGCCAGGGTCCCAGGTTCGATTCCCCGCTGGGTCACTGTCTGTGCGGCGTCTGCACGTTCTCCCCGTGTCTGCGTGGGTTTCCTCCGGGCGCTCCGGTTTCCTCCCACAAGTCCCGAAGGACTTGCTTGTTAGGTGAATTGGACATTCTGAATTCTCCCTCGGTGTACCCGAACAGGCGCCGGAGTGTGGCGACTGGGGGATTTTCACAGTAACTTCATTGCAGTGTTAATGTAAGCCTACTTGTGACAATAATATAGATTATTATTATTAAGATGTGCAGGTTAGGTGGATTGGTCATGTTAAATTGCCCCTTAGTGTCCAAAGAGCAGGTGGGTTTAGGAGGACAGGGCGGGAGAGTGGACCTAGGTAGGATGCTCTTTCGGAGGGTCGGTGCAAACTCGATGGGCCAAATGGCCTCCTTCGGCCCTACAGTGATTGTATGATCGCTGATTATGAGGCGGCGAAGATACAGGCAGGAGACTTCCGGTTGCGGCGATGCGGAGCTAAGCCGCACGATTTGGCAGCTCCCGCGATTACGGACTTTCGGGCTCGCTAGAGGAGCCCCAACGGAATTTGTTTTACAGACAACCCGTGGGGAAGAGGCGAGCGAGGTCCCCTACCAACCTTTATGGACCGGACCCAAAGTGCAACGGCCAAAAAAGCGGCATTGGAGCAGCGGGAGAAACGAGGGGGAAAAAAGCAAAATGGCGGTGGCCAGGGACAAAGAGGAGATGCAGGAATTCATCAAGCGCTGCTTCGAGGATCTGCGTAAGGAGATGCTGGCGCCTGTGCTGGCGGTAATTGAAGGACTAGGGATAACCCAGAAGGCCCACGAGGTGAAGATCCAGGAGGTCCAGAAAAGAGTCAGTGAGAATGAGGACGAGCTCGTGGGCCTGGCGGTGAGAGTGGAGCAGCACGAGGCGCTACACAAGAAGTGGGCGGGAAGACTCGAAGACCTGGAGAACAGGTCGAGGAGAAATAATCTGAGGATCCTGGGTCTCCCAGAAGGAGTGGAGGGGGCCGATGCCGGGGCATACGCGGGCACGATGATCGGGGCGATGATGGGCGCGGAGGCCCCTTCGAGGTCGCTGGAGCTGGACGGGGCGCACCGGGTGCTGGCGAGGAAGCCCAAGGCAACTGAGCCGCCAAGGGCGGTGGTGGTGAGATTTCACCGGTTTACGGACAGAGAGAGGGTCCTGAAATGGGCCAAGAAGGAGCGGAGCAGCAAGTGGGACAATGCGGAGATCCGAATATTCCCGGACTGGAACGCGGAGGTTGCCAAGCGGAGAGCGGGTTTCAACCGGGCCAAAGCGGTGCTGCATCGGAAAGGAGTGAAATTCGGAATGCTGCAGCCAGCGCGACTGTGGGTCACATTCAAGGACCAACATTATTACTACGAAACGCCCGAAGAGGCGTGGACCTTTATACAAACTGTAAAGTTGGACTCTAACTGAGGGTTTGTGAGGGTGGGGGGTGTTTGAGGGTTGAAGTATGATGGTTGTTGCATATAGGGGGTCAATCACGCGCAGGAAATGTTACATGGGCTGGGGGAGAGAGACAAGGCCGCGACAGGAGCTGCGCCAGAGGGGGCAGGGCAGGCTTTGGAAAGCGCGGGTTTTTTTTCCCGCGTGCAGGAAGAAAGGCGGGAGGGGGAACGAAGGAACGTATATTGATTGGGAGACTCCCACACTGGGGGGGGTCAAAGGGACGGCGGGGGAAGCCGGGGTCAGCAGGTGTCAGTGGGCAGCACGGTAGCCTTGTGGATAGCACAATTGCTTCACAGCTCCAGGGTCCCAGGTTCGATTCCGGCTTGGGTCACTGTCTGTGCGGAGTCTGCACATCCTCCCCGTGTGTGCGTGGGTTTCCTCCGGGTGCTCCGGTTTCCTCCCACAGTCCAAAGATGTTCAGGTTAGGTGGATTGGCCATGATAAATTGCCCTTAGTGTCCAAAATTGCCCTTAGTGTTGGGTGGGGTTACTGGGTTATGGGGATAGGGTGGAGGTGTTGACTTTGGGTAGGGTGCTCTTTCCAAGAGCCAGTGTAGACTCGATGGGCTGAATGGCCTCCTTCTGCACTGTAAATTCTGTGATTCTGTGACTTACGGGAGTGATCTGGGGGGGGGGGGGGGGGAAGGGGGGGAAAAAGGGTTGCTGCTGCACTGGCTGAAAGCGAATGGGACACAGAAGAGGTGGTCAGGACGGAGGTCCCCCGGCTGGGGGACTGGAGGGCGAGGGAGACGCGGACACGGGACTGGCCCAGAAAAGGAGATGGCTCGTCGGTGGTAAACGTATACGCCCCGAACTGGGATGATGCTGGATTTATGAAGCGCATGTTGGGGCGCATTCCGGACCTGGAGATAGGAGGCCTGATAATGGGAGGGGACTTCAATACAGTGTTGGATCCAGCACTGGACCGCTCCTAATCAAGGACTGGAAAGAGGCCGGCGGCGGCCAAGGTACTTAGGGGGTTTATGGATCAGATGGGGGAAGTGGACCCATGGCGGTTTGCAAGGCCGCAGGCCAGGGAATGTTCTTTCTTCTCCCATGTACACAAAGCCTACTCCCGGATAGATTTCTTTGTTCTGGGTAGGGCGCTCATCCCGAGGGTGGAGGGGACGGAGTATTCGGCCATAGCTGTTTCGGACCACGCCCTGCACTGGGTGGAACTGGAGCTGGGAGAGGAGAGGGACCAACGCCCGTTGTGGCGGCTGGATGTGGGACTGCTGGCGGACGAGGTGGTGTGGGAAGGTGAGGGGGTGTATCGAAAGGTACTTGGAGGCCAACGACAACGGGGAGGTGCGAGTGGGGGTGGTATGGGAGGCGTTGAAGGTGGTGATCAGGGGAGAGCTAATTTCCATTAGGGCTCAGAGGGAGAAGACAGAGGGTATGGAAAGGGAGAGGTTAGTGGGGGAGATTTTGAGAGTGGACAGGAGATACGCAGAGGCCCCGGAGGAAAGATTACTTGGGGAAAGACGATGGCTCCAGACGGCGTTTGACCTGTTGACCACAGGGAAGGCGGAGACACAGTGGAGGAAGGCGCAGGAGGCGACCTACGGGTACGGGGAAAAGGCCAGTCGGATGCTGGCACACCAGCTCCGTAAGAGGACGGCAGCGAGGGAAATAGGGGGAATCAAAGATGGAAGGGGAGCCACGGTTCGGAGTGCGACGAAAATAAACAAGGTATTCAAGGCCTTCTATGAAGAGCTGTACAGATCCCAGCCCCCAGGGGGGGGAAGAAGGGATGAGACGATTCCTAGACCAACTGAGATTCCCGAGGGTGGAGGAGCAAGAGGTGGCTGGTTTGGGGGCACCAATCGGGTTGGAGGAGCTGAGCAAGGGTTTGGGGAGTATGCAGGCGGGGAAGGCCCCGGGGCCGGACGGGTTCCCAGTGGAGTTCTACAGAAAGTACGTAGACCTGTTGGCCCCGCTACTAGTGAGGACCTTTAACGAGGCAAGAGAGGAGGGGACCCTGCCCCCGACAATGTCGGAAGCGACAATTTCCTTGATTCTAAAGCGAGACAAGGACCCACTGCAATGTGGATCGTACAGGCCAATCTCGCTCCTCAATGTGGACACTAAGTTGTTGGCAAAAGTGCTGGCCACGAGGATTGAGGATTGTGTCCCGGGGGTGATCCACGAGGACCAGACGGGATTCGTAAAGGGCAGGCAATTAAACACTAATGTGCGGCGGCTCTTAAACGTGATAATGATGCCATCGGAGGAGGGAGAGGCGGAGATAGTGGCAGCTATGGACGCGGAAAAGGCCTTTGACCGACTAGAGTGGGAGTACCTCTGGGAGGTGTTGCGTAGGTTTGGGTTTGGGGGAGAGTTTATCAGCTGGATTAAGCTCCTTTACAGAGCCCCGGTGGCGAGTGTAGTGACGAACCGGCGGAGGTCGGAGTACTTTTGGCTGTACCGAGGAACGAGGCAGGGGTCCCCCCTATTGTTTGCACTAGCGATCGAACCCTTGGCCATATCACTGAGGGAGTCTAATAAATGGAGGGGGGTGGTCCGAGGGGGAGAAGAGCACCGGGTGTCGCTTTATGCGGATCACCTGTTGCTGTACGTGGCAGACCCAATGGAGGGGATGGTGGAGGTCATGCAGACACTGAGGGAGTTTGGGGAGTTCTCGGGCTATAAGCTCAATGTAGGGAAGAGTGAGCTTTTTGTATTACAGGCACGGGACCAAGAAAGAGGGATAGGGGACCTACCGCTGAGGAGGCCGGTGGGGAGTTTTCGGTATCTGGGGATCCAGATAGCCAGGAGTTGGGGGACCCTACATAAACTGAATCTGATGAGGTTGGTGGACCAAATGGAGGAGGACTTCAAAAGATGGGACATGTTACCGCTCTCGCTGGTGGGTAGAGTGCAGTCGGTCAAAATGGTGGTCCTTCCGAGGTTTTTGTTTGTGTTTCAGTGCCTTCCCATCGTGATCACCAAGGGCTTTTTCAAGAGAGTAGGTAGGAGTATTATGGGGTTTGTGTGGGCGAATAAGACCACGAGGGTAATGAGATGGTTCCTGGAACGCAGTAGGGACCGAGGAGGGTTGGCGCTGCCAAACCTAGGGAGCTACTACTGGGCAGCAAATGTGGCGATGATCCGCAAGTGGGTTATGGAGGGAGAGGGGACGGCATGGAAGAGGATGGAGATGGCGTCCTGTAAAGGAACGAGCTTGGGGGCGTTGGTGACGGCACCGCTGCCGTTCTCGCCATCAAAGTATACCACGAGCCCGGTGGTGGCGGCAACGTTAAGGATCTGGGGCCAGTGGAGACGGCACAGGGGTGCAATGGGAGCATCGGTGTGGTCCCCGATCAGGGGTAACCACCAGTTTGTCCCGGGGAAGATGGATGGGGGGTTCCAGGGCTGGCATCGGGCGGGGATTAGAAGAATGGGGGACCTGTTCATTGACGGGACAGTTGCGAACCTAGGGGCACGGGAGGAGAAGTTTGAGTTACCCCCGGGAAATGCATTTAGATATATGCAGGTGAGGGCTTTTGCAAGGTGACAGGTCAGGGAATTTCCGTTGCTCCCGGCACAAGAAATTCAAGACAGGGTAATCTCGGGTGTATGGGTCGGGGAGGGCAAGGTTTTGGCAATACACCAAGAGATGAAAGAAGAGGGGGAAGCGCTAGCAGAAGAGTTGTAGGGTAAATGTGAGGAGGAGCTGGGGAAGGAGATCGAGGAAGGTTTGTGGGTTGATGCCCTGGGTAGGGTTAATTCCTCCTCCTCATGTGCCAGGCTCAGCCTGATACAATTTAAGGTGGTCCACAGAGCGCACTTGACGGGGGCGAGGTTGAGTAGGTTCTTTGGGGTAGAGGACAGATGTGGAAGGTGCTCAGGGAGCCCGGCGAACCATGTCCATATGTTTTGATCATGCCCGGCACTGGAGGGGTTCTGGAGAGGAGTGGCGGGAGCAATATCTCAGGTGGTGAAAGTCCGGGTCATGCCAAGCTGGGGGCTAGCACTATTTGGAGTAGTGGACGAGCCGGGAGTGCAGGAGGTGAAAGAGGCTGGCATTCTGGCCTTTGCGTCCCTAGTAGCCCGGCGAAGGATCTTGCTAATGTGGAAGGAGGCGAAGCCCCCCAGCCTGGAGGCCTGGATAAACGATATGGCTGGGTTCATAAAGTTGGAGAGGATTAAGTTCGCCTTGAGAGGGTCTGCGCAGGGGTTCTACAGGCGGTGGCAACCGTTCCTAGACTATCTCGCGGAGCGTTAGAGGAAGGTCGGTCAGCAGCAGCAGCAACCCTGGGGGGGGGGGGAGAATGGGGGATTGCTTGGGGGGATGGATGAGCAGGAGATAACATAAAGGGTGGGGGAAACTGGCACGTATGGGAGAGAGCCAGTGTATAAAGCTATGTAAATATACCATTTTGCCATGTATATATCTTGCTCAGTGCGATTCCGTGTTATTTTGTTACGGGTGGGGGGGGGGGGGGCGGGTTATTGTTTGTAAGGGGAAAAAATTGTGTTGGTAAAAATCTTCAATAAATATTTTTTTTTTGAAAAGAAGATACAGACAGGACAAGCGAAGGAGAACAATGACACTGAGAAACTACCGTCCCCAACGGCACATTTAGAGTCTGAAGACTGAACTGAGGGGGGAAATAAAACAGGGAAGGTTGTGCGGTGAGTGGAGGCCTTGATTCTAGCACCATGGGGACCCCGCGAGGGGAAAACGTCTATAGAAGGGAAACATCCCAGTGTGAGGGAAGGGGAGAAGAATGCTCAGGATAATGATAATCACAGTTAGTTCAGTAAAACTGATGATGTTGAGACAGGCAATGACAAGCATTGAGTGAGCTGTTACCCCCGTTCCTTTTGTGCCAACTAAATAAACTGATCCAGAAAGTTACAAACATTGGAACTGATGCTTTAACCCACGGGTCCGGGTCACAGTGGCGGTTCCTTGGAATTTCTTGGCTCTCTCTCTGTTCACTCCAGACTTCCAGCCAGTTTATTAGAACGTCACATATGACACATGAGTCTTGTGCAATGGTGCTGATTTAATCTGTAACCTGTAAATCAGGCTTTAGCAAACCTTCCTCCCACATTGCCACAACATGAAGTTAATTCCAGATCTTAAAAAACAGCCATAATTCTGGTATACTTGAAGTACAGTGTGACATTAGTTCCCATCTAAATATGTTGCATTACCAATGTGCGGGCTGCAATCCATGTGTGGTGGCCTGGGAGGTGGTGCGTGAGGGAGGGTAAGGCTGAGCAACTAGAGGGCATAATGAACGACTCGGGTTAAGTAAAAGGGCTGGGGGATATCGGAATACCTCAAACAACAAACACCTCAAACAACAAACTGCCCAAACAACAAACACATCAAACAACAAACACCTCAAACAACAAACTCCCCAAACAACAAACACATCAAACAACAAACACCTCAAACAACAAAGACCCCAAACAACAAACTCTCCAATCAACAAACACCTCAAACAACAAACACCTCAAACAACAAACACCTCAAACAACAAACTCCCCAAACGAAAAACACCTGAAACAACAAACACATCAAACAACAAACACCCCAAACAACAAACACCTTAAACAACAAACACCTCAAACAACAAACTCCCCAAACAACAAACACCTCAAACAACAAACACCTCAAACAACAAACATCTCAAACAGCAAAGACCTCAAACAACAAACACCCCAAACAGCAAACACATCAAACAACAAACACCTCAAACAACAAACACCCCAAACAGCAAACACCTCAAACAACAAACTCCCCAAACAACAAACACCTCAAACAACAAACACCTCAAACAACAAACTCCCCAAACAACAAACACATCAAACAACAAACATCTCAAACAACAAACACCTCAAACAACAAATATCTCAAACAACAAACTCACTAAACAACAAACATCTCAAACAACAAACTGCCCAAACAACGAACACCTGAAACAACAAACACCTCAAAAAACAAACACCTCAAACAACAAACTCCCCAAACAACAAACACATCAAACAACAAACACCTCAAACAACAAACTCCCCAAACAACAAACACATCAAACAACAAACACCTCAAACAACAAAGACCCCAAACAACAAACTCCCCAATCAACAAACACCTCAAACAACAAACACCTCAAACAACAAACACCTCAAACAACAAACTCCCCAAACGAAAAACACCTGAAACAACAAACACATCAAACAACAAACACCCCAAACAACAAACACCTGAAACAACAAACACCTCAAACAACAAACACCTCAAACAACAAACACCTCAAACAGCAAACACCTCAAACAACAAACACCCCAAACAACAAACACCCCAAACAGCAAACACATCAAACAACAAACACCTTAAACAACAAACACCTCAAACAACAAACTCCCCAAACAACAAACATCTCAAACAACAAACACCCCAAACAGCAAACACCTCAAACAACAAACTCCCCAAACAACAAACACCTCAAACAACAAACATCTCAAACAACAAACACCTCAAACAACAAACTCCTCAAACAACAAATACCTCAAACAGCAAACACATGAAACAACAAACACCTCAAACAACAAATATCTCAAACAACAAACTCACTAAACAACAAACATCTCAAACAACAAACATCTCAAACAATAAACACCTTAAACAACAAACACCTCAAACAACAAATATCTCAAACAACAAACTCCCCAAACAACAAACACCTCAAACAGCAAACACCTCAAACAACAAACACCTCAAACAACAAACACCTCAAACAACAAACTCCCCAAACAACAAACTCCCCAAACAACAAACACCTCAAACAGCAAACACCTCAAACAACAAACACCTCAAACAACAAACACCTCAAACAACAAACACCTCAAACAACAAACACCTCAAACAACAAACACCTCAAACAACAAACACCTCAAACAACAAACACCTGAAACAACAAACACCCCAAACAACAAACACCCCAAACAACAACACCCCAAACAACAAATACCTCAAACATCAAACACCTCAAACATCAAACACCTAAAACAACAAACACCCCAAACAACAAACACGTCAAACAACAAACACCCCAAACAACAAACACCTCAAACAACAAACACGTCAAACAACAAACACCCCAAACAACAAACACCTCAAACAACAAACACCTCAAACAACAAACACCTGAAACAACATACACCTCAAACAACATACACCTCAAACAACAAACACCTGAAACAACAAATAACTCAAAACAACGAACACCTCAAACAACAGATAACTCAAACAACAAACACCTCAAACAGCAAACACCTCAAACAACAAACACCTCAAACAACAAATAACGCAAAACAACAAACACCTCAAATAGCAAACACCTCAAACAACAAACACCTCAAACAACAAACACCTCAAACAACAAATAACTCAAAACAACAAACGCCTCAAACAACAAATAACTCAAAACAACAAACAACTGAAACAACAAACACCTCAAACAACAAACACATCAAACAACAAACAACTCAAACAACAAATAACTCAAAAACCTCAAACAACAAACACCTCAAACAACAAACACCTCAAACAACAAACACCTCAAACAACAAACACCTCAAACAACAAACACCTCAAACAACAAACACCTCAAACAACAAACACCTCAAACAACAAACACCTCAAACAACAAACACGTCAAACAACAAACACCTCAAACAACAAACATCTCAAACAACAAACATCTCAAACAACAAACACCCCAAACATCAAACACCTCAAACAACAAACACCCCAAACAACAAACACATCAAACAACAAACACCTCAAACAACAAACACCTGAAACAACAAATAACTCAAAACAACAAACACCTCAAACAGCAAATACCTCAAACAACAAACACCTCAAACAACAAACACCTCAAACAACAAACACCTCAAACATCAAACACCCCAAACAACAAAAACATCAAACAACAAACACCTCAAACAACAAACACCCCAAACAACAAACACATCAAACAACAAACACCTCAAACAACAAACACCACAAACAACAAACACCTCAAACAACAAACACCTCAAACAACAAACACCTCAAACAACATACACATCAAACAACAAACACCTGAAACAACAAATATCTCAAACAACAAACACCTCAAACAACAAACACCTCAAACAACAAACACCTCAAACAACAAACACCTCAAACAACAAACACCTCAAACAACAAACACCTCAAACAACAAACACCTCAAACAACAAATATCTCAAACAACAAACTCCTCAAACAACAAACACCTCAAACAACAAACACCTCAAACAACAAACACCTCAAACAACAAACACCTCAAACAACAAATATCTCAAACAACAAAAAACTCAAAACAACAAATAACTCAAAACAACAAACACCTCAAACAGCAAACACCTCAAACCACAAACACCATAAACAACAAACACATCAAACAACAAACACCTCAAACAACAAACACCTCAAACAACAAACACCTCAAACAACAAACACCTCAAACAACAAACACCTCAAACAATAAAAACCTCAAACAACAAACACTTCAAACAACAAATATCTCAAACAACAAACACCTCAAACAACAAACACCTCAAACAACAAACACCTCAAACAACAAACACCTCAAACAACAAACACCTCAAACAACAAACACCTCAACCAACAAACACCTCAAACAACAAACACCTGAAACAACAAATATCTCAAACAACATACACCTCAAACAACAAACACCTCAAACAACAAACACCTGAATCAACAGATAACTCAAACAACAAACACCTCAAACAGCAAACACCTCAAACAACAAACACCTCAAACAACAAATAACTCAAAAACCTCAAACAACAAACACCTCAAACAACAAACACCTCAAACAACAAACACCTCCAACAACAAACACCTCAAACAACAAACACCTCAAACAACAAACACCTCAAACAACAAACACCTCAAACAACAAACACCTCAAACAACAAACATCTCAAACAACAAACATCTCAAACAACAAACATCTCAAACAACAAACACCCCAAACATCAAACACCTCAAACAACAAACACCCCAAACAACAAACACATCAAACAACAAACACCTCAAACAACAAACACCTGAAACAACAAATAACTCAAAACAACAAACACCTCAAACAGCAAATACCTCAAACAACAAACATCTCAAACAACAAACACCTCAAACAACAAACACCCCAAACAACAAACACATCAAACAACAAACACCTCAAACAACAAACACCACAAACAACAAACACCTCAAACAACAAACACCCCCAAACAACAAACACCCCAAACAACAAACACCCCAAACAACAAATACCTCAAACATCAAACACCTCAAACAACAAACACCTAAAACAACAAACAACCCAAACAACAAACACCTCAAACAACAACCACCCCAAACAACAAACACCTCAAACAGGAAACACCTCAAACAGCAAACACCTCAAACAGCGAACACCTGAAACAACAAATAACTCAAAAAGAAAACACCTCAAACAACAAACACCTCAAACAACAAACACCTGAAACAACAAACACCTCAAACAACAAACACCTCAAACAACAAACACCTCAAACAACAAACACCTCAAACAACAAACATCTCAAACAACAAACATCTCAAACAACAAACACCCCAAACATCAAACACCTCAAACAACAAACACCCCAAACAACAAACACATCAAACAACAAACACCTCAAACAACAAACACCTGAAACAACAAATAACTCAAAAAAACAAACACCTCAAACAAGAAACACCTCAAACAACAAACACCCCAAAGAACAAATACCTCAAACATCAAACACCTCAAACAACAAACACCTAAAACAACAAACACCCCAAACAACAAACGCCTCAAACAACAAACACCTCAAACAACAAACACCCCAAACAACAAATACCTCAAACATCAAACACCTCAAACAACAAACACCTAAAACAACAAACAACTCAAACAACAAACACCTCAAACAACAAACACCCCAAACAACAAACACATCAAACAAAAAACACCTCAAACAGCAAACACCTCAAACAACAAACGTCCCAAACAACAAACACCTCAAACAACAAACACCTCAAACAACAAACAACTGAAACAACAAATATCTCAAACAACAAACACCTCAAACAACAAACACCTCAAACAACAAACACATCAAACAACAAACACCCCAAACAACAAACACCTGAAACAACAAATAACTCAAAACAACAAACACCTCAAACAACAAACACCTCAAACAACAAACACCTCAAACAACAAACACCTCAAACAACAATCACTTCAAACAACAAACACCTGAAACAACAAATATCTCAAACAACAAACACCTCAAACAACAAACACCTCAAACAACAAACACCTCAAACAACAAACACCTCAAACAACAAACACCTCAAACAACAAACACCTCAAACAACAAACACCTCAAACAACAAACACCCCAAACAACAAACACCCCAAACAACAAACACCCCAAACAACAAATACCTCAAACATCAAACACCTCAAACATCAAACACCTAAAACAACAAACACCCCAAACAACAAACACGTCAAACAACAAACACCCCAAACAACAAACACCTCAAACAGCAAACACCTCAAACAGCAAACACCTGAAACAACAAATAACTCAAAAAAACAAACACCTCAAACAAGAAACACCTCAAACAACAAACACCACAAACAACAAATACCTCAAACATCAAACACCTCAAACAACAAACACCTAAAACAACAAACACCCCAAACAACAAACGCCTCAAACAACAAACACCTCAAACAACAAACACCCCAAACAACAACCACATCAAACAAAAAACACCTCAAACAGCAAACACCTCAAACAACAAACGTCCCAAACAACAAACACCTTAAACAACAAACACCTTAAATAGCAAACACCTCAATCAACAAACATCTCAAACAACAAACACCTGAAACAACAAATATCTCAAACAACAAACACCTCAAACAACAAACACCTCAAACAACAAACACATCAAACAACAAACACCCCAAACAACAAACACCTGAAACAACAAATAACTCAAAACAACAAACACCTCAAACAACAAACACCTGAAACAACAAACACCTCAAACAACAAACACCTCAAACAACAAACACCTCAAACTACAAACACCTCAAACAACAAACACCTCAAACAACAAACACCTCAAACAACAAACACCTGAAACAACAAACACCTGAAACAACAAATATCTCAAACAACAAACACCTCAAACAACAAACACCTCAAACAACAAACACCTCAAACAACAAACACCTCAAACAACAAACACCTCAAACAACAAACACCTCAAACAACAAACACCTCAAACAACAAATATCTCAAACAACAAACACCTCAAACAACATACACCTCAAACAACAAACACCTCAAACAACAAACACCTCAAACAACAAATAACTCAAACAACAAACACCTCAAACAGCAAACACCTCAAACAACAAATAACTCAAAACAACAAACACCTCAAACAACAAACACCCCAAACAACAAACACATCAAACAACAAACACCTCAAACAACAAACACCACAAACAACAAACACCTCAAACAACAAACACCTGAAACAACAAACACCTGAAACAACAAATATCTCAAACAACAAACACCTCAAACAACAAATATCTCAAACAACAAACACCTCAAACAACAAACACCTCAAACAACAAACACCTCAAACAACAAACACCTCAAACAACAACTATCTCAAACAACAAACACCTCAAACAACAAAAAACTCAAACAACAAATAACTCGAAACAACAAACACCTCAAACAGCAAACACCTCAAACAACAAACACCATAAACAACAAACACCTCAAACAACAAACACCTCAAACAACAAACACCTCAAACAACAAACACCTCAAACAACAAACACCTCAAACAACAAACACCTCAAACAATAAAAACCTCAAACAACAAACACCTCAAACAACAAATATCTCAAACAACAAACACCTCAAACAACAAACACCTCAAACAACAAACACCTCAAACAACAAACACCTCAAACAACAAACACCTCAAACAACAAACACCTCAAACAACAAACACCTCAAACAACAGATAACTCAAACAACAAATACCTCAAACAGCAAACACCTCAAACAACAAACACCTCAAACAACAAATAACTCAAAACAACAAACGCCTCAAACAACAAATAACTCAAAACAACAAACACCTGAAACAACAAACACCTCAAACAACAAACACATCAAACAACAAACAACTCAAACAACAAATAACTCAAAAACCTCAAACAACAAACACCTCAAACAACAAACACCTCAAACAACAAACACCTCAAACAACAAACACCTCAAACAACAAACACCTCAAACAACAAACACCTCAAACAACAAACACCTCAAACAACAAACACCTCAAACAACAAACATCTCAAACAACAAACACCCCAAACATCAAACACCTCAAACAACAAACACCCCAAACAACAAACACATCAAACAACAAACACCTCAAACAACAAACACCTGAAACAACAAATAACTCAAAACAACAAACACCTCAAACAGCAAATACCTCAAACAACAAACACCTCAAACAACAAACACCTCAAACAACAAACACCCCAAACAACAAACACCTCAAACAACAAACACCCCAAACAACAAACACATCAAACAACAAATACCTCAAACATCAAACACCTCAAACAACAAACACCCCAAACAACAAATACCTCAAACATCAAACACCTCAAACAACAAACACCTCAACCAACAAACACCTCAAACAACAAACACCTGAAACAACAAATATCTCAAACAACATACACCTCAAACAACAAACACCTCAAACAACAAATAACTCAAAAACCTCAAACAACAAACACCTCAAACAACAAACACCTCAAACAACAAACACCTCAAACAACAAACACCTCAAACAACAAACACCTCAAACAACAAACACCTCAAACAACAAACACCTCAAACAACAAACACCTCAAACAACAAACATCTCAAACAACAAACATCTCAAACAACAAACACCCCAAACATCAAACACCTCAAACAACAAACACCCCAAACAACAAACACATCAAACAACAAACACCTCAAACAACAAACACCTGAAACAACAAATAACTCAAAAAAACAAACACCTCAAACAAGAAACACCTCAAACAACAAACACCCCAAAGAACAAATACCTCAAACATCAAACACCTCAAACAACAAACACCTAAAACAACAAACACCCCAAACAACAAACGCCTCAAACAACAAACACCTCAAACAACAAACACCCCAAACAACAAATACCTCAAACATCAAACACCTCAAACAACAAACACCTAAAACAACAAACACCTCAAACAACAAACACCTCAAACATCAAACACCCCAAACAACAAACACCTCAAACAATAAAAACCTCAAACAACAAACACCTCAAACAACAAATATCTCAAACAACAAACACCTCAAACAACAAACACCTCAAACAACAAACACCTCAAACAACAAACACCTCAAACAACAAACACCTCAAACAACAAACACCTCAAACAACAAACACCTCAAACAACAGATAACTCAAACAACAAATACCTCAAACAGCAAACACCTCAAACAACAAACACCTCAAACAACAAATAACTCAAAACAACAAACGCCTCAAACAACAAATAACTCAAAACAACAAACACCTGAAACAACAAACACCTCAAACAACAAACACATCAAACAACAAACAACTCAAACAACAAATAACTCAAAAACCTCAAACAACAAACACCTCAAACAACAAACACCTCAAACAACAAACACCTCAAACAACAAACACCTCAAACAACAAACACCTCAAACAACAAACACCTCAAACAACAAACACCTCAAACAACAAACACCTCAAACAACAAACATCTCAAACAACAAACACCCCAAACATCAAACACCTCAAACAACAAACACCCCAAACAACAAACACATCAAACAACAAACACCTCAAACAACAAACACCTGAAACAACAAATAACTCAAAACAACAAACACCTCAAACAGCAAATACCTCAAACAACAAACACCTCAAACAACAAACACCTCAAACAACAAACACCCCAAACAACAAACACCTCAAACAACAAACACCCCAAACAACAAACACATCAAACAACAAATACCTCAAACATCAAACACCTCAAACAACAAACACCCCAAACAACAAATACCTCAAACATCAAACACCTCAAACAACAAACACCTCAACCAACAAACACCTCAAACAACAAACACCTGAAACAACAAATATCTCAAACAACATACACCTCAAACAACAAACACCTCAAACAACAAATAACTCAAAAACCTCAAACAACAAACACCTCAAACAACAAACACCTCAAACAACAAACACCTCAAACAACAAACACCTCAAACAACAAACACCTCAAACAACAAACACCTCAAACAACAAACACCTCAAACAACAAACACCTCAAACAACAAACATCTCAAACAACAAACACCCCAAACATCAAACACCTCAAACAACAAACACCCCAAACAACAAACACATCAAACAACAAACACCTCAAACAACAAACACCTGAAACAACAAATAACTCAAAACAACAAACACCTCAAACAGCAAATACCTCAAACAACAAACACCTCAAACAACAAACACCTCAAACAACAAACACGCCAAACAACAAACACATCAAACAACAAATACCTCAAACAACAAACACCACAAACAACAAACACCTCAAACAACAAACACCTCAAACAACAAACATCTCAAACAACAAACATCTCAAACAACAAACACCCCAAACATCAAACACCTCAAACAACAAACACCCCAAACAACAAACACATCAAACAACAAACACCTCAAACAACAAACACCTGAAACAACAAATAACTCAAAAAAACAAACACCTCAAACAAGAAACACCTCAAACAACAAACACCCCAAAGAACAAATACCTCAAACATCAAACACCTCAAACAACAAACACCTAAAACAACAAACACCCCAAACAACAAACGCCTCAAACAACAAACACCTCAAACAACAAACACCCCAAACAACAAATACCTCAAACATCAAACACCTCAAACAACAAACACCTAAAACAACAAACAACTCAAACAACAAACACCTCAAACAACAAACACCCCAAACAACAAACACATCAAACAAAAAACACCTAAAACAGCAAACACCTCAAACAACAAACGTCCCAAACAACAAACACCTTAAACAACAAACACCTTAAATAGCAAACACCTCAAACAACAAACACCTCAAACAACAAACAACTGAAACAACAAATATCTCAAACAACAAACACCTCAAACAACAAACACCTCAAACAACAAACACATCAAACAACAAACACCCCAAACAACAAACACCTGAAACAACAAATAACTCAAAACAACAAACACCTCAAACAACAAACACCTCAAACAACAAACACCTCAAACAACAAACACCTCAAACAACAAACACTTCAAACAACAAACACCTGAAACAACAAATATCTCAAACAACAAACACCTCAAACAACAAACACCTCAAACAACAAACACCTCAAACAACAAACACCTCAAACAACAAACACCTCAAACAACAAACACCTCAAACAACAAACACCTCAAACAACAAACACCCCAAACAACAAACACCCCAAACAACAAACACCCCAAACAACAAATACCTCAAACATCAAACACCTCAAACATCAAACACCTAAAACAACAAACACCCCAAACAACAAACACGTCAAACAACAAACACCCCAAACAACAAACACCTCAAACAGCAAACACCTCAAACAGCAAACACCTGAAACAACAAATAACTCAAAAAAACAAACACCTCAAACAAGAAACACCTCAAACAACAAACACCACAAACAACAAATACCTCAAACATCAAACACCTCAAACAACAAACACCTAAAACAACAAACACCCCAAACAACAAACGCCTCAAACAACAAACACCTCAAACAACAAACACCCCAAACAACAACCACATCAAACAAAAAACACCTCAAACAGCAAACACCTCAAACAACAAACGTCCCAAACAACAAACACCTTAAACAACAAACACCTTAAATAGCAAACACCTCAATCAACAAACACCTCAAACAACAAACACCTGAAACAACAAATATCTCAAACAACAAACACCTCAAACAACAAACACCTCAAACAACAAACACATCAAACAACAAACACCCCAAACAACAAACACCAGAAACAACAAATAACTCAAAACAACAAACACCTCAAACAACAAACACCTGAAACAACAAACACCTCAAACAACAAACACCTCAAACAACAAACACCTCAAACTACAAACACCTCAAACAACAAACACCTCAAACAACAAACACCTCAAACAACAAACACCTGAAACAACAAACACCTGAAACAACAAATATCTCAAACAACAAACACCTCAAACAACAAACACCTCAAACAACAAACACCTCAAACAACAAACACCTCAAACAACAAACACCTCAAACAACAAACACCTCAAACAACAAACACCTCAAACAACAAATATCTCAAACAACAAACACCTCAAACAACATACACCTCAAACAACAAACACCTCAAACAACAAACACCTCAAACAACAAATAACTCAAACAACAAACACCTCAAACAGCAAACACCTCAAACAACAAATAACTCAAAACAACAAACACCTCAAACAACAAACACCCCAAAGAACAAACACATCAAACAACAAACACCTCAAACAACAAACACCACAAACAACAAACACCTCAAACAACAAACACCTGAAACAACAAACACCTGAAACAACAAATATCTCAAACAACAAACACCTCAAACAACAAATATCTCAAACAACAAACACCTCAAACAACAAACACCTCAAACAACAAACACCTCAAACAACAAACACCTCAAACAACAACTATCTCAAACAACAAACACCTCAAACAACAAAAAACTCAAACAACAAATAACTCAAAACAACAAACACCTCAAACAGCAAACACCTCAAACAACAAACACCATAAACAACAAACACCTCAAACAACAAACACCTCAAACACCTCAAACAACAAACACCTCAAACAACAAACACCTCAAACAACAAACACCTCAAACAATAAAAACCTCAAACAACAAACACCTCAAACAACAAATATCTCAAACAACAAACACCTCAAACAACAAACACCTCAAACAACAAACACCTCAAACAACAAACACCTCAAACAACAAACACCTCAAACAACAAACACCTCAAACAACAAACACCTCAAACAACAGATAACTCAAACAACAAATACCTCAAACAGCAAACACCTCAAACAACAAACACCTCAAACAACAAATAACTCAAAACAACAAACGCCTCAAACAACAAATAACTCAAAACAACAAACACCTGAAACAACAAACACCTCAAACAACAAACACATCAAACAACAAACAACTCAAACAACAAATAACTCAAAAACCTCAAACAACAAACACCTCAAACAACAAACACCTCAAACAACATACACCTCAAACAACAAACACCTCAAACAACAAACACCTCAAACAACAAACACCTCAAACAACAAACACCTCAAACAACAAACACCTCAAACAACAAACATCTCAAACAACAAACACCCCTTACATCAAACACCTCAAACAACAAACACCCCAAACAACAAACACATCAAACAACAAACACCTCAAACAACAAACACCTGAAACAACAAATAACTCAAAACAACAAACACCTCAAACAGCAAATACCTCAAACAACAAACACCTCAAACAACAAACACCTCAAACAACAAACACCCCAAACAACAAACACCTCAAACAACAAACACCCCAAACAACAAACACATCAAACAACAAATACCTCAAACATCAAACACCTCAAACAACAAACACCCCAAACAACAAATACCTCAAACATCAAACACCTCAAACAACAAACACCTCAACCAACAAACACCTCAAACAACAAACACCTGAAACAACAAATATCTCAAACAACATACACCTCAAACAACAAACACCTCAAACAACAAATAACTCAAAAACCTCAAACAACAAACACCTCAAACAACAAACACCTCAAACAACAAACACCTCAAACAACAAACACCTCAAACAACAAACACCTCAAACAACAAACACCTCAAACAACAAACACCTCAAACAACAAACACCTCAAACAACAAACATCTCAAACAACAAACATCTCAAACAACAAACACCCCAAACATCAAACACCTCAAACAACAAACACCCCAAACAACAAACACATCAAACAACAAACACCTCAAACAACAAACACCTGAAACAACAAATAACTCAAAACAACAAACACCTCAAACAGCAAATACCTCAAACAACAAACACCTCAAACAACAAACACCTCAAACAACAAACACCCCAAACAACAAACACATCAAACAACAAACACCTCAAACAACAAACACGACAAACAACAAACACCTCAAACAACAAACACCCCAAACAACAAACACCCCAAACAACAAACACCCCAAACAACAAATACCTCAAACATCAAACACCTCAAACAACAAACACCTAAAACAACAAACAACCCAAACAACAAACACCTCAAACAACAAACACCCCAAACAACAAACACCTCAAACAGCAAACACCTCAAACAGCAAACACCTCAAACAGCAAACACCTGAAACAACAAATAACTCAAAAAAAAAAACACCTCAAACAACAAACACCTCAAACAACAAACACCTCAAACAACAAACACCTCAAACAACAAACACCTCAAACAACAAACACCTCAAACAACAAACACCTCAAACAACAAACATCTCAAACAACAAACATCTCAAACAACAAACACATCAAACAACAAACACCTCAAACAACAAACACCACAAACAACAAACACCTCAAACAACAAACACCACAAACAACAAACACCTCAAACAACAAACACCCCAAACAACAAACACCCCAAACAACAAACACCTCAAACAACAAACACCTAAAACAACAAACAACCCAAACAGCAAACACCTCAAACAGCAAACACCTGAAACAACAAATAACTCAAAAAAACAAACACCTCAAACAAGAAACACCTCAAACAACAAACACCCCAAAGAACAAATACCTCAAACATCAAACACCTCAAACAACAAACACCTAAAACAACAAACACCCCAAACAACAAACGCCTCAAACAACAAACACCTCAAACAACAAACACCCCAAACAACAAATACCTCAAACATCAAACACCTCAAACAACAAACACCTAAAACAACAAACACCCCAAACAACAAACAACTCAAACAACAAATAACTCAAAAACCTCAAACAACAAACACCTCAAACAACAAACACCTCAAACAACAAACACCTCAAACAACAAACACCTCAAACAACAAACACCTCAAACAACAAACACCTCAAACAACAAACACCTCAAACAACAAACACCTCAAACAACAAACACCTCAAACAACAAACACCTCAAACAACAGACATCTCAAACAACAAACATCTCAAACAACAAACACCCCAAACATCAAACACCTCAAACAACAAACACCCCAAACAACAAACACATCAAACAACAAACACCTCAAACAACAAACACCTGAAACAACAAATAACTCAAAACAACAAAGACCTCAAACAGCAAATACCTCAAACAACAAACACCTCAAACAACAAACACCTCAAACAACAAACACCCCAAACAACAAACACCTCAAACAACAAACACCCCAAACAACAAACACCCCAAACAACAAACACCCCAAACAACAAATACCTCAAACATCAAACACCTCAAACAACAAACACCCCAAACAACAAATACCTCAAACATCAAACACCTCAAACAACAAACACCTCAACCAACAAACACCTCAAACAACAAACACCTGAAACAACAAATATCTCAAACAACATACACCTCAAACAACAAACACCTCAAACAACAAACACCTGAATCAACAGATAACTCAAACAACAAACACCTCAAACAACAAACACCTCAAACAACAAACACCTCAAACAACAAACACCTCAAACAACAAACACCTCAAACAACAAACACCTCAAACAACAAACATCTCAAACAACAAACATCTCAAACAACAAACACCCCAAACATCAAACACCTCAAACAACAAACACCCCAAACAACAAACACATCAAACAACAAACACCTCAAACAACAAACACCTGAAACAACAAATAACTCAAAACAACAAACACCTCAAACAGCAAATACCTCAAACAACAAACACCTCAAACAACAAACACCTCAAACAACAAACACCCCAAACAACAAACACATCAAACAACAAACACCTCAAACAACAAACACCACAAACAACAAACACCTCAAACAACAAACACCCCAAACAACAAACACCCCAAACAACAAACACCCCAAACAACAAATACCTCAAACATCAAACACCTCAAACAACAAACACCTAAAACAACAAACAACCCAAACAACAAACACCTCAAACAACAAACACCCCAAACAACAAACACCTCAAACAGCAAACACCTCAAACAGCAAACACCTCAAACAGCAAACACCTGAAACAACAAATAACTCAAAAAAAAAAACACCTCAAACAACAAACACCTCAAACAACAAACACCTCAAACAACAAACACCTCAAACAACAAACACCTCAAACAACAAACACCTCAAACAACAAACACCTCAAACAACAAACATCTCAAACAACAAACATCTCAAACAACAAACACCCCAAACATCAAACACCTCAAACAACAAACACCCCAAACAACAAACACCCCAAACAACAAACACATCAAACAACAAACACCTCAAACAACAAACACCACAAACAACAAACACCTCAAACAACAAACACCCCAAACAACAAACACCCCAAACAACAAACACCTCAAACAACAAACACCTAAAACAACAAACAACCCAAACAGCAAACACCTCAAACAGCAAACACCTGAAACAACAAATAACTCAAAAAAACAAACACCTCAAACAAGAAACACCTCAAACAACAAACACCCCAAAGAACAAATACCTCAAACATCAAACACCTCAAACAACAAACACCTAAAACAACAAAGACCCCAAACAACAAACGCCTCAAACAACAAACACCTCAAACAACAAACACCCCAAACAACAAATACCTCAAACATCAAACACCTCAAACAACAAACACCTAAAACAACAAACACCCCAAACAACAAACAACTCAAACAACAAATAACTCAAAAACCTCAAACAACAAACACCTCAAACAACAAACACCTCAAACAACAAACACCTCAAACAACAAACACCTCAAACAACAAACACCTCAAACAACAAACACCTCAAACAACAGACATCTCAAACAACAAACATCTCAAACAACAAACACCCCAAACATCAAACACCTCAAACAACAAACACCCCAAACAACAAACACATCAAACAACAAACACCTCAAACAACAAACACCTGAAACAACAAATAACTCAAAACAACAAAGACCTCAAACAGCAAATACCTCAAACAACAAACACCTCAAACAACAAACACCTCAAACAACAAACACCCCAAACAACAAACACCTCAAACAACAAACACCCCAAACAACAAACACCCCAAACAACAAACACCCCAAACAACAAATACCTCAAACATCAAACACCTCAAACAACAAACACCCCAAACAACAAATACCTCAAACATCAAACACCTCAAACAACAAACACCTCAACCAACAAACACCTCAAACAACAAACACCTGAAACAACAAATATCTCAAACAACATACACCTCAAACAACAAACACCTCAAACAACAAACACCTGAATCAACAGATAACTCAAACAACAAACACCTCAAACAGCAAACATCTCAAACAACAAACACCTCAAACATCAAATAACTCAAAACAACAAACGCCTCAAACAACAAATAACTCAAAACAACAAACACCTGAAACAACAAACACCTCAAACAACAAACACATCAAACAACAAACAACTCAAACAACAAATAACTCAAAAACCTCAAACAACAAACACCTCAAACAACAAACACCTCAAACAACAAACACCTCAAACAACAAACACCTCAAACAACAAACACCTCAAACAACAAACACCTCAAACAACAAACACCTCAAACAACAAACACCTCAAACAACAAACACCTCAAACAACAAACATCTCAAACAACAAACATCTCAAACAACAAACACCCCAAACATCAAACACCTCAAACAACAAACACCCCAAACAACAAACACATCAAACAACAAACACCTCAAACAACAAACACCTGAAACAACAAATAACTCAAAACAACAAACGCCTCAAACAGCAAATACCTCAAACAACAAACACCTCAAACAACAAACACCTCAAACAACAAACACCCCAAACAACAAACACATCAAACAACAAACACCTCAAACAACAAACACCACAAACAACAAACACCTCAAACAACAAACACCCCAAACAACAAACACCCCAAACAACAAACACCCCAAACAACAAATACCTCAAACATCAAACACCTCAAACAACAAACACCTGAAACAACAAATAACTCAAAACAACAAACGCCTCAAACAGCAAATACCTCAAACAACAAACACCTCAAACAACAAACACCTCAAACAACAAACACCCCAAACAACAAACACATCAAACAACAAACACCTCAAACAACAAACACCACAAACAACAAACACCTCAAACAACAAACACCCCAAACAACAAACACCCCAAACAACAAACACCCCAAACAACAAATACCTCAAACATCAAACACCTCAAACAACAAACACCTAAAACAACAAACAACCCAATCAACAAACACCTCAAACAACAAACACCCCAAACAACAAACACCTCAAACAGCAAACACCTCAAGCAACAAACACCTCAAACAGCAAACACCTGAAACAACAAATAACTCAAAAAAAAAAAACACCTCAAACAACAAACACCTCAAACAACAAACACCTCAAACAACAAACACCTCAAACAACAAACACCTCAAACAACAAACACCTCAAACAACACACACCTCAAACAACAAACATCTCAAACAACAAACATGTCAAACAACAAACACCCCAAACATCAAACACCTCAAACAACAAACACCCCAAACAACAAACACATCAAACAACAAACACCTCAAACAACAAACACCTGAAACAACAAATAACTCAAAACAACAAACACCTCAAACAGCAAATACCTCAAACAACAAACACCTCAAACAACAAACACCTCAAACAACAAACACCTCAAACATGAAACATCCCAAACAACAAAAACATCAAACAACAAACACCTCAAACAACAAACACCCCAAACAACAAACACATCAAACAACAAACACCTCAAACAACAAACACCACAAACAACAAACACCTCAAACAACAAACACCCCAAACAACAAACACCCCAAACAACAAACACCTCAAACAACAAACACCTAAAACAACAAACAACCCAAACAGCAAACACCTCAAACAGCAAACACCTGAAACAACAAATAACTCAAAAAAACAAACACCTCAAACAAGAAACACCTCAAACAACAAACACCCCAAAGAACAAATACCTCAAACATCAAACACCTCAAACAACAAACACCTAAAACAACAAACACCCCAAACAACAAACGCCTCAAACAACAAACAACTCAAACAACAAACACCCCAAACAACAAATACCTCAAACATCAAACACCTCAAACAACAAACACCTAAAACAACAAACACCCCAAACAACAAACAACTCAAACAACAAATAACTCAAAAACCTCAAACAACAAACACCTCAAACAACAAACACCTCAAACAACAAACACCTCAAACAACAAACACCTCAAACAACAAACACCTCAAACAACAAACACCTCAAACAAAAAACACCTCAAACCACAAACACCTCAAACAACAAACATCTCAAACAACAAACATCTCAAACAACAAACACCCCAAACATCAAACACCTCAAACAACAAACACCCCAAACAACAAACACATCAAACAACAAACACTTCAAACAACAAACACCTGAAACAACAAATAACTCAAAACAACAAACACCTCAAACAGCAAATACCTCAAACAACAAACACCCCAAACAACAAATACCTCAAACATCAAACACCTCAAACAACAAACACCTAAAACAACAAACACCCCAAACAACAAACAACTCAAACAACAAATAACTCAAAAACCTCAAACAACAAACACCTCAAACAACAAACACCTCAAACAACAAACACCTCAAACAACAAACACCTCAAACAACAAACACCTCAAACAACAAACACCTCAAACAACAAACACCTCAAACAACAAACACCTCAAACAACAAACACCTCAAACAACAAACACCTCAAACAACAAACACCTCAAACAACAAACACCTCAAACAACAAACACCTCAAACTACAAACACCTCAAACAACAAACACCTCAAACAACAAACACCTCAAACAACAAACACCTGAAACAACAAATATCTCAAACAACAAACACCTCAAACAACAAACACCTCAAACAACAAACACCTCAAACAACAAACACCTCAAACAACAAACACCTCAAACAACAAACACCTCAAACAACAAACACCTCAAACAACAAACACCTCAAACAACAAATATCTCAAACAACAAACACCTCAAACAACATACACCTCAAACAACAAACACCTCAAACAACAAACACCTGAAACAACAGATAACTCAAACAACAAACACCTCAAACAGCAAACACCTCAAACAACAAATAACTCAAAACAACAAACACCTCAAATAGCAAACACCTCAAACAACAAACACCTCAAACAACAAACACCTCAAACATCAAACACCCCAAACAACAAAAACATCAAACAACAAACACCTCAAACAACAAACACCCCAAACAACAAACACATCAAACAACAAACACCTCAAACAACAAACACCACAAACAACAAACACCTCAAACAACAAACACCTGAAACAACAAATATCTCAAACAACAAACACCTCAAACAACAAACACCTCAAACAACAAACACCTCAAACAACAAACCCCTCAAACAACAAACACCTCAAACAACAAACACCTCAAACAACAAACACCTCAAACAACAAATATCTCAAACAACAAACACCTCAAACAACAAACACCTCAAACAACAAACACCTCAAACAACAAACACCTCAAACAACAAATATCTCAAACAACAAACACCTCAAACAACAAAAAACTCAAACAACAAATAACTCAAAACAACAAACACCTCAAACAGCAAACACCTCAAACAACAAACACCATAAACAACAAACACCTCAAACAACAAACACCTCAAACAACAAACACCTCAAACAACAAACACCTCAAACAACAAACACCTCAAACAACAAACACCTCAAACAATAAAAACCTCAAACAACAAACACCTCAAACAACAAATATCTCAAACAACAAACACCTCAAACAACAAACACCTCAAACAACAAACACCTCAAACAACAAACACCTCAAACAACAAACACCTCAAACAACAAACACCTCAAACAACAAACACCTCAAACAACAGATAACTCAAACAACAAATACCTCAAACAGCAAACACCTCAAACAACAAACACCTCAAACAACAAATAACTCAAAACAACAAACGCCTCAAACAACAAATAACTCAAAACAACAAACACCTGAAACAACAAACACCTCAAACAACAAACACATCAAACAACAAACACCTGAAACAACAAATAACTCAAAACAACAAACACCTCAAACAACAAACACCTGAAACAACAAACACCTCAAACAACAAACAACAAACACCTCAAACTACAAACACCTCAAACAACAAACACCTCAAACAACAAACACCTCAAACAACAAACACCTGAAACAACAAATATCTCAAACAACAAACACCTCAAACAACAAACACCTCAAACAACAAACACCTCAAACAACAAACACCTCAAACAACAAACACCTCAAACAACAAAAAACTCAAACAACAAACACCTCAAACAACATACACCTCAAACAACAAACACCTCAAACAACAAACACCTGAAACAACAGATAACTCAAACAACAAACACCTCAAACAGCAAACACCTCAAACAACAAATAACTCAAAACAACAAACACCTCAAATAGCAAACACCTCAAACAACAAACACCTCAAACAACAAACACCTCAAACATCAAACACCCCAAACAACAATAACATCAAACAACAAACACCTCAAACAACAAACACCCCAAACAACAAACCCATCAAACAACAAACACCTCAAACAACAAACACCACAAACAACAAACACCTCAAACAACAAACACCTCAAACAACAAACACCTGAAACAACAAATATCTCAAACAACAAACACCTCAAACAACAAACACCTCAAACAACAAACACCTCAAACAACAAACCCCTCAAACAACAAACACCTCAAACAACAAACACCTCAAACAACAAACACCTCAAACAACAAAAATCTCAAACATCAAATACCTCAAACAACAAACACCTCAAACAACAAATACCTCAAACAACAAACACCTCAAACAACAAATATCTCAAACAACAAACACCTCAAACAACAAAAAACTCAAACAACAAATAACTCAAAACAACAAACACCTCAAACAGCAAACACCTCAAACAACAAACACCATAAACAACAAACACCTCAAACAACAAACACCTCAAACAACAAACACCTCAAACAACAAACACCTCAAACAACAAACACCTCAAACAACAAACACCTCAAACAATAAAAACCTCAAACAACAAATAACTCAAAAACCTCAAACAACAAACACCTCAAACAACAAACACCTCAAACAACAAACACCTCAAACAACAAACACCTCAAACAACAAACACCTCAAACAACAAACACCTCAAACAACAAACACCTCAAGCAACAAACACCTCAAACAACAAACACCTCAAACAACAAACATCTCAAACAACAAACATCTCAAACAACAAACACCCCAAACATCAAACACCTCAAACAACAAACACCTCAAACAACAAACACCTCAAACAACAAACACCTCAAACAACAAACACCTCAAACTACAAACACCTCAAACAACAAACACCTCAAACAACAAACACCTCAAACAACAAACACCTCAAACAACAAACACCTGAAACAACAAATATCTCAAACAACAAACACCTCAAACAACAAACACCTCAAACAACAAACACCTCAAACAACAAACACCTCAAACAACAAACACCTCAAACAACAAACACCTCAAACAACAAACACCTCAAACAACAAACACCTCAAACAACAAATATCTCAAACAACAAACACCTCAAACAACATACACCTCAAACAACAAACACCTCAAACAACAAACACCTGAAACAACAGATAACTCAAACAACAAACACCTCAAACAGCAAACACCTCAAACAACAAATAACTCAAAACAACAAACACCTCAAATAGCAAACACCTCAAACAACAAACATCTCAAACAACAAACACCTCAAACATCAAACACCCCAAACAACAAAAACATCAAACAACAAACACCTCAAACAACAAACACCCCAAACAACAAACACATCAAACAACAAACACCTCAAACAACAAACACCACAAACAACAAACACCTCAAACAACAAACACCTGAAACAACAAATATCTCAAACAACAAACACCTCAAACAACAAACACCTCAAACAACAAACACCTCAAACAACAAACCCCTCAAACAACAAACACCTCAAACAACAAACACCTCAAACAACAAACACCTCAAACAACAAATATCTCAAACAACAAACACCTCAAACAACAAACACCTCAAACAACAAACACCTCAAACAACAAACACCTCAAACAACAAATATCTCAAACAACAAACACCTCAAACAACAAAAAACTCAAACAACAAATAACTCAAAACAACAAACACCTCAAACAGCAAACACCTCAAACAGCAAACACCATAAACAACAAACACCTCAAACAACAAACACCTCAAACAACAAACACCTCAAACAACAAACACCTCAAACAACAAACACCTCAAACAACAAACACCTCAAACAATAAAAACCTCAAACAACAAACACCTCAAACAACAAATATCTCAAACAACAAACACCTCAAACAACAAACACCTCAAACAACAAACACCTCAAACAACAAACACCTCAAACAACAAACACCTCAAACAACAAACACCTCAAACAACAAACACCTCAAACAACAAACACCTCAAACAACAGATAACTCAAACAACAAATACCTCAAACAGCAAACACCTCAAACAACAAACACCTCAAACAACAAATAACTCAAAACAACAAACGCCTCAAACAACAAATAACTCAAAACAACAAACACCTGAAACAACAAACACCTCAAACAACAAACACATCAAACAACAAACACCTGAAACAACAAATAACTCAAAACAACAAACACCTCAAACAACAAACACCTGAAACAACAAACAACTCAAACAACAAACAACAAACACCTCAAACTACAAACACCTCAAACAACAAACACCTCAAACAACAAACACCTCAAACAACAAACACCTGAAACAACAAATATCTCAAACAACAAACACCTCAAACAACAAACACCTCAAACAACAAAAAACTCAAACAACAAACACCTCAAACAACATACACCTCAAACAACAAACACCTCAAACAACAAACACCTGAAACAACAGATAACTCAAACAACAAACACCTCAAACAGCAAACACCTGAAACAACAAATATCTCAAACAACAAACACCTCAAACAACAAACACCTCAAACAACAAACACCTCAAACAACAAACCCCTCAAACAACAAACACCTCAAACAACAAACACCTCAAACAACAAACACCTCAAACAACAAATATCTCAAACATCAAACACCTCAAACAACAAACACCTCAAACAACAAACACCTCAAACAACAAACACCTCAAACAACAAATATCTCAAACAACAAACACCTCAAACAACAAAAAACTCAAACAACAAATAACTCAAAACAACAAACACCTCAAACAGCAAACACCTCAAACAACAAACACCATAAACAACAAACACCTCAAACAACAAACACCTCAAACAACAAACACCTCAAACAACAAACACCTCAAACAACAAACACCTCAAACAACAAACACCTCAAACAATATTAACCTCAAACAACAAATAACTCAAAAACCTCAAACAACAAACACCTCAAACAACAAACACCTCAAACAACAAACACCTCAAACAACAAACACCTCAAACAACAAACACCTCAAACAACAAACACCTCAAGCAACAAACACCTCAAACAACAAACACCTCAAACAACAAACATCTCAAACAACAAACATCTCAAACAACAAACACCCCAAACATCAAACACCTCAAACAACAAACACCCCAAACAACAAACACATCAAACAACAAACACCTCAAACAACAAACACCTGAAACAACAAATAACTCAAAACAACAAACACCTCAAACAGCAAATACCTCAAACAACAAACACCTCAAACAACAAACACCTCAAACAACAAACACCCCAAACAACAAACACATCAAACAACAAACACCTCAAACAACAAACACCACAAACAACAAACACCTCAAACAACAAACACCCCAAACAACAAACACCCCAAACAACAAACACCCCAAACAACAAATACCTCAAACATCAAACACCTCAAACAACAAACACCTAAAACAACAAACAACCCAAACAACAAACACCTCAAACAACAAACACCCCAAACAACAAACACCTCAAACAGCAAACACCTCAAACAGCAAACACCTCAAACAGCAAACACCTGAAACAACAAATAACTCAAAAAAAAAAACACCTCAAACAACAAACAACTCAAACAACAAACACCTCAAACAACAAACACCTCAAACAACAAACACCTCAAACAACAAACACCTCAAACAAACCCCTCAAACAACAAACATCTCAAACAACAAACATCTCAAACAACAAACACCCCAAACATCAAACACCTCAAACAACAAACACCCCAAACAACAAACACATCAAACAACAAACACCTCAAACAACAAACACCTGAAACAAAAAATAACTCAAAACAACAAACACCTCAAACAGCAAATACCTCAAACAACAAACACCTCAAACAACAAACACCTCAAACAACAAACACCTCAAACATGAAACATCCCAAACAACAAAAACATCAAACAACAAACACCTCAAACAACAAACACCCCAAACAACAAACACATCAAACAACAAACACCTCAAACAACAAACACCACAAACAACAAACACCTCAAACAACAAACACCCCAAACAACAAACACCCCAAACAACAAACACCTCAAACAACAAACACCTAAAACAACAAACAACCCAAACAGCAAACACCTCAAACAGCAAACACCCCAAACAACAAATACCTCAAACATCAAACACCTCAAACAACAAACACCTAAAACAACAAACACACCAAACAACAAACAACTCAAACAACAAATAACTCAAAAACCTCAAACAACAAACACCTCAAACAACAAACACCTCAAACAACAAACACCTCAAACAACAAACATCTCAAACAACAAACATCTCAAACAACAAACACGCCAAACATCAAACACCTCAAACAACAAACACCCCAAACAACAAACACATCAAACAACAAACACTTCAAACAACAAACACCTGAAACAACAAATAACTCAAAACAACAAACACCTCAAACAGCAAATACCTCAAACAACAAACACCTCAAACAACAAACACCTCAAACAACAAACACCCCAAACAACAAACACCGCAAACAACAAACACCCCAAACAACAAACACCCCAAACAACAAACACCCCAAACAACAAATACCTCAAACATCAAACACCTCAAACAACAAACACCCCAAATAACAAATACCTCAACCATCAAACACCTCAAACAACAAACACCTCAACCAACAAACACCTCAAACAACAAACACCTGAAACAACAAATATCTCAAACAACATACACCTCAAACAACAAACACCTCAAACAACAAACACATGAATCAACAGATAACTCAAACAACAAACACCTCAAACAGCAAACACCTCAAACAAGAAACACCTCAAACAACAAACACCCCAAAGAACAAATACCTCAAACATCAAACACCTCAAACAACAAACACCTAAAACAACAAACACCCCAAACAACAAACGCCTCAAACAACAAATATCTCAAACAACAAACACCTCAAACAACAAACACCTCAAACAACAAACACCTCAAACAACAAACACCTCAAACAACAAATATCTCAAACAACAAACACCTCAAACAACAAAAAACTCAAACAACAAATAACTCAAAACAACAAACACCTCAAACAGCAAACACCTCAAACAACAAACACCATAAACAACAAACACCTCAAACAACAAACACCTCAAACAACAAACACCTCAAACAACAAACACCTCAAACAACAAACACCTCAAACAACAAACACCTCAAACAATAAAAACCTCAAACAACAAACACCTCAAACAAGAAATATCTCAAACAACAAACACCTCAAACAACAAACACCTCAAACAACAAACACCTCAAACAACAAACACCTCAAACAACAAACACCTCAAACAACAAACACCTCAAACAACAAACACCTCAAACAATAAAAACCTCAAACAACAAATAACTCAAAAACCTCAAACAACAAACACCTCAAACAACAAACACCTCAAACAACAAACACCTCAAACAACAAACACCTCAAACAACAAACACCTCAAACAACAAACACCTCAAGCAACAAACACCTCAAACAACAAACACCTCAAACAACAAACATCTCAAACAACAAACATCTCAAACAACAAACACCCCAAACATCAAACACCTCAAACAACAAACACCCCAAACAACAAACACATCAAACAACAAACACCTCAAACAACAAACACCTGAAACAACAAATAACTCAAAACAACAAACACCTCAAACAGCAAATACCTCAAACAACAAACACCTCAAACAACAAACACCTCAAACAACAAACACCCCAAACAACAAACACATCAAACAACAAACACCTCAAACAACAAACACCACAAACAACAAACACCTCAAACAACAAACACCCCAAACAACAAACACCCCAAACAACAAACACCCCAAACAACAAATACCTCAAACATCAAACACCTCAAACAACAAACACCTAAAACAACAAACAACCCAAACAACAAACACCTCAAACAACAAACACCCCAAACAACAAACACCTCAAACAGCAAACACCTCAAACAGCAAACACCTCAAACAGCAAACACCTGAAACAACAAATAACTCAAAAAAAAAACACCTCAAACAACAAACACCTCAAACAACAAACACCTCAAACAACAAACACCTCAAACAACAAACACCTCAAACAACAAACACCTCAAACAACAAACCCCTCAAACAACAAACATCTCAAACAACAAACATCTCAAACAACAAACACCCCAAACATCAAACACCTCAAACAACAAACACCCCAAACAACAAACACATCAAACAACAAACACCTCAAACAACAAACACCTGAAACAAAAAATAACTCAAAACAACAAACACCTCAAACAGCAAATACCTCAAACAACAAACACCTCAAACAACAAACACCTCAAACAACAAACACCTCAAACATGAAACATCCCAAACAACAAAAACATCAAACAACAAACACCTCAAACAACAAACACCCCAAACAACAAACACATCAAACAACAAACACCTCAAACAACAAACACCACAAACAACAAACACCTCAAACAACAAACACCCCAAACAACAAACACCCCAAACAACAAACACCTCAAACAACAAACACCTAAAACAACAAACAACCCAAACAGCAAACACCTCAAACAGCAAACACCCCAAACAACAAATACCTCAAACATCAAACACCTCAAACAACAAACACCTAAAACAACAAACACACCAAACAACAAACAACTCAAACAACAAATAACTCAAAAACCTCAAACAACAAACACCTCAAACAACAAACACCTCAAACAACAAACACCTCAAACAACAAACATCTCAAACAACAAACATCTCAAACAACAAACACCCCAAACATCAAACACCTCAAACAACAAACACCCCAAACAACAAACACATCAAACAACAAACACTTCAAACAACAAACACCTGAAACAACAAATAACTCAAAACAACAAACACCTCAAACAGCAAATACCTCAAACAACAAACACCTCAAACAACAAACACCTCAAACAACAAACACCCCAAACAACAAACACCGCAAACAACAAACACCCCAAACAACAAACACCCCAAACAACAAACACCCCAAACAACAAATATCTCAAACATCAAACACCTCAAACAACAAACACCCCAAATAACAAATACCTCAACCATCAAACACCTCAAACAACAAACACCTCAACCAACAAACACCTCAAACAACAAACACCTGAAACAACAAATATCTCAAACAACATACACCTCAAACAACAAACACCTCAAACAACAAACACCTGAATCAACAGATAACTCAAACAACAAACACCTCAAACAGCAAACACCTCAAACAAGAAACACCTCAAACAACAAACACCCCAAAGAACAAATACCTCAAACATCAAACACCTCAAACAACAAACACCTAAAACAACAAACACCCCAAACAACAAACGCCTCAAACAACAAATATCTCAAACAACAAACACCTCAAACAACAAACACCTCAAACAACAAACACCTCAAACAACAAACACCTCAAACAACAAATATCTCAAACAACAAACACCTCAAACAACAAAAAACTCAAACAACAAATAACTCAAAACAACAAACACCTCAAACAGCAAACACCTCAAACAACAAACACCATAAACAACAAACACCTCAAACAACAAACACCTCAAACAACAAACACCTCAAACAACAAACACCTCAAACAACAAACACCTCAAACAACAAACACCTCAAACAATAAAAACCTCAAACAACAAACACCTCAAACAAGAAATATCTCAAACAACAAACACCTCAAACAACAAACACCTCAAACAACAAACACCTCAAACAACAAACACCTCAAACAACAAACACCTCAAACAACAAACACCTCAAACAACAAACACCTCAAACAACAGATAACTCAAACAACAAATACCTCAAACAGCAAACACCTCAAACAACAAACACCTCAAACAACAAATAACTCAAAACCACAAACGCCTCAAACAACAAATAACTCAAAACAACAAACACCTGAAACAACAAACACCTCAAACAACAAACACATCAAACAACAAACACCTGAAACAACAAATAACTCAAAACAACAAACACCTCAAACAACAAACACCTGAAACAACAAACACCTCAAACAACAAACAACAAACACCTCAAACTACAAACACCTCAAACAACAAACTCCTCAAACAACAAACACCTCAAACAACAAACACCTGAAACAACAAATATCTCAAACAACAAACACCTCAAACAACAAACACCTCAAACAACAAACACCTCAAACAACAAACACCTCAAACAACAAACACCTCAAACAACAAAAAACTCAAACAACAAACACCTCAAACAACATACACCTCAAACAACAAACACCTCAAACAACAAACACCTGAAACAACAGATAACTCAAACAACAAACACCTCAAACAGCAAACACCTCAAACAACAAATAACTCAAAACAACAAACACCTCAAATAGCAAACACCTCAAACAACAAACACCTCAAACAACAAACACCTCAAACATCAAACACCCCAAACAACAATAACATCAAACAACAAACACCTCAAACAACAAACACCCCAAACAACAAACCCATCAAACAACAAACACCTCAAACAACAAACACCACAAACAACAAACACCTCAAACAACAAACACCTCAAACAACAAACACCTGAAACAACAAATATCTCAAACAACAAACACCTCAAACAACAAACACCTCAAACAACAAACACCTCAAACAACAAACCCCTCAAACAACAAACACCTCAAACAACAAACACCTCAAACAACAAACACCTCAAACAACAAATATCTCAAACATCAAACACCTCAAACAACAAACACCTCAAACAACAAACACCTCAAACAACAAACACCTCAAACAACAAATATCTCAAACAACAAACACCTCAAACAACAAAAAACTCAAACAACAAATAACTCAAAACAACAAACACCTCAAACAGCAAACACCTCAAACAACAAACACCATAAACAACAAACACCTCAAACAACAAACACCTCAAACAACAAACACCTCAAACAACAAACACCTCAAACAACAAACACCTAAAACAACAAACACCCCAAACAACAAACGCCTCAAACAACAAATATCTCAAACAACAAACACCTCAAACAACAAACACCTCAAACAACAAACACCTCAAACAACAAACACCTCAAACAACAAATATCTCAAACAACAAACACCTCAAACAACAAAAAACTCAAACAACAAATAACTCAAAACAACAAACACCTCAAACAGCAAACACCTCAAACAACAAACACCTCAAACAACAAACACCTCAAACAACAAACACCTCAAACAATAAAAACATCAAACAACAAATAACTCAAAAACCTCAAACAACAAACACCTCAAACAACAAACACCTCAAACAACAAACACCTCAAACAACAAACACCTCAAACAACAAACACCTCAAACAACAAACACCTCAAACAACAAACACCTCAAGCAACAAACACCTCAAACAACAAACACCTCAAACAACAAACATCTCAAACAACAAACATCTCAAACAACAAACACCCCAAACATCAAACACCTCAAACAACAAACACCTCAAACAACAAACACCCCAAACAACAAACACATCAAACAACAAACACCTCAAACAACAAACACCTGAAACAACAAATAACTCAAAACAACAAACACCTCAAACAGCAAATACCTCAAACAACAAACACCTCAAACAACAAACACCTCAAACAACAAACACCCCAAACAACAAACACATCAAACAACAAACACCTCAAACAACAAACACCACAAACAACAAACACCTCAAACAACAAACACCCCAAACAACAAACACCCCAAACAACAAACACCCCAAACAACAAATACCTCAAACATCAAACACCTCAAACAACAAACACCTAAAACAACAAACAACCCAAACAACAAACACCTCAAACAACAAACACCCCAAACAACAAACACCTCAAACAGCAAACACCTCAAACAGCAAACACCTCAAACAGCAAACACCTGAAACAACAAATAACTCAAAAAAAAAAACACCTCAAACAACAAACACCTCAAACAACAAACACCTCAAACAACAAACACCTCAAACAACAAACACCTCAAACAACAAACACCTCAAACAACAAACACCTCAAACAACAAACATCTCAAACAACAAACATCTCAAACAACAAACACCCCAAACATCAAACACCTCAAACAACAAACACCCCAAACAACAAACACATCAAACAACAAACACCTCAAACAACAAACACCTGAAACAAAAAATAACTCAAAACAAAAAACACCTCAAACAGCAAATACCTCAAACAACAAACACCTCAAACAACAAACACCTCAAACAACAAACACCTCAAACATGAAACATCCCAAACAACAAAAACATCAAACAACAAACACCTCAAACAACAAACACCTCAAACACCAAACACATCAAACAACAAACAACCCAAACAGCAAACACCTCAAACAGCGAACACCCCAAACAACAAATACCTCAAACATCAAACACCTCAAACAACAAACACCTAAAACAACAAACACACCAAACAACAAACAACTCAAACAACAAATAACTCAAAAACCTCAAACAACAAACACCTCAAACAACAAACACCTCAAACAACAAACACCTCAAACAACAAACATCTCAAACAACAAACATCTCAAACAACAAACACCCCAAACATCAAACACCTCAAACAACAAACACCCCAAACAACAAACACATCAAACAACAAACACTTCAAACAACAAACACCTGAAACAACAAATAACTCAAAACAACAAACACCTCAAACAGCAAATACCTCAAACAACAAACACCTCAAACAACAAACACCTCAAACAACAAACACCCCAAACAACAAACACCGCAAACAACAAACACCCCAAACAACAAACACCCCAAACAACAAACAGCCCAAACAACAAATATCTCAAACATCAAACACCTCAAACAACAAACACCCCAAATAACAAATACCTCAACCATCAAACACCTCAAACAACAAACACCTCAACCAACAAACACCTCAAACAACAAACACCTGAAACAACAAATATCTCAAACAACATACACCTCAAACAACAAACACCTCAAACAACAAACACCTGAATCAACAGATAACTCAAACAACAAACACCTCAAACAGCAAACACCTCAAACAAGAAACACCTCAAACAACAAACACCCCAAAGAACAAATACCTCAAACATCAAACACCTCAAACAACAAACACCTCAAACAACAAACACCCCAAACAACAAATACCTCAAACATCAAACACCTCAAACAACAAACACCTAAAACAACAAACACCCCAAACAACAAACAACTCAAACAACAAATAACTCAAAAACCTCAAACAACAAACACCTCAAACAACAAACACCTCAAACAACAAACACCTCAAACAACAAACACCTCAAACAACAAACACCTCAAACAACTAACACCTCAAACAACAAACACCTCAAACAACAAACACCTCAAACAACAAACACCTCAAACAACAAACACCTCAAACAACAAACACCTCAAACAACAAACACCTCAAACTACAAACACCTCAAACAACAAACACCTCAAACAACAAACACCTCAAACAACAAACACCTCAAACAACAAACACCTGAAACAACAAATATCTCAAACAACAAACACCTCAAACAACAAACACCTCAAACAACAAACACCTCAAACAACAAACACCTCAAACAACAAACACCTCAAACAACAAACACCTCAAACAACAAACACCTCAAACAACAAACACCTCAAACAACAAATATCTCAAACAACAAACACCTCAAACAACATACACCTCAAACAACAAACACCTCAAACAACAAACACCACAAACAACAAACACCTCAAACAACAAACACATCAAACAACAAACACCTGAAACAACAAATATCTCAAACAACAAACACCTCAAACAACAAACACCTCAAACAACAAACACCTCAAACAACAAACCCCTCAAACAACAAACACCTCAAACAACAAACACCTCAAACAACAAACACCTCAAACAACAAACATCTCAAACAACAAACATCTCAAACAACAAACACCCCAAACATCAAACACCTCAAACAACAAACACCCCAAACAACAAACACATCAAACAACAAACACTTCAAACAACAAACACCTGAAACAACAAATAACTCAAAACAACAAACACCTCAAACAGCAAATACCTCAAACAACAAACACCTCAAACAACAAACACCTCAAACAACAAACACCCCAAACAACAAACACCGCAAACAACAAACACCCCAAACAACAAACACCCCAAACAACAAACACCCCAAACAACAAATATCTCAAACATCAAACACCTCAAACAACAAACACCCCAAATAACAAATACCTCAACCATCAAACACCTCAAACAACAAACACCTCAACCAACAAACACCTCAAACAACAAACACCTGAAACAACAAATATCTCAAACAACATACACCTCAAACAACAAACACCTCAAACAACAAACACCTGAATCAACAGATAACTCAAACAACAAACACCTCAAACAGCAAACACCTCAAACAAGAAACACCTCAAACAACAAACACCCCAAAGAACAAATACCTCAAACATCAAACACCTCAAACAACAAACACCTCAAACAACAAACACCCCAAACAACAAATACCTCAAACATCAAACACCTCAAACAACAAACACCTAAAACAACAAACACCCCAAACAACAAACAACTCAAACAACAAATAACTCAAAAACCTCAAACAACAAACACCTCAAACAACAAACACCTCAAACAACAAACACCTCAAACAACAAACACCTCAAACAACAAACACCTCAAACAACTAACACCTCAAACAACAAACACCTCAAACAACAAACACCTCAAACAACAAACACCTCAAACAACAAACACCTCAAACAACAAACACCTCAAACAACAAACACCTCAAACTACAAACACCTCAAACAACAAACACCTCAAACAACAAACACCTCAAACAACAAACACCTCAAACAACAAACACCTGAAACAACAAATATCTCAAACAACAAACACCTCAAACAACAAACACCTCAAACAACAAACACCTCAAACAACAAACACCTCAAACAACAAACACCTCAAACAACAAACACCTCAAACAACAAACACCTCAAACAACAAACACCTCAAACAACAAATATCTCAAACAACAAACACCTCAAACAACATACACCTCAAACAACAAACACCTCAAACAACAAACACCTGAAACAACAGATAACTCAAACAACAAACACCTCAAACAGCAAACACCTCAAACAACAAATAACTCAAAACAACAAACACCTCAAATAGCAAACACCTCAAATAACAAACACCTCAAACAACAAACACCTCAAACATCAAACACCGCAAACAACAAAAACATCAAACAACAAACACCTCAAACAACAAACACCCCAAACAACAAACACATCAAACAACAAACACCTCAAACAACAAACACCACAAACAACAAACACCTCAAACAACAAACACATCAAACAACAAACACCTGAAACAACAAATATCTCAAACAACAAACACCTCAAACAACAAACACCTCAAACAACAAACACCTCAAACAACAAACCCCTCAAACAACAAACACCTCAAACAACAAACACCTCAAACAACAAACACCTCAAACAACAAATATCTCAAACAACAAACACCTCAAACAACAAACACCTCAAACAACAAACACCTCAAACAACAAACACCTCAAACAACAAATATCTCAAACAACAAACACCTCAAACAACAAAAAACTCAAACAACAAATAACTCAAAACAACAAACACCTCAAACAGCAAACACCTCAAACAACAAACACCTCAAACAACAAACACCCCAAACAACAAACACCTCAAACAGCAAACACCTCAAACAGCAAACACCTCAAACAGCAAACACCTGAAACAACAAATAACTCAAAAAAAAAAACACCTCAAACAACAAACACCTCAAACAACAAACACCTCAAACAACAAACACCTCAAACAACAAACACCTCAAACAACAAACACCTCAAACAACAAACACCTCAAACAACAAACATCTCAAACAACAAACATCTCAAACAACAAACACCCCAAACATCAAACACCTCAAACAACAAACACCCCAAACAACAAACACATCAAACAACAAACACCTCAAACAACAAACACCTGAAACAAAAAATAACTCAAAACAAAAAACACCTCAAACAGCAAATACCTCAAACAACAAACACCTCAAACAACAAACACCTCAAACAACAAACACCTCAAACATGAAACATCCCAAACAACAAAAACATCAAACAACAAACACCTCAAACAACAAACACCTCAAACACCAAACACATCAAACAACAAACAACCCAAACAGCAAACACCTCAAACAGCGAACACCCCAAACAACAAATACCTCAAACATCAAACACCTCAAACAACAAACACCTAAAACAACAAACACACCAAACAACAAACAACTCAAACAACAAATAACTCAAAAACCTCAAACAACAAACACCTCAAACAACAAACACCTCAAACAACAAACACCTCAAACAACAAACATCTCAAACAACAAACATCTCAAACAACAAACACCCCAAACATCAAACACCTCAAACAACAAACACCCCAAACAACAAACACATCAAACAACAAACACTTCAAACAACAAACACCTGAAACAACAAATAACTCAAAACAACAAACACCTCAAACAGCAAATACCTCAAACAACAAACACCTCAAACAACAAACACCTCAAACAACAAACACCCCAAACAACAAACACCGCAAACAACAAACACCCCAAACAACAAACACCCCAAACAACAAACAGCCCAAACAACAAATATCTCAAACATCAAACACCTCAAACAACAAACACCCCAAATAACAAATACCTCAACCATCAAACACCTCAAACAACAAACACCTCAACCAACAAACACCTCAAACAACAAACACCTGAAACAACAAATATCTCAAACAACATACACCTCAAACAACAAACACCTCAAACAACAAACACCTGAATCAACAGATAACTCAAACAACAAACACCTCAAACAGCAAACACCTCAAACAAGAAACACCTCAAACAACAAACACCCCAAAGAACAAATACCTCAAACATCAAACACCTCAAACAACAAACACCTCAAACAACAAACACCCCAAACAACAAATACCTCAAACATCAAACACCTCAAACAACAAACACCTAAAACAACAAACACCCCAAACAACAAACAACTCAAACAACAAATAACTCAAAAACCTCAAACAACAAACACCTCAAACAACAAACACCTCAAACAACAAACACCTCAAACAACAAACACCTCAAACAACAAACACCTCAAACAACTAACACCTCAAACAACAAACACCTCAAACAACAAACACCTCAAACAACAAACACCTCAAACAACAAACACCTCAAACAACAAACACCTCAAACAACAAACACCTCAAACTACAAACACCTCAAACAACAAACACCTCAAACAACAAACACCTCAAACAACAAACACCTCAAACAACAAACACCTGAAACAACAAATATCTCAAACAACAAACACCTCAAACAACAAACACCTCAAACAACAAACACCTCAAACAACAAACACCTCAAACAACAAACACCTCAAACAACAAACACCTCAAACAACAAACACCTCAAACAACAAACACCTCAAACAACAAATATCTCAAACAACAAACACCTCAAACAACATACACCTCAAACAACAAACACCTCAAACAACAAACACCACAAACAACAAACACCTCAAACAACAAACACATCAAACAACAAACACCTGAAACAACAAATATCTCAAACAACAAACACCTCAAACAACAAACACCTCAAACAACAAACACCTCAAACAACAAACCCCTCAAACAACAAACACCTCAAACAACAAACACCTCAAACAACAAACACCTCAAACAACAAACATCTCAAACAACAAACATCTCAAACAACAAACACCCCAAACATCAAACACCTCAAACAACAAACACCCCAAACAACAAACACATCAAACAACAAACACTTCAAACAACAAACACCTGAAACAACAAATAACTCAAAACAACAAACACCTCAAACAGCAAATACCTCAAACAACAAACACCTCAAACAACAAACACCTCAAACAACAAACACCCCAAACAACAAACACCGCAAACAACAAACACCCCAAACAACAAACACCCCAAACAACAAACACCCCAAACAACAAATATCTCAAACATCAAACACCTCAAACAACAAACACCCCAAATAACAAATACCTCAACCATCAAACACCTCAAACAACAAACACCTCAACCAACAAACACCTCAAACAACAAACACCTGAAACAACAAATATCTCAAACAACATACACCTCAAACAACAAACACCTCAAACAACAAACACCTGAATCAACAGATAACTCAAACAACAAACACCTCAAACAGCAAACACCTCAAACAAGAAACACCTCAAACAACAAACACCCCAAAGAACAAATACCTCAAACATCAAACACCTCAAACAACAAACACCTCAAACAACAAACACCCCAAACAACAAATACCTCAAACATCAAACACCTCAAACAACAAACACCTAAAACAACAAACACCCCAAACAACAAACAACTCAAACAACAAATAACTCAAAAACCTCAAACAACAAACACCTCAAACAACAAACACCTCAAACAACAAACACCTCAAACAACAAACACCTCAAACAACAAACACCTCAAACAACTAACACCTCAAACAACAAACACCTCAAACAACAAACACCTCAAACAACAAACACCTCAAACAACAAACACCTCAAACAACAAACACCTCAAACAACAAACACCTCAAACTACAAACACCTCAAACAACAAACACCTCAAACAACAAACACCTCAAACAACAAACACCTCAAACAACAAACACCTGAAACAACAAATATCTCAAACAACAAACACCTCAAACAACAAACACCTCAAACAACAAACACCTCAAACAACAAACACCTCAAACAACAAACACCTCAAACAACAAACACCTCAAACAACAAACACCTCAAACAACAAACACCTCAAACAACAAATATCTCAAACAACAAACACCTCAAACAACATACACCTCAAACAACAAACACCTCAAACAACAAACACCTGAAACAACAGATAACTCAAACAACAAACACCTCAAACAGCAAACACCTCAAACAACAAATAACTCAAAACAACAAACACCTCAAATAGCAAACACCTCAAATAACAAACACCTCAAACAACAAACACCTCAAACATCAAACACCGCAAACAACAAAAACATCAAACAACAAACACCTCAAACAACAAACACCCCAAACAACAAACACATCAAACAACAAACACCTCAAACAACAAACACCACAAACAACAAACACCTCAAACAACAAACACATCAAACAACAAACACCTGAAACAACAAATATCTCAAACAACAAACACCTCAAACAACAAACACCTCAAACAACAAACACCTCAAACAACAAACCCCTCAAACAACAAACACCTCAAACAACAAACACCTCAAACAACAAACACCTCAAACAACAAATATCTCAAACAACAAACACCTCAAACAACAAACACCTCAAACAACAAACACCTCAAACAACAAACACCTCAAACAACAAATATCTCAAACAACAAACACCTCAAACAACAAAAAACTCAAACAACAAATAACTCAAAACAACAAACACCTCAAACAGCAAACACCTCAAACAACAAACACCATAAACAACAAACACCTCAAACAACAAACACCTCAAACAACAAACACCTCAAACAACAAACACCTCAAACAACAAACACCTCAAACAATAAAAACCTCAAACAACAAACACCTCAAACAACAAATATCTCAAACAACAAACACCTCAAACAACAAACACCTCAAACAACAAACACCTCAAACAAGAAACACCTCAAACAACAAACACCTCAAACAACAAACACCTCAAACAACAAACACCTCAAACAACAAACACCTGAAACAACAGATAACTCAAACAACAAATACCTCAAACAGCAAACACCTCAAACAACAAACACCTCAAACAACAAATAACTCAAAACAACAAACGCCTCAAACAACAAATAACTCAAAACAACAAACACCTGAAACAACAAACACCTCAAACAACAAACACATCAAACAACAAACACCTGAAACAACAAATAACTCAAAACAACAAACACCTCAAACAACAAACACCTGAAACAACAAACACCTCAAACAACAAACAACAAACACCTCAAACTACAAACACCTCAAACAACAAACACCTCAAACAACAAACACCTCAAACAACAAATACCTGAAACAACAAATATCTCAAACAACAAACACCTCAAACAACAAACACCTCAAACAACAAACACCTCAAACAACAAACACCTCAAACAACAAACACCTCAAACAACAAACACCTCAAACAACAAACACCTCAAACAACAAACACCTCAAACAACAAATATCTCAAACAACAAACACCTCAAACAACATACACCTCAAACAACAAACACCTCAAACAACAAACACCTGAAACAGCAAACACCTCAAACAGCAAACACCTGAAACAACAAAAACATCAAACAACAAACACCTCAAACAACAAACACACCAAACAACAAACACCTCAAACAACAAACACCTGAAACAACAAACACCTCAAACAACAAACAACAAACACCTCAAACTACAAACACCTCAAACAACAAACACCTCAAACAACAAACACCTCAAACAACAAATACCTGAAACAACAAATATCTCAAACAACAAACACCTCAAACAACAAACACCTCAAACAACAAACACCTCAAACAACAAACACCTCAAACAACAAACACCTCAAACAACAAACACCTCAAACAACAAACACCTCAAACAGCAAACACCTCAAACAACAAATAACTCAAAACAACAAACACCTCAAATAGCAAACACCTCAAACAACAAACACCTCAAACAACAAACACCTCAAACATCAAACACCCCAAACAACAAAAACATCAAACAACAAACACCTCAAACAACAAACACACCAAACAACAAACACCTCAAACAACAAATATCTCAAACAACAAACACCTCAAACAACAAAAAACTCAAACAACAAATAACTCAAAACAACAAACACCTCAAACAGCAAACACCTCAAACAACAAACACCATAAACAACAAACACCTCAAACAACAAACACCTCAAACAACAAACACCTCAAACAACAAACACCTCAAACAACAAACAACTCAAACAACAAACACCTCAAACAATAAAAACCTCAAACAGCAAATATCTCAAATACCTCAAACAACAAACACCTCAAACAACAAACACCTCAAACAACAAACACCTCAAACAACAAACACCTCAAACAACAAACACCTCAAACAACAAACACCTCAAACAACAAACACCTCAAGCAACAAACATCTCAAACAACAAACATCTCAAACAACAAACACCCCAAACATCAAACACCTCAAACAACAAACACCCCAAACAACAAACACATCAAACAACAAACACCTCAAACAACAAACACCTGAAACAACAAATAACTCAAAACAACAAACACCTCAAACAACAAATATCTCAAACAACAAACACCTCAAACAACAAACACCTCAAACAACAAACACCTCAAACAACAAACACCTCAAACAACAAACACCTCAAACAACAAACACCTCAAACAACAAACACCTCAAACAACAAACACCTCAAACAACAAACACCTGAAACAACAGATAACTCAAACAACAAATACCTCAAACAGCAAACACCTCAAACAACAAACACCTCAAACAACAAATAACTCAAAACAACAAACGCCTCAAACAACAAATAACTCAAAACAACAAACACCTGAAACAACAAACACCTCAAACAACAAACACATCAAACAACAAACACCTGAAACAACAAATAACTCAAAACAACAAACACCTCAAACAACAAACACCTGAAACAACAAACACCTCAAACAACAAACAACAAACACCTCAAACTACAAACACCTCAAACAACAAACACCTCAAACAACAAACACCTCAAACAACAAATACCTGAAACAACAAATATCTCAAACAACAAACACCTCAAACAACAAACACCTCAAACAACAAACACCTCAAACAACAAACACCTCAAACAACAAACACCTCAAACAACAAACACCTCAAACAACAAACACCTCAAACAACAAACACCTCAAACAACAAATATCTCAAACAACAAACACCTCAAACAACATACACCTCAAACAACAAACACCTCAAACAACAAACACCTGAAACAACAGATAACTCAAACAACAAACACCTCAAACAGCAAACACCTCAAACAACAAATAACTCAAAACAACAAACACCTCAAATAGCAAACACCTCAAACAACAAACACCTCAAACAACAAACACCTCAAACATCAAACACCCCAAACAACAAAAACATCAAACAACAAACACCCCAAACAACAAACACATCAAACAACAAACACCTCAAACAACAAACACCACAAACAACAAACACCTCAAACAACAAACACCTCAAACAACAAACACCTCAAACAACAAATATCTCAAACAACAAACACCTCAAACAACAAACACCTCAAACAACAAACACCTCAAACAACAAACCCCTCAAACAACAAACACCTCAAACAACAAACACACCAAACAACAAACACCTCAAACAACAAATATCTCAAACATCAAACACCTCAAACAACAAACACCTCAAACAACAAACACCTCAAACAACAAACACCTCAAACAACAAATATCTCAAACAACAAACACCTCAAACAACAAAAAACTCAAACAACAAATAACTCAAAACAACAAACACCTCAAACAGCAAACACCTCAAACAACAAACACCATAAACAACAAACACCTCAAACAACAAACACCTCAAACAACAAACACGTCAAACAACAAACACCTCAAACAACAAACACCTCAAACAACAAACACCTCAAACAATAAAAACCTCAAACAGCAAATAACTCAAAAACCTCAAACAACAAACACCTCAAACAACAAACACCTCAAACAACAAACACCTCAAACAACAAACACCTCAAACAACAAACACCTCAAACAACAAACACCTCAAACAACAAACACCTCAAGCAACAAACATCTCAAACAACAAACATCTCAAACAACAAACACCCCAAACATCAAACACCTCAAACAACAAACACCCCAAACAACAAACACATCAAACAACAAACACCTCAAACAACAAACACCTGAAACAACAAATAACTCAAAACAACAAACACCTCAAACAGCAAATACCTCAAACAACAAACACCCCAAACAACAAACACCCCAAACAACAAATACCTCAAACATCAAACACCTCAAACAACAAACACCTAAAACAACAAACAACCCAAACAACAAACACCTCAAACAACAAACTCCCCAAACAACAAACACCTCAAACAGCAAACACCTCAAACAGCAAACACCTCAAACAGCAAACACCTGAAACAACAAATAACTCAAAAAAAAAACACCTCAAACAACAAACACCTCAAACAACAAACACCTCAAACAACAAACACCTCAAACAACAAACACCTCAAACAACAAACACCTCAAACAACAAACACCTCAAACAACAAACATCTCAAACAACAAACATCTCAAACAACAAACACCCCAAACATCAAACACCTCAAACAACAAACACCCCAAACAACAAACACATCAAACAACAAACACCTCAAACAACAAACACCTGAAACAACAAATAACTCAAAACAACAAACACCTCAAACAGCAAATACCTCAAACTACAAACACCTCAAACAACAAACACCTCAAACATGAAACATCGCAAACAACAAAAACATCAAACAACAAACACCTCAAACAACAAACACCCCAAACAACAAACACATCAAACAACAAACACCTCAAACAACAAACACCACAAACAACAAACACCTCAAACAACAAACACCCCAAACAACAAACACCCCAAACAACAAACACCTCAAAAAACAAACACCTAAAACAACAAACAACCCAAACAGCAAACACCTCAAACAGCAAACACCTGAAACAACAAATAACTCAAAAAAACAAACACCTCAAACAAGAAACACCTCAAACAACAAACACCCCAAAGAAAAAATACCTCAAACATCAAACACCTCAAACAACAAACACCTAAAACAACAAACACCCCAAACAACAAACGCCTCAAACAACAAACACCTCAAACAACAAACACCCCAAACAACAAATACGTCAAACATCAAACACCTCAAACAACAAACACCTAAAACAACAAACACACCAAACAACAAACAACTCAAACAACAAATAACTCAAAAACCTCAAACAACAAACACCTCAAACAACAAACACCTCAAACAACAAACACCTCAAACAACAAACACCTCAAACAACAAACACCTCAAACAACAAACACCTCAAACAACAAACACCTCAAACAACAAACACCTAAAACAACAAACACCCCAAACAACAAACGCCTCAAACAACAAACACCTCAAACAACAAACACCCCAAACAACAACCACATCAAACAACAAACACCTCAAACAACAAACACCTCAAACAACAAACATCTCAAACAACAAACATCTCAAACAACAAACACCTCAAACATCAAACACCCCAAACAACAAAAACATCAAACAACAAACACCTCAAACAACAAACACCCCAAACAACAAACACCTCAAACAACAAACACCACAAACAACAAACACCTCAAACAAAAAACACCTCAAACAACAAACACCTGAAACAACAAATATCTCAAACAACAAACACCTCAAACAACAAACACCTCAAACAACAAACACCTCAAACAACAAACACCTCAAACAACAAATATCTCAAACATCAAACACCTCAAACAACAAACACCTCAAACAACAAACACCTCAAACAACAAACACCTCAAACAACAAATATCTCAAACAACAAACACCTCAAACAACAAAAAACTCAAACAACAAATAACTCAAGACAACAAACACCTCAAACAGCAAACACCTCAAACAACAAACACCATAAACAACAAACACCTCAAACAACAAACACCTCAAACAACAAACACCTCAAACAACAAACACCTCAAACAACAAACACCTCAAACAACAAACACCTCAAACAATAAAAACCTCAAACAACAAATAACTCAAAAACCTCAAACAACAAACACCTCAAACAACAAACACCTCAAACAACAAACACCTCAAACAACAAACACCTCAAACAACAAACACCTCAAACAACAAACACCTCAAGCAACAAACATCTCAAACAACAAACATCTCAAACAACAAACACCCCAAACATCAAACACCTCAAACAACAAACACCCCAAACAACAAACACATCAAACAACAAACACCTCAAACAACAAACACCTGAAACAACAAATAACTCAAAACAACAAACACCTCAAACAGCAAATACCTCAAACAACAAACACCTCAAACAACAAACACCTCAAACAACAAACACCCCAAACAACAAACACATCAAACAACAAACACCTCAAACAACAAACACCACAAACAACAAACACCTCAAACAACAAACACCCCAAACAACAAACACCCCAAACAACAAACACCCCAAACAACAAATACCTCAAACATCAAACACCTCAAACAACAAACACCTAAAACAACAAACAACCCAAACAACAAACACCTCAAACAACAAACACCCCAAACAACAAACACCTCAAACAGCAAACACCTCAAACAGCAAACACCTCAAACAGCAAACACCTGAAACAACAAATAACTCCAAAAAAAAACACCTCAAACAACAAACACCTCAAACAACAAACACCTCAAACAACAAACACCTCAAACAACAAACACCTCAAACAACAAACACCTCAAACAACAAACACCTCAAACAACAAACATCTCAAACAACAAACATCTCAAACAACAAACACCCCAAACATCAAACACCTCAAACAACAAACACCCCAAACAACAAACACATCAAACAACAAACACCTCAAACAACAAACACCTGAAACAACAAATAACTCAAAACAACAAACACCTCAAACAGCAAATACCTCAAACAACAAACACCTCAAACAACAAACACCTCAAACAACAAACACCTCAAACATGAAACATCGCAAACAACAAAAACATCAAACAACAAACACCTCAAACAACAAACACCCCAAACAACAAACACCTCAAACAACAAACACCTAAAACAACAAACACCCAAAACAACAAACGCCTCAAACAACAAACACCTCAAACAACAAACACCCCAAACAACAAATACCTCAAACATCAAACACCTCAAACAACAAACACCTAAAACAACAAACACACCAAACAACAAACAACTCAAACAACAAATAACTCAAAAACCTCAAACAACAAACACCTCAAACAACAAACACCTCAAACAACAAACACCTCAAACAACAAACACCTCAAACAACAAACACATCAAACAACAAACACCTCAAACAACAAACACCTCAAACAACAAACACCTCAAACAACAAACACCTCAAACAACAAACATCTCAAACAACAAACATCTCAAACAACAAACACCCCAAACATCAAACACCTCAAACAACAAACACCCCAAACAACAAACACATCAAACAACAAACACCTCAAACAACAAACACCTGAAGCAACAAATAACTCAAAACAACAAACACCTCAAACAGCAAATACCTCAAACAACAAACACCTCAAACAACAAACACCTCAAACAACAAACACCCCAAACAACAAACACCCCAAACAACAAACACCCCAAACAGCAAATACCTCAAACAACAAACACCTCAAACAACAAACACCTCAAACAACAAACACCTCAAACATTAAACATCGCAAACAACAAAAACATCAAACAACAAACACCTCAAACAACAAACACCCCAAACAACAAACACATCAAACAACAAACACCTCAAACAACAAACACCACAAACAACAAACACCTCAAACAACAAACACCCCAAACAACAAACACCCCAAACAACAAACACCTCAAACAACAAACACCTAAAACAACAAACAACCCAAACAGCAAACACCTCAAACAGCAAACACCTGAAACAACAAATAACTCAAAAAAACAAACACCTCAAACAAGAAACACCTCAAACAACAAACACCCCAAAGAAAAAATACCTCAAACATCAAACACCTCAAACAACAAACACCTAAAACAACAAACACCCCAAACAACAAACGCCTCAAACAACAAACACCTCAAACAACAAACACCCCAAACAACAAATACCTCAAACATCAAACACCTCAAACAACAAACACCTAAAACAACAAACACACCAAACAACAAACAACTCAAACAACAAATAACTCAAAAACCTCAAACAACAAACACCTCAAACAACAAACACCTCAAACAACAAACACCTCAAACAACAAACACCTCAAACAACAAACACCTCAAACATCAAACACCCCAAACAACAACCACATCAAACAACAAACACCTCAAACAACAAACACCTCAAACAACAAACACCTCAAACAACAAACATCTCAAACAACAAACATCTCAAACAACAAACACCTCAAACATCAAACACCCCAAACAACAAAAACATCAAACAACAAACACCTCAAACAACAAACACCCCAAACAACAAACACATCAAACAACAAACACCTCAAACAACAAACACCACAAACAACAATCACCTCAAACAACAAACACCTCAAACAACAAACACCTGAAACAACAAATATCTCAAACAACAAACACCTCAAACAACAAACACCTCAAACAACAAACACCTCAAACAACAAACCCCTCAAACAACAAACACCTCAAACAACAAACACCTCAAACAACAAACACCTCAAACAACAAATATCTCAAACATCAAACACCTCAAACAACAAACACCTCAAACAACAAACACCTCAAACAACAAACACCTCAAACAACAAATATCTCAAACAACAAACACCTCAAACAACAAAAAACTCAAACAACAAATAACTCAAGACAACAAACACCTCAAACAGCAAACACCTCAAACAACAAACACCATAAACAACAAACACCTCAAACAACAAACACCTCAAACAACAAACACCTCAAACAACAAACACCTCATACAACAAACACCTCAAACAACAAACACCTCAAACAATAAAAACCTCAAACAACAAATAACTCAAAAACCTCAAACAACAAACACCTCAAACAACAAACACCTCAAACAACAAACACCTCAAACAACAAACACCTCAAACAACAAACACCTCAAACAACAAACACCTCAAACAACAAACACCTCAAGCAACAAACATCTCAAACAACAAACATCTCAAACAACAAACACCCCAAACATCAAACACCTCAAACAACAAACACCCCAAACAACAAACACATCAATCAACAAACACCTCAAACAACAAACACCTGAAACAACAAATAACTCAAAACAACAAACACCTCAAACAGCAAATACCTCAAACAACAAACACCTCAAACAACAAACACCTCAAACAACAAACACCCCAAACAACAAACACATCAAACAACAAACACCTCAAACAACAAACACCTCAAACAACAAACACCCCAAACAACAAACACCCCAAACAACAAACACCCCAAACAACAAATACCTCAAACATCAAACACCTCAAACAACAAACACCTAAAACAACAAACAACCCAAACAACAAACACCTCAAACAACAAACACCCCAAACAACAAACACCTCAAACAGCAAACACCTCAAACAGCAAACACCTCAAACAGCAAACACCTGAAACAACAAATAACTCAAAAAAAAAAACACCTCAAACAACAAACACCTCAAACAACAAACACCTCAAACAACAAACACCTCAAACAACAAACACCTCAAACAACAAACACCTCAAACAACAAACACCTCAAACAACAAACACCTCAAACAACAAACACCTCAAACAACAAACACCTCAAACAACAAACACCTCAAACAACAAACACCTCAAACTACAAACACCTCAAACAACAAACACCTCAAACAACAAACACCTCAAACAACAAACACCTCAAACAACAAACACCTGAAACAACAAATATCTCAAACAACAAACACCTCAAACAACAAACACCTCAAACAACAAACACCTCAAACAACAAACCCCTCAAACAACAAACACCTCAAACAACAAACACCTCAAACAACAAACACCTCAAACAACAAATATCTCAAACATCAAACACCTCAAACAACAAACACCTCAAACAACAAACACCTCAAACAACAAACACCTCAAACAACAAATATCTCAAACAACAAACACCTCAAACAACAAAAAACTCAAACAACAAATAACTCAAGACAACAAACACCTCAAACAGCAAACACCTCAAACAACAAACACCATAAACAACAAACACCTCAAACAACAAACACCTCAAACAACAAACACCTCAAACAACAAACACCTCATACAACAAACACCTCAAACAACAAACACCTCAAACAATAAAAACCTCAAACAACAAATAACTCAAAAACCTCAAACAACAAACACCTCAAACAACAAACACCTCAAACAACAAACACCTCAAACAACAAACACCTCAAACAACAAACACCTCAAACAACAAACACCTCAAACAACAAACACCTCAAGCAACAAACATCTCAAACAACAAACATCTCAAACAACAAACACCCCAAACATCAAACACCTCAAACAACAAACACCCCAAACAACAAACACATCAATCAACAAACACCTCAAACAACAAACACCTGAAACAACAAATAACTCAAAACAACAAACACCTCAAACAGCAAATACCTCAAACAACAAACACCTCAAACAACAAACACCTCAAACAACAAACACCCCAAACAACAAACACATCAAACAACAAACACCTCAAACAACAAACACCTCAAACAACAAACACCCCAAACAACAAACACCCCAAACAACAAACACCCCAAACAACAAATACCTCAAACATCAAACACCTCAAACAACAAACACCTAAAACAACAAACAACCCAAACAACAAACACCTCAAACAACAAACACCCCAAACAACAAACACCTCAAACAGCAAACACCTCAAACAGCAAACACCTCAAACAGCAAACACCTGAAACAACAAATAACTCAAAAAAAAAAACACCTCAAACAACAAACACCTCAAACAACAAACACCTCAAACAACAAACACCTCAAACAACAAACACCTCAAACAACAAACACCTCAAACAACAAACACCTCAAACAACAAACACCTCAAACAACAAACACCTCAAACAACAAACACCTCAAACAACAAACACCTCAAACAACAAACACCTCAAACTACAAACACCTCAAACAACAAACACCTCAAACAACAAACACCTCAAACAACAAACACCTCAAACAGCAAACACCTGAAACAACAAATATCTCAAACAACAAACACCTCAAACAACAAACACCTCAAACAACAAACACCTCAAACAACAAACACCTCAAACAACAAACACCTCAAACAACAAACACCTCAAACAACAAACACCTCAAACAACAAATATCTCAAACAACAATCACCTCAAACAACATACACCTCAAACAACAAACACCTCAAACAACAAACACCTGAAACAATAGATAACTCAAACAACAAACACCTCAAACAGCAAACACCTCAAACAACAAATAACTCAAAACAACAAACACCTCAAATAGCAAACACCTCAAACAACAAACACCTCAAACAACAAACACCTCAAACATCAAACACCCCAAACAACAAAAACATCAAACAACAAACACCTCAAACAACAAACACCCCAAACAACAAACACATCAAACAACAAACACCTCAAACAACAAACACCACAAACAACAAACACCTCAAACAACAAACACCTCAAACAACAAACACCTGAAACAACAAATATCTCAAACAACAAACACCTCAAACAACAAACACCTCAAACAACAAACACCTCAAACAACAAACCCCTCAAACAACAAACACCTCAAACAACAAACACCTTAAACAACAAACACCTCAAACAACAAATATCTCAAACAACAAACACCTCAAACAACAAACACCTCAAACAACAAACACCTCAAACAACAAATATCTCAAACAACAAACACCTCAAACAACAAAAAACTCAAACAACAAATAACTCAAAACAACAAACACCTCAAACAGCAAACACCTCAAACAACAAACACCATAAACAACAAACACCTCAAACAACAAACACCCCAAACAACAAACGCCTCAAACAACAAACACCTCAAACAACAAACACCCCAAACAACAAATACCTCAAACATCAAACACCTCAAACAACAAACACCTAAAACAACAAACACACCAAACAACAAACAACTCAAACAACAAATAACTCAAAAACCTCAAACAACAAACACCTCAAACAACAAACACCTCAAACAACAAACACCTCAAACAACAAACACCTCAAACAACAAACACCTCAAACAACAAACACCTCAAACAACAAACACCTCAAACAACAAAAACCTCAAACAACAAACACCTCAAACAACAAACACCTCAAACAACAAACACCTCAAACAACAAACACCTCAAACAACAAACACCTCAAACAACAAACACCTCAAACAACAAACACCTCAAACAACAAACACCTCAAACAACAAACACCTCAAACAACAAACATCTCAAACAACAAACATCTCAAACAACAAACACCCCAAACATCAAACACCTCAAACAACAAACACCCCAAACAACAAACACATCAAACAACAAACACCTCAAACAACAAACACCTGAAACAACAAATAACTCAAAACAACAAACACCTCAAACAGCAAATACCTCAAACAACAAACACCTCAAACAACAAACACCTCAAACAACAAACACCCCAAACAACAAACACCTCAAACAACAAACACCCCAAACAACAAACACCCCAAACAACAAACACCCCAAACAACAAATACCTCAAACATCAAACACCTAAAACAACAAACACCCCAAACAACAAATACCTCAAACATCAAACACCTCAAACAACAAACACCTCAACCAACAAACACCTCAAACAACAAACACCTGAAACAACAAATATCTCAAACAACATACACCTCAAACAACAAACACCTCAAACAACAAACACCTGAATCAACAGATAACTCAAACAACAAACACCTCAAACAGCAAACACCTCAAACAAGAAACACCTCAAACAACAAACACCCCAAAGAACAAATACCTCAAACATCAAACACCTCAAACTACAAACACCTAAAACAACAAACACCCCAAACAACAAACGCCTCAAACAACAAACACCTCAAACAACAAACACCCCAAACAACAAATACCTCAAACATCAAACACCTCAAACAACAAACACCTAAAACAACAAACACCCCAAACAACAAACAACTCAAACAACAAATAACTCAAAAACCTCAAACAACAAACACCTCAAACAACAAACACCTCAAACAACAAACACCTCAAACAACAAACACCTCAAACAACAAACACCTCAAACAACAAACACCTCAAACAACAAACACCTCAAACTACAAACACCTCAAACAACAAACACCTCAAACAACAAACACCTCAAACAACAAACACCTCAAACAACAAACACCTGAAACAACAAATATCTCAAACAACAAACACCTCAAACAACAAACACCTCAAACAACAAACACCTCAAACAACAAACACCTCAAACAACAAACACCTCAAACACCAAACACCTCAAACAACAAACACCTCAAACAACAAACACCTCAAACAACAAATATCTCAAACAACAATCACCTCAAACAACATACACCTCAAACAACAAACACCTCAAACAACAAACACCTGAAACAACAGATAACTCAAACAACAAACACCTCAAACAGCAAACACCTCAAACAACAAATAACTCAAAACAACAAACACCTCAAATAGCAAACACCTCAAACAACAAACACCTCAAACAACAAACACCTCAAACATCAAACACCCCAAACAACAAAAACATCAAACAACAAACACCTCAAACAACAAACACCCCAAACAACAAACACATCAAACAACAAACACCTCAAACAACAAACACCACAAACAACAAACACCTCAAACAACAAACACCTCAAACAACAAACACCTGAAACAACAAATATCTCAAACAACAAACACCTCAAACAACAAACACCTCAAACAACAAACACCTCAACCAACAAACACCTCAAACAACAAACACCTGAAACAACAAATATCTCAAACAACATACACCTCAAACAACAAACACCTCAAACAACAAACACCTGAATCAACAGATAACTCAAACAACAAACACCTCAAACAGCAAACACCTCAAACAAGAAACACCTCAAACAACAAACACCCCAAAGAACAAATACCTCAAACATCAAACACCTCAAACTACAAACACCTAAAACAACAAACACCCCAAACAACAAACGCCTCAAACAACAAACACCTCAAACAACAAACACCCCAAACAACAAATACCTCAAACATCAAACACCTCAAACAACAAACACCTAAAACAACAAACACCCCAAACAACAAACAACTCAAACAACAAATAACTCAAAAACCTCAAACAACAAACACCTCAAACAACAAACACCTCAAACAACAAACACCTCAAACAACAAACACCTCAAACAACAAACACCTCAAACAACAAACACCTCAAACAACAAACACCTCAAACTACAAACACCTCAAACAACAAACACCTCAAACAACAAACACCTCAAACAACAAACACCTCAAACAACAAACACCTGAAACAACAAATATCTCAAACAACAAACACCTCAAACAACAAACACCTCAAACAACAAACACCTCAAACAACAAACACCTCAAACAACAAACACCTCAAACAACAAACACCTCAAACAACAAACACCTCAAACAACAAATATCTCAAACAACAATCACCTCAAACAACATACACCTCAAACAACAAACACCTCAAACAACAAACACCTGAAACAACAGATAACTCAAACAACAAACACCTCAAACAGCAAACACCTCAAACAACAAATAACTCAAAACAACAAACACCTCAAATAGCAAACACCTCAAACAACAAACACCTCAAACAACAAACACCTCAAACATCAAACACCCCAAACAACAAAAACATCAAACAACAAACACCTCAAACAACAAAAACCCCAAACAACAAACACATCAAACAACAAACACCTCAAACAACAAACACCACAAACAACAAACACCTCAAACAACAAACACCTCAAACAACAAACACCTGAAACAACAAATATCTCAAACAACAAACACCTCAAACAACAAACACCTCAAACAACAAACCCCTCAAACAACAAACACCTCAAACAACAAACACCTCAAACAACAAACGCCTCAAACAACAAATATCTCAAACAACAAACACCTCAAACAACAAACACCTCAAACAACAAACACCTCAAACAACAAACACCTCAAACAACAAATATCTCAAACAACAAACACCTCAAACAACAAAAAACTCAAACAACAAATAACTCAAAACAACAAATAACTCAAAACAACAAACACCTCAAACAGCAAACACCTCAAACAACAAACACCATAAACAACAAACACCTCAAACAACAAACACCTCAAACAACAAACACCTCAAACAACAAACACCTCAAACAATAAAAACCTCAAACAACAAACACCTCAAACAACAAATATCTCAAACAACAAACACCTCAAACAACAAACACCTCAAACAACAAACACCTCAAACAACAAACACCTCAAACAACAAATATCTCAAACAACAAACACCTCAAACAACAAAAAACACAAACAACAAATAACTCAAAACAACAAACACCTCAAACAGCAAACACCTCAAACAACAAACACCATAAACAACAAACACCTCAAACAACAAACACCTCAAACAACAAACACCTCAAACAACAAACACCTCAAACAACAAACACCTCAAACAACAAACACCTCAAACAATAAAAACCTCAAACAACAAACACCTCAAACAACAAATATCTCAAACAACAAACACCTCAAACAACAAACACCTCAAACAACAAACACCTCAAACAACAAACACCTCAAACAACAAACACCTCAAACAACAAACACCTCAAACAACAAACACCTCAAACAACAGATAACTCAAACAACAAATACCTCAAACAGCAAACACCTCAAACAACAAACACCTCAAACAACAAATAACTCAAAACAACAAACGCCTCAAACAACAAATAACTCAAAACATCAAACACCTCAAACTACAAACACCTAAAACAACAAACACCCCAAACAACAAACGCCTCAAACAACAAACACCTCAAACAACAAACACCTCAAACAACAAACACCTCAAACAACAAACACCTCAAACAACAAACACCTCAAACAACAAACACCTCAAACAACAAACACCTCAAACTACAAACACCTCAAACAACAAACACCTCAAACAACAAACACCTCAAACAACAAACACCTCAAACAACAAAAACCTGAAACAACAAATATCTCAAACAACAAACACCTCAAACAACAAACACCTCAAACAACAAACACCTCAAACAACAAACACCTCAAACAACAAACACCTCAAACAACAAACACCTCAAACAACAAACACCTCAAACAACAAATATCTCAAACAACAATCACCTCAAACAACATACACCTCAAACAACAAACACCTCAAACAACAAACACCTGAAACAACAGATAACTCAAACAACAAACACCTCAAACAGCAAACACCTCAAACAACAAATAACTCAAAACAACAAACACCTCAAATAGCAAACACCTCAAACAACAAACACCTCAAACAACAAACACCTCAAACATCAAACACCCCAAACAACAAAAACATCAAACAACAAACACCTCAAACAACAAACACCCCAAACAACAAACACATCAAACAACAAACACCTCAAACAACAAACACCACAAACAACAAACACCTCAAACAACAAACACCTCAAACAACAAACACCTGAAACAACAAATATCTCAAACAACAAACACCTCAAACAACAAACACCTCAAACAACAAACACCTCAACCAACAAACACCTCAAACAACAAACACCTGAAACAACAAATATCTCAAACAACATACACCTCAAACAACAAACACCTCAAACAACAAACACCTGAATCAACAGATAACTCAAACAACAAACACCTCAAACAGCAAACACCTCAAACAAGAAACACCTCAAACAACAAACACCCCAAAGAACAAATACCTCAAACATCAAACACCTCAAACTACAAACACCTAAAACAACAAACACCCCAAACAACAAACGCCTCAAACAACAAACACCTCAAACAACAAACACCCCAAACAACAAATACCTCAAACATCAAACACCTCAAACAACAAACACCTAAAACAACAAACACCCCAAACAACAAACACCTCAAACAACAAACACCTCAAACAACAGATAACTCAAACAACAAATACCTCAAACAGCAAACACCTCAAACAACAAACACCTCAAACAACAAATAACTCAAAACAACAAACGCCTCAAACAACAAATAACTCAAAACATCAAACACCTCAAACTACAAACACCTAAAACAACAAACACCCCAAACAACAAACGCCTCAAACAACAAACACCTCAAACAACAAACACCCCAAACAACAAATACCTCAAACATCAAACACCTCAAACAACAAACACCTAAAACAACAAACACCCCAAACAACAAACAACTCAAACAACAAATAACTCAAAAACCTCAAACAACAAACACCTCAAACAACAAACACCTCAAACAACAAACACCTCAAACAACAAACACCTCAAACAACAAACACCTCAAACAACAAACACCTCAAACAACAAACACCTCAAACTACAAACACCTCAAACAACAAACACCTCAAACAACAAACACCTCAAACAACAAACACCTCAAACAACAAAAACCTGAAACAACAAATATCTCAAACAACAAACACCTCAAACAACAAACACCTCAAACAACAAACACCTCAAACAACAAACACCTCAAACAACAAACACCTCAAACAACAAACACCTCAAACAACAAACACCTCAAACAACAAATATCTCAAACAACAATCACCTCAAACAACATACACCTCAAACAACAAACACCTCAAACAACAAACACCTGAAACAACAGATAACTCAAACAACAAACACCTCAAACAGCAAACACCTCAAACAACAAATAACTCAAAACAACAAACACCTCAAATAGCAAACACCTCAAACAACAAACACCTCAAACAACAAACACCTCAAACATCAAACACCCCAAACAACAAAAACATCAAACAACAAACACCTCAAACAACAAACACCCCAAACAACAAACACATCAAACAACAAACACCTCAAACAACAAACACCACAAACAACAAACACCTCAAACAACAAACACCTCAAACAACAAACACCTGAAACAACAAATATCTCAAACAACAAACACCTCAAACAACAAACACCTCAAACAACAAACACCTCAACCAACAAACACCTCAAACAACAAACACCTGAAACAACAAATATCTCAAACAACATACACCTCAAACAACAAACACCTCAAACAACAAACACCTGAATCAACAGATAACTCAAACAACAAACACCTCAAACAGCAAACACCTCAAACAAGAAACACCTCAAACAACAAACACCCCAAAGAACAAATACCTCAAACATCAAACACCTCAAACTACAAACACCTAAAACAACAAACACCCCAAACAACAAACGCCTCAAACAACAAACACCTCAAACAACAAACACCCCAAACAACAAATACCTCAAACATCAAACACCTCAAACAACAAACACCTAAAACAACAAACACCCCAAACAACAAACAACTCAAACAACAAATAACTCAAAAACCTCAAACAACATACACCTCAAACAACAAACACCTCAAACAACAAACACCTCAAACAACAAACACCTCAAACAACAAACACCTCAAACAACAAACACCTCAAACAACAAACACCTCAAACTACAAACACCTCAAACAACAAACACCTCAAACAATAAAAACCTCAAACAACAAACACCTCAAACAACAAATATCTCAAACAACAAACACCTCAAACAACAAACACCTCAAACAACAAACACCTCAAACAACAAACACCTCAAACAACAAACACCTCAAACAACAAACACCTCAAACAACAAACACCTCAAACAACAAACACCTCAAACAACAGATAACTCAAACAACAAATACCTCAAACAGCAAACACCTCAAACAACAAACACCTCAAACAACAAATAACACAAAACAACAAACGCCTCAAACAACAAATAACTCAAAACATCAAACACCTCAAACTACAAACACCTAAAACAACAAACACCCCAAACAACAAACGCCTCAAACAACAAACACCTCAAACAACAAACACCCCAAACAACAAATACCTTAAACATCAAACACCTCAAACAACAAACACCTAAAACAACAAACACCCCAAACAACAAACAACTCAAACAACAAATAACTCAAAAACCTCAAACAACAAACACCTCAAACAACAAACACCTCAAACAACAAACACCTCAAACAACAAACACCTCAAACAACAAACACCTCAAACAACAAACACCTCAAACAACAAACACCTCAAACTACAAACACCTCAAACAACAAACACCTCAAACAACAAACACCTCAAACAACAAACACCTCAAACAACAAACACCTGAAACAACAAATATCTCAAACAACAAACACCTCAAACAACAAACACCTCAAACAACAAACACCTCAAACAACAAACACCTCAAACAACAAACACCTCAAACAACAAACACCTCAAACAACAAACACCTCAAACAACAAACACCTCAAACAACAAATATCTCAAACAACAATCACCTCAAACAACATACACCTCAAACAACAAACACCTCAAACAACAAACACCTGAAACAACAGATAACTCAAACAACAAACACCTCAAACAGCAAACACCTCAAACAACAAATAACTCAAAACAACAAACACCTCAAATAGCAAACACCTCAAACAACAAACACCTCAAACAACAAACACCTCAAACATCAAACACCCCAAACAACAAAAACATCAAACAACAAACACCTCAAACAACAAACACCCCAAACAACAAACACATCAAACAACAAACACCTCAAACAACAAACACCACAAACAACAAACACCTCAAACAACAAACACCTCAAACAACAAACACCTGAAACAACAAATATCTCAAACAACAAACACCTCAAACAACAAACACCTCAAACAACAAACACCTCAACCAACAAACACCTCAAACAACAAACACCTGAAACAACAAATATCTCAAACAACAAACACCTCAAACAACAAACACCTCAAACAACAAACACCTCAAACAACAAACACCTCAAACAACAAACACCTCAAACAACAAACACCTCAAACAACAAACACCTCAAACAACAAATATCTCAAACAACAATCACCTCAAACAACATACACCTCAAACAACAAACACCTCAAACAACAAACACCTGAAACAACAGATAACTCAAACAACAAACACCTCAAACAGCAAACACCTCAAACAACAAATAACTCAAAACAACAAACACCTCAAATAGCAAACACCTCAAACAACAAACACCTCAAACAACAAACACCTCAAACATCAAACACCCCAAACAACAAAAACATCAAACAACAAACACCTCAAACAACAAACACCCCAAACAACAAACACATCAAACAACAAACACCTCAAACAACAAACACCACAAACAACAAACACCTCAAACAACAAACACCTCAAACAACAAACACCTGAAACAACAAATATCTCAAACAACAAACACCTCAAACAACAAACACCTCAAACAACAAACACCTCAAACAACAAACCCCTCAAACAACAAACACCTCAAACAACAAACACCTCAAACAACAAACGCCTCAAACAACAAATATCTCAAACAACAAACACCTCAAACAACAAACACCTCAAACAACAAACACCTCAAACAACAAACACCTCAAACAACAAATATCTCAAACAACAAACACCTCAAACAACAAAAAACTCAAACAACAAATAACTCAAAACAACAAACACCTCAAACAGCAAACACCTCAAACAACAAACACCATAAACAACAAACACCTCAAACAACAAACACCTCAAACAACAAACACCTCAAACAACAAACACCTCAAACAACAAACACCTCAAACAATAAAAACCTCAAACAACAAACACCTCAAACAACAAATATCTCAAACAACAAACACCTCAAACAACAAACACCTCAAACAACAAACACCTCAAACAACAAACACCTCAAACAACAAATATCTCAAACAACAAACACCTCAAACAACAAAAAACACAAACAACAAATAACTCAAAACAACAAACACCTCAAACAGCAAACACCTCAAACAACAAACACCATAAACAACAAACACCTCAAACAACAAACACCTCAAACAACAAACACCTCAAACAACAAACACCTCAAACAACACACACCTCAAACAACAAACACCTCAAACAATAAAAACCTCAAACAACAAACACCTCAAACAACAAATATCTCAAACAACAAACACCTCAAACAACAAACACCTCAAACAACAAACACCTCAAACAACAAACACCTCAAACAACAAACACCTCAAACAACAAACACCTCAAACAACAAACACCTCAAACAACAGATAACTCAAACAACAAATACCTCAAACAGCAAACACCTCAAACAACAAACACCTCAAACAACAAATAACTCAAAACAACAAACGCCTCAAACAACAAATAACTCAAAACATCAAACACCTCAAACTACAAACACCTAAAACAACAAACACCCCAAACAACAAACGCCTCAAACAACAAACACCTCAAACAACAAACACCCCAAACAACAAATACCTCAAACATCAAACACCTCAAACAACAAACACCTAAAACAACAAACACCCCAAACAACAAACAACTCAAACAACAAATAACTCAAAAACCTCAAACAACAAACACCTCAAACAACAAACACCTCAAACAACAAACACCTCAAACAACAAACACCTCAAACAACAAACACCTCAAACAACAAACACCTCAAACAACAAACACCTCAAACTACAAACACCTCAAACAACAAACACCTCAAACAACAAACACCTCAAACAACAAACACCTCAAACAACAAAAACCTGAAACAACAAATATCTCAAACAACAAACACCTCAAACAACAAACACCTCAAACAACAAACACCTCAAACAACAAACACCTCAAACAACAAACACCTCAAACAACAAACACCTCAAACAACAAACACCTCAAACAACAAATATCTCAAACAACAATCACCTCAAACAACATACACCTCAAACAACAAACACCTCAAACAACAAACACCTGAAACAACAGATAACTCAAACAACAAACACCTCAAACAGCAAACACCTCAAACAACAAATAACTCAAAACAACAAACACCTCAAATAGCAAACACCTCAAACAACAAACACCTCAAACAACAAACACCTCAAACATCAAACACCCCAAACAACAAAAACATCAAACAACAAACACCTCAAACAACAAACACCCCAAACAACAAACACATCAAACAACAAACACCTCAAACAACAAACACCACAAACAACAAACACCTCAAACAACAAACACCTCAAACAACAAACACCTGAAACAACAAATATCTCAAACAACAAACACCTCAAACAACAAACACCTCAAACAACAAACACCTCAACCAACAAACACCTCAAACAACAAACACCTGAAACAACAAATATCTCAAACAACATACACCTCAAACAACAAACACCTCAAACAACAAACACCTGAATCAACAGATAACTCAAACAACAAACACCTCAAACAGCAAACACCTCAAACAAGAAACACCTCAAACAACAAACACCCCAAAGAACAAATACCTCAAACATCAAACACCTCAAACTACAAACACCTAAAACAACAAACACCCCAAACAACAAACGCCTCAAACAACAAACACCTCAAACAACAAACACCCCAAACAACAAATACCTCAAACATCAAACACCTCAAACAACAAACACCTAAAACAACAAACACCCCAAACAACAAACAACTCAAACAACAAATAACTCAAAAACCTCAAACAACAAACACCTCAAACAACAAACACCTCAAACAACAAACACCTCAAACAACAAACACCTCAAACAACAAACACCTCAAACAACAAACACCTCAAACAACAAACACCTCAAACTACAAACACCTCAAACAACAAACACCTCAAACAATAAAAACCTCAAACAACAAACACCTCAAACAACAAATATCTCAAACAACAAACACCTCAAACAACAAACACCTCAAACAACAAACACCTCAAACAACAAACACCTCAAACAACAAACACCTCAAACAACAAACACCTCAAACAACAAACACCTCAAACAACAAACACCTCAAACAACAGATAACTCAAACAACAAATACCTCAAACAGCAAACACCTCAAACAACAAACACCTCAAACAACAAATAACACAAAACAACAAACGCCTCAAACAACAAATAACTCAAAACATCAAACACCTCAAACTACAAACACCTAAAACAACAAACACCCCAAACAACAAACGCCTCAAACAACAAACACCTCAAACAACAAACACCCCAAACAACAAATACCTTAAACATCAAACACCTCAAACAACAAACACCTAAAACAACAAACACCCCAAACAACAAACAACTCAAACAACAAATAACTCAAAAACCTCAAACAACAAACACCTCAAACAACAAACACCTCAAACAACAAACACCTCAAACAACAAACACCTCAAACAACAAACACCTCAAACAACAAACACCTCAAACAACAAACACCTCAAACTACAAACACCTCAAACAACAAACACCTCAAACAACAAACACCTCAAACAACAAACACCTCAAACAACAAACACCTGAAACAACAAATATCTCAAACAACAAACACCTCAAACAACAAACACCTCAAACAACAAACACCTCAAACAACAAACACCTCAAACAACAAACACCTCAAACAACAAACACCTCAAACAACAAACACCTCAAACAACAAACACCTCAAACAACAAATATCTCAAACAACAATCACCTCAAACAACATACACCTCAAACAACAAACACCTCAAACAACAAACACCTGAAACAACAGATAACTCAAACAACAAACACCTCAAACAGCAAACACCTCAAACAACAAATAACTCAAAACAACAAACACCTCAAATAGCAAACACCTCAAACAACAAACACCTCAAACAACAAACACCTCAAACATCAAACACCCCAAACAACAAAAACATCAAACAACAAACACCTCAAACAACAAACACCCCAAACAACAAACACATCAAACAACAAACACCTCAAACAACAAACACCACAAACAACAAACACCTCAAACAACAAACACCTCAAACAACAAACACCTGAAACAACAAATATCTCAAACAACAAACACCTCAAACAACAAACACCTCAAACAACAAACACCTCAACCAACAAACACCTCAAACAACAAACACCTGAAACAACAAATATCTCAAACAACATACACCTCAAACAACAAACACCTCAAACAACAAACACCTGAATCAACAGATAACTCAAACAACAAACACCTCAAACAGCAAACACCTCAAACAAGAAACACCTCAAACAACAAACACCCCAAAGAACAAATACCTCAAACATCAAACACCTCAAACTACAAACACCTAAAACAACAAACACCCCAAACAACAAACGCCTCAAACAACAAACACCTCAAACAACAAACACCCCAAACAACAAATACCTCAAACATCAAACACCTCAAACAACAAACACCTAAAACAACAAACACCCCAAACAACAAACAACTCAAACAACAAATAACTCAAAAACCTCAAACAACAAACACCTCAAACAACAAACACCTCAAACAACAAACACCTCAAACAACAAACACCTCAAACAACAAACACCTCAAACAACAAACACCTCAAACAACAAACACCTCAAACTACAAACACCTCAAACAACAAACACCTCAAACAACAAACACCTCAAACAACAAACACCTCAAACAACAAACACCTGAAACAACAAATATCTCAAACAACAAACACCTCAAACAACAAACACCTCAAACAACAAACACCTCAAACAACAAACACCTCAAACAACAAACACCTCAAACAACAAACACCTCAAACAACAAACATCTCAAACAACAATCACCTCAAACAACATACACCTCAAACAACAAACACCTCAAACAACAAACACCTCAAACAACAAACACCTGAAACAACAGATAACTCAAACAACAAACACCTCAAACAGCAAACACCTCAAACAACAAATAACTCAAAACAACAAACACCTCAAATAGCAAACACCTCAAACAACAAACACCTCAAACAACAAACACCTCAAACATCAAACACCCCAAACAACAAAAACATCAAACAACAAACACCTCAAACAACAAACACCCCAAACAACAAACACATCAAACAACAAACACCTCAAACAACAAACACCACAAACAACAAACACCTCAAACAACAAACACCTCAAACAACAAACACCTGAAACAACACATATCTCAAACAACAAACACCTCAAACAACAAACACCTCAAACAACAAACACCTCAAACAACAAACCCCTCAAACAACAAACACCTCAAACAACAAACACCTCAAACAACAAACGCCTCAAACAACAAATATCTCAAACAACAAACACCTCAAACAACAAACACCTCAAACAACAAACACCTCAAACAACAAACACCTCAAACAACAAATATCTCAAACAACAAACACCTCAAACAACAAAAAACTCAAACAACAAATAACTCAAAACAACAAACACCTCAAACAGCAAACACCTCAAACAACAAACACCATAAACAACAAACACCTCAAACAACAAACACCTCAAACAACAAACACCTCAAACAACAAACACCTCAAACAACAAACACCTCAAACAACAAACACCTCAAACAATAAAAACCTCAAACAACAAACACCTCAAACAACAAATATCTCAAACAACAAACACCTCAAACAACAAACACCTCAAACAACAAACACCTCAAACAACAAACACCTCAAACAACAAATATCTCAAACAACAAACACCTCAAACAACAAAAAACACAAACAACAAATAACTCAAAACAACAAACACCTCAAACAGCAAACACCTCAAACAACAAACACCATAAACAACAAACACCTCAAACAACAAACACCTCAAACAACAAACACCTCAAACAACAAACACCTCAAACAACAAACACCTCAAACAACAAACACCTCAAACAATAAAAACCTCAAACAACAAACACCTCAAACAACAAATATCTCAAACAACAAACACCTCAAACAACAAACACCTCAAACAACAAACACCTCAAACAACAAACACCTCAAACAACAAACACCTCAAACAACAAACACCTCAAACAACAAACACCTCAAACAACAAACACCTCAAACAACAGATAACTCAAACAACAAATACCTCAAACAGCAAACACCTCAAACAACAAACACCTCAAACAACAAATAACTCAAAACAACAAACGCCTCAAACAACAAATAACTCAAAACAACAAACACCTGAAACAACAAACACCTCAAACAACAAACACATCAAACAACAAACACCTGAAACAACAAATAACTCAAAACAACAAACACCTCAAACAACAAACACCTGAAACAACAAACACCTCAAACAACAAACACCTAAAACAACAAACACCCCAAACAACAAACAACTCAAACAACAAATAACTCAAAAACCTCAAACAACAAACACCTCAAACAACAAACACCTCAAACAACAAACACCTCAAACAACAAACACCTCAAACAACAAACACCTCAAACAACAAACACCTCAAACTACAAACACCTCAAACAACAAACACCTCAAACAACAAACACCTCAAACAACAAACACCTCAAACAACAAACACCTGAAACAACAAATATCTCAAACAACAAACACCTCAAACAACAAACACCTCAAACAACAAACACCTCAAACAACAAACACCTCAAACAACAAACACCTCAAACAACAAACACCTCAAACAACAAACACCTCAAACAACAAACACCTCAAACAACAAATATCTCAAACAACAATCACCTCAAACAACATACACCTCAAACAACAAACACCTCAAACAACAAACACCTGAAACAACAGATAACTCAAACAACAAACACCTCAAACAGCAAACACCTCAAACAACAAATAACTCAAAACAACAAACACCTCAAATAGCAAACACCTCAAACAACAAACACCTCAAACAACAAACACCTCAAACATTAAACACCCCAAACAACAAAAACATCAAACAACAAACACCTCAAACAACAAACACCCCAAACAACAAACACATCAAACAACAAACACCTCAAACAACAAACACCACAAACAACAAACACCTCAAACAACAAACACCTCAAACAACAAACACCTGAAACAACAAATATCTCAAACAACAAACACCTCAAACAACAAACACCTCAAACAACAAACCCCTCAAACAACAAACACCTCAAACAACAAACACCTCAAACAACAAACACCTCAAACAACAAATATCTCAAACAACAAACACCTCAAACAACAAACACCTCAAACAACAAACACCTCAAACAACAAACACCTCAAACAACAAATATCTCAAACAACAAACACCTCAAACAACAAAAAACTCAAACAACAAACACCTCAAACAACAAACACCTCAAACAGCAAACACCTCAAACAACAAACACCATAAACAACAAACACCTCAAACAACAAACACCTCAAACAACAAACACCTCAAACAACAAACACCTCAAACAACAAACACCTCAAACAACAAACACCTCAAAAAATAAAAACCTCAAACAACAAACACCTCAAACAACAAATATCTCAAACAACAAACACCTCAAACAACAAACACCTCAAACAACAAACACCTCAAACAACAAACACCTCAAACAACAAACACCTCAAACAACAAACACCTCAAACAACAGATAACTCAAACAACAAATACCTCAAACAGCAAACACCTCAAACAACAAACACCTCAAACAACAAATAACTCAAAACAACAAACGCCTCAAACAACAAATAACTCAAAACAACAAACACCTGAAACAACAAACACCTCAAACAACAAACACATCAAACAACAAACACCTGAAACAACAAATATCTCAAACAACAAACACCTCAAACAACAAACACCTCAAACAACAAACCCCTCAAACAACAAACACCTCAAACAACAAACACCTCAAACAACAAACACCTCAAACAACAAATATCTCAAACAACAAACACCTCAAACAACAAACACCTCAAACAACAAACACCTCAAACAACAAACACCTCAAACAACAAATATCTCAAACAACAAACACCTCAAACAACAAAAAACTCAAACAACAAACACCTCAAACAACAAACACCTCAAACAGCAAACACCTCAAACAACAAACACCATAAACAACAAACATCTCAAACAACAAACACCTCAAACAACAAACACCTCAAACAACAAACACCTCAAACAACAAACACCTCAAACAACAAACACCTCAAACAACAAACACCTCAAACAATAAAAACCTCAAACAACAAACACCTCAAACAACAAATATCTCAAACAACAAACACCTCAAACAACAAACACCTCAAACAACAAACACCTCAAACAACAAACACCTCAAACAACAAACACCTCAAACAACAAACACCTCAAACAACAAACACCTCAAACAACAGATAACTCAAACAACAAATACCTCAAACAGCAAACACCTCAAACAACAAACACCTCAAACAACAAATAACTCAAAACAACAAACGCCTCAAACAACAAATAACTCAAAACAACAAACACCTGAAACAACAAACACCTCAAACAACAAACACATCAAACAACAAACACCTGAAACAACAAATAACTCAAAACAACAAACACCTCAAACAACAAACACCTGAAACAACAAACACCTCAAACAACAAACACCTCAAACAACAAACACCTCAAACTACAAACACCTGAAACAACAAACACCTCAAACAACAAACACCTCAAACAACAAACACCTCAAACAACAAACATCTGAAACAACAAATATCTCAAACAACAAACACCTCAAACAACAAACACAACAAACAACAAACACCTCAAACAACAAACACCTCAAACAACAAACACCTCAAACAACAAACACCTCAAACAACAAACACCTCAAACAACAAACACCTCAAACAACATACACCTCAAACAACAACCACCTCAAACAACAAACACCTGAAACAACAGATAACTCAAACAATAAACACCTCAAACAGCAAACACCTCAAACAACAAATAACTCAAAACAACAAACACCCCAAACAACAAACACATCAAACAACAAACACCTCAAACAACAAACACCTGAAACAACAAATAACTCAAAACAACAAACACCTCAAACAGCAAATACCTCAAACAACAAACACCTCAAACAACAAACACCTCAAACAACAAACACCTCAAACATGAAACATCGCAAACAACAAAAACATCAAACAACAAACACCTCAAACAACAAACACCCCAAACAACAAACACATCAAACAACAAACACCTCAAACAACAAACACCACAAACAACAAACACCTCAAACAACAAACACCCCAAACAACAAACACCCCAAACAACAAACACCCCAAACAACAAACACCTCAAACAACAAACACCTAAAACAACAAACAACCCAAACAGCAAACACCTCAAACAGCAAACACCTGAAACAACAAATAACTCAAAAAAACAAACACCTCAAACAAGAAACACCTCAAACAACAAACACCCCAAAGAAAAAATACCTCAAACATCAAACACCTCAAACAACAAACACCTAAAACAACAAACACCCCAAACAACAAATGCCTCAAACAACTAACACCTCAAACAACAAACACCCCAAACAACAAATACCTCAAACATCAAACACCTCAAACAACAAACACCTAAAACAACAAACACACCAAACAACAAACAACTCAAACAACAAATAACTCAAAAACCTCAAACAACAAACACCTCAAACAACAAACACCTCAAACAACAAACACCTCAAACAACAAACACCTCAAACAACAAACACCTCAAACAACAAACACCTCAAACAACAAACACCTCGAACAACAAACACCTCAAACAACAAACACCTCAAACAACAAACATCTCAAACAACAAACATCTCAAACAACAAACACCCCAAACATCAAACACCTCAAACAACAAACACCCCAAACAACAAACACATCAAACAACAAACACCTCAAACAACACACACCTGAAACAACAAATAACTCAAAACAACAAACACCTCAAACAGCAAATACCTCAAACAACAAACACCTCAAACAACAAACACCTCAAACAACAAACACCCCAAACAACAAACACCTCAAACAACAAACACCCCAAACAACAAACACCCCAAACAACAAACACCCCAAACAACAAATACCTCAAACATCAAACACCTAAAACAACAAACACCCCAAACAACAAATACCTCAAACATCAAACACCTCAAACAACAAACACCTCAACCAACAAACACCTCAAACAACAAACACCTGAAACAACAAATATCTCAAACAACATACACCTCAAACAACAAACACCTCAAACAACAAACACCTGAATCAACAGATAACTCAAACAACAAACACCTCAAACAGCAAACACCTCAAACAAGAAACACCTCAAACAACAAACACCCCAAAGAACAAATACCTCAAACATCAAACACCTCAAACTACAAACACCTAAAACAACAAACACCCCAAACAACAAACGCCTCAAACAACAAACACCTCAAACAACAAACACCCCAAACAACAAATACCTCAAACATCAAACACCTCAAACAACAAACACCTAAAACAACAAACACCCCAAACAACAAACAACTCAAACAACAAATAACTCAAAAACCTCAAACAACAAACACCTCAAACAACAAACACCTCAAACAACAAACACCTCAAACAACAAACACCTCAAACAACAAACACCTCAAACAACAAACACCTCAAACAACAAACACCTGAAACAACAAATATCTCAAACAACAAACACCTCAAACAACAAACACCTCAAACAACAAACCCCTCAAACAACAAACCCCTCAAACAACAAACACCTCAAACAACAAACACCTCAAACAACAAACACCTCAAACAACAAATATCTCAAACAACAAACACCTCAAACAACAAACACCTCAAACAACAAACACCTCAAACAACAAACACCTCAAACAACAAATATCTCAAACAACAAACACCTCAAACAACAAAAAACTCAAACAACAAATAACTCAAAACAACAAACACCTCAAACAGCAAACACCTCAAACAACAAACACCATAAACAGCAAACACCCCAAACAACAAACACATCAAACAACAAACACCTCAAACAACAAACACCACAAACAACAAACACCTCAAACAACAAACACCCCAAACAACAAACACCCCAAACAACAAACACCTCAAACAACAAACACCTAAAACAACAAACAACCCAAACAGCAAACACCTCAAACAGCAAACACCTGAAACAACAAATAACTCAAAAAAACAAACACCTCAAACAAGAAACACCTCAAACAACAAACACCCCAAAGAAAAAATACCTCAAACATCAAACACCTCAAACAACAAACACCTAAAACAACAAACACCCCAAACAACAAACGCCTCAAACAACAAACACCTCAAACAACAAACACCCCAAACAACAAATACCTCAAACATCAAACACCTCAAACAACAAACACCTAAAACAACAAACACACCAAACAACAAACAACTCAAACAACAAATAACTCAAAAACCTCAAACAACAAACACCTCAAACAACAAACACCTCAAACAACAAACACCTCAAACAACAAACACCTCAAACAACAAACACCTCAAACAACAAACACCTCAAACAACAAACACCTCAAACAACAAACACCTCAAACAACAAACACCTCAAACAACAAACATCTCAAACAACAAACATCTCAAACAACAAACACCCCAAACATCAAACACCTCAAACAACAAACACCCCAAACAACAAACACCTCAAACAACAAACACCTCAAACAACAAACACCCCAAACAACAAACACCTCAAACAACAAACACCCCAAACAACAAACACCCCAAACAACAAACACCCCAAACAACAAATACCTCAAACATCAAACACCTAAAACAACAAACACCCCAAACAACAAATACCTCAAACATCAAACACCTCAAACAACAAACACCTCAACCAACAAACACCTCAAACAACAAACACCTGAAACAACAAATATCTCAAACAACATACACCTCAAACAACAAACACCTCAAACAACAAACACCTGAATCAACAGATAACTCAAACAACAAACACCTCAAACAGCAAACACCTCAAACAAGAAACACCTCAAACAACAAACACCCCAAAGAACAAATACCTCAAACATCAAACACCTCAAACTACAAACACCTAAAACAACAAACACCCCAAACAACAAACGCCTCAAACAACAAACACCTCAAACAACAAACACCCCAAACAACAAATACCTCAAACATCAAACACCTCAAACAACAAACACCTAAAACAACAAACACCCCAAACAACAAACAACTCAAACAACAAATAACTCAAAAACCTCAAACAACAAACACCTCAAACAACAAACACCTCAAACAACAAACACCTCAAACAACAAACACCTCAAACAACAAACACCTCAAACAACAAACACCTCAAACAACAAACACCTCAAACAACAAACACCTCAAACAACAAACACCTCAAACAACAAACACCTCAAACAACAAACACCTCAAACAACAAATATCTCAAACAACAAACACCTCAAACAACAAAAAACTCAAACAACAAATAACTCAAAACAACAAACACCTCAAACAGCAAACACCTCAAACAACAAACACCATAAACAACAAACACCCCAAACAACAAACACATCAAACAACAAACACCTCAAACAACAAACACCACAAACAACAAACACCTCAAACAACAAACACCCCAAACAACAAACACCCCAAACAACAAACACCTCAAACAACAAACACCGAAAACAACAAACAACCCAAACAGCAAACACCTCAAACAGCAAACACCTGAAACAACAAATAACTCAAAAAAACAAACACCTCAAACAAGAAACACCTCAAACAACAAACTCCCCAAAGAAAAAATACCTCAAACATCAAACACCTCAAACAACAAACACCTAAAACAACAAACACCCCAAACAACAAACGCCACAAACAACAAACACCTCAAACAACAAACACCCCAAACAACAAATACCTCAAACATCAAACACCTCAAACAACAAACACCTAAAACAACAAACACACCAAACAACAAACAACTCAAACAACAAATAACTCAAAAACCTCAAACAACAAACACCTCAAACAACAAACACCTCAAACAACAAACACCTCAAACAACAAACACCTCAAACAACAAACACCTCAAACAACAAACACCTCAAACAACAAACACCTCAAACAACAAACACCTCAAACAACAAACATCTCAAACAACAAACATCTCAAACAACAAACACCCCAAACATCAAACACCTCAAACAACAAACACCCCAAACAACAAACACCTCAAACAACAAACACCTCAAACAACAAACACCCCAAACAACAAACACCTCAAACAACAAACACCCCAAACAACAAACACCCCAAACAACAAACACCCCAAACAACAAATACCTCAAACATCAAACACCTAAAACAACAAACACCCCAAACAACAAATACCTCAAACATCAAACACCTCAAACAACAAACACCTCAACCAACAAACACCTCAAACAACAAACACCTGAAACAACAAATATCTCAAACAACATACACCTCAAACAACAAACACCTCAAACAACAAACACCTGAATCAACAGATAACTCAAACAACAAACACCTCAAACAGCAAACACCTCAAACAAGAAACACCTCAAACAACAAACACCCCAAAGAACAAATACCTCAAACATCAAACACCTCAAACTACAAACACCTAAAACAACAAACACCCCAAACAACAAACGCCTCAAACAACAAACACCTCAAACAACAAACACCCCAAACAACAAATACCTCAAACATCAAACACCTCAAACAACAAACACCTAAAACAACAAACACCCCAAACAACAAACAACTCAAACAACAAATAACTCAAAAACCTCAAACAACAAACACCTCAAACAACAAACACCTCAAACAACAAACACCTCAAACAACAAACACCTCAAACAACAAACACCTCAAACAACAAACACCTCAAACAACAAACACCTCAAACAACAAACACCTCAAACAACAAATATCTCAAACAACAAACACCTCAAACAACAAACACCTCAAACAACAAACCCCTCAAACAACAAACCCCTCAAACAACAAACACCTCAAACAACAAACACCTCAAACAACAAACACCTCAAACAACAAATATCTCAAACAACAAACACCTCAAACAACAAACACCTCAAACAACAAACACCTCAAACAACAAACACCTCAAACAACAAATATCTCAAACAACAAACACCTCAAACAACAAAAAACTCAAACAACAAATAACTCAAAACAACAAACACCTCAAACAGCAAACACCTCAAACAACAAACACCACAAACAACAAACACCTCAAACAACAAACACCTCAAACAACAAACACCTCAAACAACAAACACCTCAAACAACAAACACCTCAAACAACAAACACCTCAAACAATAAAAACCTCAAACAACAAACACCTCAAACAACAAATATCTCAAACAACAAACACCTCAAACAACAAACACCTCAAACAACAAACACCTCAAACAACAAACACCTCAAACAACAAACACCTCAAACAACAAACACCTCAAACAACAAACACCTCAAACAACAGATAACTCAAACAACAAATACCTCAAACAGCAAACACCTCAAACAACAAACACCTCAAACAACAAATAACTCAAAACAACAAACGCCTCAAACAACAAATAACTCAAAACAACAAACACCTGAAACAACAAACACCTCAAACAACAAACACATCAAACAACAAACACCTGAAACAACAAATAACTCAAAACAACAAACACCTCAAACAACAAACACCTAAAACAACAAACACCCCAAACAACAAACGCCTCAAACAACAAACACCTCAAACAACAAACACCCCAAACAACAAATACCTCAAACATCAAACACCTCAAACAACAAACACCTAAAACAACAAACACCCCAAACAACAAACAACTCAAACAACAAATAACTCAAAAACCTCAAACAACAAACACCTCAAACAACAAACACCTCAAACAACAAACACCTCAAACAACAAACACCTCAAACAACAAACACCTCAAACAACAAACACCTCAAACTACAAACACCTCAAACAACAAACACCTCAAACAACAAACACCTCAAACAACAAACACCTTAAACAACAAACACCTGAAACAACAAATATCTCAAACAACAAACACCTCAAACAACAAACACCTCAAACAACAAACACCTCAAACAACAAACACCTCAAACAACAAACACCTCAAACAACAAACACCTCAAACAACAAACACCTCAAACAACAAACACCTCAAACAACAAATATCTCAAACAACAATCACCCCAAACAACAAACACCTCAAACAACAAACACCTCAAACAACAAACACCCCAAACAACAAACACCTCAAACAACAAACACCCCAAACAACAAACACCCCAAACAACAAACACCCCAAACAACAAATACCTCAAACATAAAACACCTAAAACAACAAACACCCCAAACAGCAAATACCTCAAACATCAAACACCTCAAACAACAAACACCTCAACCAACAAACACCTCAAACAACAAACACCTGAAACAACAAATATCTCAAACAACATACACCTCAAACAACAAACACCTCAAACAACAAACACCTGAATCAACAGATAACTCAAACAACAAACACCTCAAACAGCAAACACCTCAAACAAGAAACACCTCAAACAACAAACACCCCAAAGAACAAATACCTCAAACATCAAACACCTCAAACTACAAACACCTAAAACAACAAACACCCCAAACAACAAACGCCTCAAACAACAAACACCTCAAACAACAAACACCCCAAACAACAAATACCTCAAACATCAAACACCTCAAACAACAAACACCTAAAACAACAAACACCCCAAACAACAAACAACTCAAACAACAAATAACTCAAAAACCTCAAACAACAAACACCTCAAACAACAAACACCTCAAACAACAAACACCTCAAACAACAAACACCTCAAACAACAAACACCTCAAACAACAAACACCTCAAACAACAAACACCTCAAACAACAAACACCTGAAACAACAAATATCTCAAACAACAAACACCTCAAACAACAAACACCTCAAACAACAAACCCCTCAAACAACAAACCCCTCAAACAACAAACACCTCAAACAACAAACACCTCAAACAACAAACACCTCAAACAACAAATATCTCAAACAACAAACACCTCAAACAACAAACACCTCAAACAACAAACACCTCAAACAACAAACACCTCAAACAACAAACACCTCAAACAACAGATAACTCAAACAACAAATACCTCAAACAGCAAACACCTCAAACAACAAACACCTCAAACAACAAATAACTCAAAACAACAAACGCCTCAAACAACAAATAACTCAAAACAACAAACACCTGAAACAACAAACACCTCAAACAACAAACACATCAAACAACAAACACCTGAAACAACAAATAACTCAAAACAACAAACACCTCAAACAACAAACACCTAAAACAACAAACACCCCAAACAACAAACGCCTCAAACAACAAACACCTCAAACAACAAACACCCCAAACAACAAATACCTCAAACATCAAACACCTCAAACAACAAACACCTAAAACAACAAACACCCCAAACAACAAACAACTCAAACAACAAATAACTCAAAAACCTCAAACAACAAACACCTCAAACAACAAACACCTCAAACAACAAACACCTCAAACAACAAACACCTCAAACAACAAACACCTCAAACAACAAACACCTCAAACAACAAACACCTCAAACTACAAACACCTCAAACAACAAACACCTCAAACAACAAACACCTCAAACAACAAACACCTCAAACAACAAACACCTGAAACAACAAATATCTCAAACAACAAACACCTCAAACAACAAACACCTCAAACAACAAACACCTCAAACAACAAACACCTCAAACAACAAACACCTCAAACAACAAACACCTCAAACAACAAACACCTCAAACAACAAACACCTCAAACAACAAACACCTCAAACAACAAATATCTCAAACAACAATCACCTCAAACAACATACACCTCAAACAACAAACACCTCAAACAACAAACACCTGAAACAACAGATAACTCAAACAACAAACACCTCAAACAGCAAACACCTCAAACAACAAATAACTCAAAACAACAAACACCTCAAATAGCAAACGCCTCAAACAACAAACACCTCAAACAACAAACACCTCAAACATCAAACACCCCAAACAACAAAAACATCAAACAACAAACACCTCAAACAACAAACACCCCAAACAACGAACACATCAAACAACAAACACCACAAACAACAAACACCTCAAACAACAAACACCTCAAACAACAAACACCTCAAACAACAAATATCTCAAACAACAAACACCTCAAACAACAAACACCTCAAACAACAAACACCTCAAACAACAAACCCCTCAAACAACAAACACCTCAAACAACAAACACCTCACACAACAAACACCTCAAACAACAAATATCTCAAACAACAAACACCTCAAACAACAAACACCTCAAACAACAAACACCTCAAACAACAAACACCTCAAACAACAAATATCTCAAACAACAAACACCTCAAACAACAAAAAACTCAAACAACAAATAACTCAAAACAACAAACACCTCAAACAGCAAACACCTCAAACAACAAACACCATAAACAACAAACACCTCAAACAACAAACACCTCAAACAACAAACACCTCAAACAACAAACACCTCAAACAACAAACACCTCAAACAACAAACACCTCAAACAATAAAAACCTCAAACAACAAACACCTCAAACAACAAACACCTCAAACAACAAATATCTCAAACAACAAACACCTCAAACAACAAACACCTCAAACAACAAACACCTCAAACAACAAACACCTCAAACAACAAATATCTCAAACAACAAACACCTCAAACAACAAAAAACTCAAACAACAAATAACTCAAAACAACAAACACCTCAAACAGCAAACACCTCAAACAACAAATATCTCAAACAACAAACATCTCAAACAACAAACACCCCAAACAACAAACGCCTCAAACAACAAACACCTCAAACAACAAACACCCCAAACAACAAATACCTCAAACATCAAACACCTCAAACAACAAACACCTAAAACAACAAACACCCCAAACAACAAACAACTCAAACAACAAATAACTCAAAAACCATAAACAACAAACACCTCAAACAACAAACACCTCAAACAACAAACACCTCAAACAACAAACACCTCAAACAACAAACACCTCAAACAACAAACACCTCAAACAATAAAAACCTCAAACAACAAACACCTCAAACAACAAATATCTCAAACAACAAACACCTCAAACAACAAACACCTCAAACAACAAACACCTCAAACAACAAACACCTCAAACAACAAACACCTCAAACAACAAACACCTCAAACAACAAACACCTCAAACAACAGATAACTCAAACAACAAATACCACAAACAGCAAACACCTCAAACAACAAACACCTCAAACAACAAATAACTCAAAACAACAAACGCCTCAAACAACAAATAACTCAAAACAACAAACACCTGAAACAACAAACACCTCAAACAACAAACACATCAAACAACAAACACCTGAAACAACAAATAACTCAAAACAACAAACACCTCAAACAACAAACACCTCAAACAACTAACACCTCAAACAACAAACACCTCAAACAACAAACACCTCAAACAACAAACACCTCAAACAACAAACACCTCAAACTACAAACACCTCAAACAACAAACACCTCAAACAACAAACACCTCAAACAACAAACACCTCAAACAACAAACACCTGAAACAACAAATATCTCAAACAACAAACACCTCAAACAACAAACACCTCAAACAACAAACACCTCAAACAACAAACACCTCAAACAACAAACACCTCAAACAACCAACACCTCAAACAACAAACACCTCAAACAACAAACACCTCAAACAACAAATATCTCAAACAACAATCACCTCAAACAACATACACCTCAAACAACAAACACCTCAAACAACAAACACCTGAACCAACAGATAACTCAAACAACAAACACCTCAAACAGCAAACACCTCAAACAACAAATAACTCAAAACAACAAACACCTCAAATAGCAAACACCTCAAACAACAAACACCTCAAACAACAAACACCTCAAACATCAAACACCCCAAACAACAAAAACATCAAACAACAAACACCTCAAACAACAAACACCCCAAACAACAAACACATCAAACAACAAACACCTCAAACAACAAACACCACAAACAACAAACACCTCAAACAACAAACACCTCAAACAACAAACACCTGAAACAACAAATATCTCAAACAACAAACACCTCAAACAACAAACACCTCAAACAACAAACACCTCAAACAACAAACCCCTCAAACAACAAACACCTCAAACAACAAACACCTCAAACAACAAACACCTCAAACAACAAATATCTCAAACAACAAACACCTCAAACAACAAACACCTCAAACAACAAACACCTCAAACAACAAACACCTCAAACAACAAATATCTCAAACAACAAACACCTCAAACAACAAAAAACTCAAACAACAAATAACTCAAAACAACAAACACCTCAAACAACAAACACCTCAAACAACAAACACCTCAAACAACAAACACCTCAAACAACAAACACCTCAAACAATAAAAACCTCAAACAACAAACACCTCAAACAACAAATATCTCAAACAACAAATATCTCAAACAACAAACACCTCAAACAACAATCACCTCAAACAACAAACACCTCAAACAACAAACACCTCAAACAACAAATATCTCAAACAACAAACACCTCAAACAACAAAAAACTCAAACAACAAATAACTCAAAACAACAAACACCTCAAACAGCAAACACCTCAAACAACAAACACCATAAACAACAAACACCTCAAACAACAAACACCTCAAACAACAAACACCTCAAACAACAAACACCTCAAACAACAAACACCTCAAACAACAAACACCTCAAACAATAAAAACCTCAAACAACAAACACCTCAAACAACAAATATCTCAAACAACAAACACCTCAAACAACAAACACCTCAAACAACAAACACCTCAAACAACAAACACCTCAAACAACAAACACCTCAAACAACAAACACCTCAAACAACAGATAACTCAAACAACAAATACCTCAAACAGCAAACACCTCAAACAACAAACACCTCAAACAACAAATAACTCAAAACAACAAACGCCTCAAACAACAAATAACTCAAAACAACAAACACCTGAAACAACAAACACCTCAAACAACAAACACATCAAACAACAAACACCTGAAACAACAAATAACTCAAAACAACAAACACCTCAAACAACAAACACCTGAAACAACAAACACCTGAAACAACAAACACCTCAAACAACAAACACCTCAAACTACAAACACCTCAAACAACAAACACCTCAAACAACAAACACCTCAAACAACAAACATCTGAAACAACAAATATCTCAAACAACAAACACCTCAAACAACAAACACCTCAAACAACAAACACCTCAAACAACAAACACCTCAAACAACAAACACCTCAAACAACAAACACCTCAAACAACAAACACCTCAAACAACATACACCTCAAACAACAAACACCTCAAACAACAAACACCTGAAACAACAGATAACTCAAACAATAAACACCTCAAACAGCAAACACCTCAAACAACAAATAACTCAAAACAACAAACACCCCAAACAACAAACACATCAAACAACAAACACCTCAAACAACAAACACCTGAAACAACAAATAACTCAAAACAACAAACACCTCAAACAGCAAATACCTCAAACAACAAACACCTCAAACAACAAACACCTCAAACAACAAACACCTCAAACATGAAACATCGCAAACAACAAAAACATCAAACAACAAACACCTCAAACAACAAACACCCCAAACAACAAACACATCAAACAACAAACACCTCAAACAACAAACACCACAAACAACAAACACCTCAAACAACAAACACCCCAAACAACAAACACCCCAAACAACAAACACCTCAAACAACAAACACCTAAAACAACAAACAACCCAAACAGCAAACACCTCAAACAGCAAACACCTGAAACAACAAATAACTCAAAAAAACAAACACCTCAAACAAGAAACACCTCAAACAACAAACACCCCAAAGAAAAAATACCTCAAACATCAAACACCTCAAACAACAAACACCTAAAACAACAAACACCCCAAACAACAAACGCCTCAAACAACAAAGACCTCAAACAACAAACACCCCAAACAACAAATACCTCAAACATCAAACACCTCAAACAACAAACACCTAAAACAACAAACACACCAAACAACAAACAACTCAAACAACAAATAACTCAAAAACCTCAAACAACAAACACCTCAAACAACAAACACCTCAAACAACAAACACCTCAAACAACAAACACCTCAAACAACAAACACCTCAAACAACAAACACCTCAAACAACAAACACCTCAAACAACAAACACCTCAAACAACAAACATCTCAAACAACAAACATCTCAAACAACAAACACCCCAAACATCAAACACCTCAAACAACAAACACCCCAAACAACAAACACATCAAACAACAAACACCTCAAACAACAAACACCTGAAACAACAAATAACTCAAAACAACAAACACCTCAAACAGCAAATACCTCAAACAACAAACACCTCAAACAACAAACACCTCAAACAACAAACACCCCAAACAACAAACACCTCAAACAACAAACACCCCAAACAACAAACACCCCAAACAACAAACACCCCAAACAACAAATACCTCAAACATCAAACACCTAAAACAACAAACACCTCAAACAGCAAATACCTCAAACAACAAACACCTCAAACAACAAACACCTCAAACAACAAACACCTCAACCAACAAACACCTCAAACAACAAACACCTGAATCAACAGATAACTCAAACAACAAACACCTCAAACAGCAAACACCTCAAACAAGAAACACCTCAAACAACAAACACCCCAAAGAACAAATACCTCAAACATCAAACACCTCAAACTACAAACACCTAAAACAACAAACACCCCAAACAACAAACGCCTCAAACAACAAACACCTCAAACAACAAACACCCCAAACAACAAATACCTCAAACATCAAACACCTCAAACAACAAACACCTAAAACAACAAACACCCCAAACAACAAACAACTCAAACAACAAATAACTCAAAAACCTCAAACAACAAACACCTCAAACAACAAACACCTCAAACAACAAACACCTCAAACAACAAACACCTCAAACAACAAACACCTCAAACAACAAACACCTCAAACAACAAACACCTCAAACAACAAACACCTGAAACAACAAATATCTCAAACAACAAACACCTCAAACAACAAACCCCTCAAACAACAAACACCTCAAACAACAAACACCTCAAACAACAAACACCTCAAACAACAAATATCTCAGACAACAAACACCTCAAACAACAAACACCTCACACAACAAACACCTCAAACAACAAACACCTCAAACAACAAATATCTCAAACAACAAACACCTCAAACAACAAAAAACTCAAACAACAAATAACTCAAAACAACAAACACCTCAAACAGCAAACACCTCAAACAACAAACACCATAAACAACAAACACCTCAAACAACAACACCTCAAACAACAAACACCTCAAACAACAAACACCTCAAACAACAAACACCTCAAACAACAAACACCTCAAACAATAAAAACCTCAAACAACAAACACCTCAAACAACAAATATCTCAAACAACAAACACCTCAAACAACAAACACCTCAAACAACAAACACCTCAAACAACAAACACCTCAAACAACAAACACCTCAAACAACAAACACCTCAAACAACAAACACCTCAAACAACAGATAACTCAAACAACAAATACCTCAAACAGCAAACACCTCAAACAACAAACACCTCAAACAACAAATAACTCAAACAACAAACACCTCAAACAACAAACACCTCAAACAACAAACACCTCAAACAACAAACACCTCAAACAACAAACACCTCAAACAACAAACACCTCAAACAACAAATATCTCAAACAACAATCACCTCAAACAACATACACCTCAAACAACAAACACCTCAAACAACAAACACCTGAAACAACAGATAACTCAAACAACAAACACCTCACACAGCAAACACCTCAAACAACAAATAACTCAAAACAACAAACACCTCAAATAGCAAACACCTCAAACAACAAACACCTCAAACAACAAACACCTCAAACATCAAACACCCCAAACAACAAAAACATCAAAGAACAAACACCTCAAACAACAAACACCCCAAACAACAAACACATCAAACAACAAACACCTCAAACAACAAACACCACAAACAACAAACACCTCAAACAACAAACACCTCAAACAACAAACACCTGAAACAACAAATATCTCAAACAACAAACACCTCAAACAACAAACACCTCAAACAACAAACACCTCAAACAACAAACCCCTCAAACAACAAACACCTCAAACAACAAACACCTCAAACAACAAACACCTCAAACAACAAATATCTCAAACAACAAACACCTCAAACAACAAACACCTCAAACAACAAACACCTCAAACAACAAACACCTCAAACAACAAATATCTCAAACAACAAACACCTCAAACAACAAAAAACTCAAACAACAAATAACTCAAAACAACAAACACCTCAAACAGCAAACACCTCAAACAACAAACACCATAAACAACAAACACCTCAAACAACAAACACCTCAAACAACAAACACCTCAAACAACAAACACCTCAAACAACAAACACCTCAAACAACAAACACCTCAAACAATAAAAACCTCAAACAACAAACACCTCAAACAACAAATATCTCAAACAACAAACACCTCAAACAACAAACACCTCAAACAACAAACACCTCAAACAACAAACACCTCAAACAACAAATATCTCAAACAACAAACACCTCAAACAACAAAAAACTCAAACAACAAATAACTCAAAACAACAAACACCTCAAACAGCAAACACCTCAAACAACAAACACCATAAACAACAAACACCTCAAACAACAAACACCTCAAACAACAAACACCTCAAACAACAAACACCTCAAACAACAAACACCTCAAACAACAAACACCTCAAACAATAAAAACCTCAAACAACAAACACCTCAAACAACAAATATCTCAAACAACAAACACCTCAAACAACAAACACCTCAAACAACAAACACCTCAAACAACAAACACCTCAAACAACAAACACCTCAAACAACAAACACCTCAAACAACAAACACCTCAAACAACAGATAACTCAAACAACAAATACCTCAAACAGCAAACACCTCAAACAACAAACACCTCAAACAACAAATAACTCAAAACAACAAACGCCTCAAACAACAAATAACTCAAAACAACAAACACCTGAAACAACAAACACCTCAAACAACAAACACATCAAACAACAAACACCTGAAACAACAAATAACTCAAAACAACAAACACCTCAAACAACAAACACCTGAAACAACAAACACCTCAAACAACAAACACCTCAAACAACAAACACCTCAAACTACAAACACCTCAAACAACAAACACCTCAAACAACAAACACCTCAAACAACAAACACCTCAAACAACAAACATCTGAAACAACAAATATCTCAAACAACAAACACCTCAAACAACAAACACCTCAAACAACAAACACCTCAAACAACAAACACCTCAAACAACAAACACCTCAAACAACAAACACCTCAAACAACAAACACCTCAAACAACATACACCTCAAACAACAAACACCTCAAACAACAAACACCTGAAACAACAGATAACTCAAACAATAAACACCTCAAACAGCAAACACCTCAAACAACAAATAACTCAAAACAACAAACACCCCAAACAACAAACACATCAAACAACAAACACCTCAAACAACAAACACCTGAAACAACAAATAACTCAAAACAACAAACACCTCAAACAGCAAATACCTCAAACAACAAACACCTCAAACAACAAACACCTCAAACAACAAACACCTCAAACATGAAACATCGCAAACAACAAAAACATCAAACAACAAACACCTCAAACAACAAACACCCCAAACAACAAACACATCAAACAACAAACACCTCAAACAACAAACACCACAAACAACAAACACCTCAAACAACAAACACCCCAAACAACAAACACCCCAAACAACAAACACCTCAAACAACAAACACCTAAAACAACAAACAACCCAAACAGCAAACACCTCAAACAGCAAACACCTGAAACAACAAATAACTCAAAAAAACAAACACCTCAAAAAAGAAACACCTCAAACAACAAACACCCCAAAGAAAAAATACCTCAAACATCAAACACCTCAAACAACAAACACCTAAAACAACAAACACCCCAAACAACAAACGCCTCAAACAACAAACACCTCAAACAACAAACACCCCAAACAACAAATACCTCAAAAATCAAACACCTCAAACAACAAACACCTAAAACAACAAACACACCAAACAACAAACAACTCAAACAACAAATAACTCAAAAACCTCAAACAACAAACACCTCAAACAACAAACACCTCAAACAACAAACACCTCAAACAACAAACACCTCAAACAACAAACACCTCAAACAACAAACACCTCAAACAACAAACACCTCAAACAACAAACACCTCAAACAACAAACATCTCAAACAACAAACATCTCAAACAACAAACACCCCAAACATCAAACACCTCAAACAACAAACACCCCAAACAACAAACACATCAAACAACAAACACCTCAAACAACAAACACCTGAAACAACAAATAACTCAAAACAACAAACACCTCAAACAGCAAATACCTCAAACAACAAACACCTCAAACAACAAACACCTCAAACAACAAACACCCCAAACAACAAACACCTCAAACAACAAACACCCCAAACAACAAACACCCCAAACAACAAACACCCCAAACAACAAATACCTCAAACATCAAACACCTAAAACAACAAACACCTCAAACAGCAAATACCTCAAACAACAAACACCTCAAACAACAAACACCTCAAACAACAAACACCTCAACCAACAAACACCTCAAACAACAAACACCTGAATCAACAGATAACTCAAACAACAAACACCTCAAACAGCAAACACCTCAAACAAGAAACACCTCAAACAACAAACACCCCAAAGAACAAATACCTCAAACATCAAACACCTCAAACTACAAACACCTAAAACAACAAACACCCCAAACAACAAACGCCTCAAACAACAAACACCTCAAACAACAAACACCCCAAACAACAAATACCTCAAACATCAAACACCTCAAACAACAAACACCTAAAACAACAAACACCCCAAACAACAAACAACTCAAACAACAAATAACTCAAAAACCTCAAACAACAAACACTTCAAACAACAAACACCTCAAACAACAAACACGTCAAACAACAAACACCTCAAACAACAAACACCTCAAACAACAAACACCTCAAACAACAAACACCTCAAACAACAAACACCTGAAACAACAAATATCTCAAACAACAAACACCTCAAACAACAAACACCTCAAACAACAAACACCTCAAACAACAAACCCCTCAAACAACAAACACCTCAAACAACAAACACCTCAAACAACAAACACCTCAAACAACAAATATCTCAAACAACAAACACCTCAAACAACAAACACCTCAAACAACAAACACCTCAAACAACAAACACCTCAAACAACAAATATCTCAAACAACAAACACCTCAAACAACAAAAAACTCAAACAACAAATAACTCAAAACAACAAACACCTCAAACAGCAAACACCTCAAACAACAAACACCATAAACAACAAACACCTCAAACAACAGACACCTCAAACAACAAACACCTCAAACAACAAACACCTCAAACAACAAACACCTCAAACAACAAACACCTCAAACAATAAAAACCTCAAACAACAAACACCTCAAACAACAAATATCTCAAACAACAAACACCTCAAACAACAAACACCTCAAACAACAAACACCTCAAACAACAAACACCTCAAACAACAAACACCTCAAACAACAAACACCTCAAACAACAAACACCTCAAACAACAGATAACTCAAACAACAAATACCTCAAACAGCAAACACCTCAAACAACAAACACCTCAAACAACAAATAACTCAAAACAACAAACGCCTCAAACAACAAATAACTCAAAACAACAAACACCTGAAACAACAAACACCTCAAACAACAAACACATCAAACAACAAACACCTGAAACAACAAATAACTCAAAACAACAAACACCTCAAACAACAAACACCTGAAACAACAAACACCTCAAACAACAAACACCTCAAACAACAAACACCTCAAACTACAAACACCTTAAACAACAAACACCTCAAACAACAAACATCTGAAACAACAAATATCTCAAACAACAAACACCTCAAACAACAAACACCTCAAACAACAAACACCTCAAACAACAAACACCTCAAACAACAAACACCTCAAACAACAAACACCTCAAACAACAAACACCTCAAACAACAAACACCTCAAACAACATACACCTCAAACAACAAACACCTCAAACAACAAACACCTGAAACAACAGATAACTCAAACAATAAACACCTCAAACAGCAAACACCTCAAACAACAAATAACTCAAAACAACAAACACCTCAAATAGCAAACACCTCAAACAACAAACACCTCAAACAACAAACACCTCAAACATCAAACACCCCAAACAACAAAAACATCAAACAACAAACACCTCAAACAACAAACACCCCAAACAACAAACACATCAAACAACAAACACCTCAAACAGCAAACACCACAAACAACAAACACCTCAAACAACAAACACCTGAAACAACAAACACCTGAAACAACAAATATCTCAAACAACAAACACCTCAAACAACAAACACCTCAAACAACAAACACCTCAAACAACAAACCCCTCAAACAACAAACACCTCAAACAACAAACACCTCAAACAACAAACACCTCAAACAACAAATATCTCAAACAACAAACACCTCAAACAACAAACACCTCAAACAACAAACACCTCAAACAACAAACACCTCAAACAACAAATATCTCAAACAACAAACACCTCAAACAACAAAAAACTCAAACAACAAATAACTCAAAACAACAAACACCTCAAACAGCAAACACCTCAAACAACAAATACCATAAACAACAAACACCTCAAACAACAAACACCTCAAACAACAAACACATCAAACAACAAACACCTCAAACAACAAACACCTCAAACAACAAACACCTCAAACAATAAAAACCTCAAACAACAAACACCTCAAACAACAAATATCTCAAACAACAAACACCTCAAACAACAAACACCTCAAACAACAAACACCTCAAACAACAAACACCTCAAACAACAAACACCTCAAACAACAGATAACTCAAACAACAAATACCTCAAACAGCAAACACCTCAAACAACAAACACCTCAAACAACAAATAACTCAAAACAACAAACGCCTCAAACAACAAATAACTCAAAACAACAAACACCTGAAACAACAAACACCTCAAACAACAAACACATCAAACAACAAACACCTCAAACAACAAACACCTCAAACAACAAATAACTCAAAACAACAAACACCTCAAACAGCAAATACCTCAAACAACAAACACCTCAAACAACAAACACCTCAAACAACAAACACCCCAAACAACAAACACATCAAACAACAGACACCTCAAACTACAAACACCACAAACAACAAAGACCTCAAACAACAAACACCCCAAACAACAAACACCCCAAACAACAAACACCCCAAACAACAAATACCTCAAACATCAAACACCTCAAACAACAAACACCTAAAACAACAAACAACCCAAACAACAAACACCTCAAACAACAAACACCCCAAACAACAAACACCTCAAACAGCAAACACCTCAAACAGCAAACACCTCAAACAGCAAACACCTGAAACAACAAATAACTCAACAAAAAAAAAAACACCTCAAACAACAAACACCTCAAACAACAAACACCTCAAACAACAAACACCTCAAACAACAAACACCTCAAACAACAAACACCTCAAACAACAAACACATCAAACAACAAACATCTCAAACAACAAACATCTCAAACAACAAACACCCCAAACATCAAACACCTCAAACAACAAACACCCCAAACAACAAACACATCAAACAACAAACACCTCAAACAACAAACACCTGAAACAACAAATAACTCAAAACAACAAACACCTCAAACAGCAAATACCTCAAACAACAAACACCTCAAACAACAAACACCTCAAACAACAAACACCTCAAACATGAAACATCCCAAACAACAAAAACATCAAACAACAAACACCTCAAACAACAAACACCCCAAACAACAAACACATCAAACAACAAACACCTCAAACAACAAACACCACAAACAACAAACACCTCAAACAACAAACACCCCAAACAACAAACACCCCAAACAACAAACACCTCAAACAACAAACACCTAAAAGAACAAACAACCCAAACAGCAAACACCTCAAACAGCAAACACCTGAAACAACAAATAACTCAAAAAAACAAACACCTCAAACAAGAAACACCTCAAACAACAAACACCCCAAAGAACAAATACCTCAAACATCAAACACCTCAAACAACAAACACCTAAAACAACAAACACCCCAAACAACAAACGCCTCAAACAACAAACACCTCAAACAACAAACACCCCAAACAACAAATACATCAAACATCAAACACCTCAAACAACAAACACCTAAAACAACAAACACCCCAAACAACAAACAACTCAAACAACAAACACCTCAAACAACAAACACCCCAAACAACAAACACATCAAACAAAAAACACCTCAAACAGCAAACACCTCAAACAACAAACGTCCCAAACAACAAACACCTTAAACAACAAACACCTTAAATAGCAAACACCTCAAACAACAAACACCTCAAACAACAAACAACTGAAACAACAAATATCTCAAACAACAAACACCTCAAACAACAAACACCTCAAACAACAAACACATCAAACAACAAACACCCCAAACAACAAACACCTGAAACAACAAATAACTCAAAACAACAAACACCTCAAACAACAAACACCTCAAACAACAAACACCTCAAACAACAAACACCTCAAACAACAAACACCTCAAACAACAAACACCTCAAACAATAAAAACCTCAAACAACAAACAACTCAAACAACAAACACCTCAAACAACAAACACCTCAAACAACAAACACCTCAAACAACAAACACCTCAAACAACAAATATCTCAAACAACAAACACCTCAAACAACAAACACCTCAAACAACAAACACCTCAAACAACAAACACCTCAAACAACAAACACCTCAAACAACAAACACTTCAAACAACAAACACCTCAAACAACAAACACCCCAAACAACAAACACCCCAAACAACAAACACCCCAAACAACAAATACCTCAAACATCAAACACCTCAAACATCAAACACCTAAAACAACAAACACCCCAAACAACAAACACGTCAAACAACAAACACCCCAAACAACAAACACCTCAAACAGCAAACACCTCAAACAGCAAACACCTGAAACAACAATTAACTCAAAAAAACAAACACCTCAAACAAGAAACACCTCAAACAACAAACACCACAAACAACAAATACCTCAAACATCAAACACCTCAAACAACAAACACCTAAAACAACAAACACCCCAAACAACAAAAGCCTCAAACAACAAACACCTCAAACAACAAACACCCCAAACAACAACCACATCAAACAAAAAACACCTCAAACAGCAAACACCTCAAACAACAAACGTCCCAAACAACAAACACCTTAAACAACAAAAAAACCTTAAATAGCAAACACCTCAATCAACAAACACCTCAAACAACAAACACCTGAAACAACAAATATCTCAAACAACAAACACCTCAAACAACAAACACCTCAAACAACAAACACATCAAACAACAAACACCCCAAACAACAAACACCTGAAACAACAAATAACTCAAAACAACAAACACCTCAAACAACAAACACCTGAAACAACAAACACCTCAAACAACAAACACCTCAAACAACAAACACCTCAAACTACAAATACCTCAAACAACAAACACCTCAAACAGCAAATACCTCAAACAACAAACACCTCAAACAACAAACACCTCAAACAACAAACACCCCAAACAACAAACACATCAAACAACAGACACCTCAAACAACAAACACCACAAACAACAAAGACCTCAAACAACAAACACCCCAAACAACAAACACCCCAAACAACAAACACCCCAAACAACAAATACCTCAAACATCAAACACCTCAAACAACAAACACCTAAAACAACAAACAACCCAAACAACAAACACCTCAAACAACAAACACCCCAAACAACAAACACCTCAAACAGCAAACACCTCAAACAGCAAACACCTCAAACAGCAAACACCTGAAACAACAAATAACTCAACAAAAAAAAAACACCTCAAACAACAAACACCTCAAACAACAAACACCTCAAACAACAAACACCTCAAACAACAAACACCTCAAACAACAAACACCTCAAACAACAAACACATCAAACAACAAACACATCAAACAACAAACATCTCAAACAACAAACATCTCAAACAACAAACACCCCAAACATCAAACACCTCAAACAACAAACACCCCAAACAACAAACACATCAAACAACAAACACCTCAAACAACAAACACCTGAAACAACAAATAACTCAAAACAACAAACACCTCAAACAGCAAATACCTCAAACAACAAACACCTCAAACAACAAACACCTCAAACAACAAACACCTCAAACATGAAACATCCCAAACAACAAAAACATCAAACAACAAACACCTCAAACAACAAACACCCCAAACAACAAACACATCAAACAACAAACTCCTCAAACAACAAACACCACAAACAACAAACACCTCAAACAACAAACACCCCAAACAACAAACACCCCAAACAACAAACACCTCAAACAACAGACACCTAAAACAACAAACAACCCAAACAGCAAACACCTCAAACAGCAAACACCTGAAACAACAAATAACTCAAAAAAACAAACACCTCAAACAAGAAACACCTCAAACAACAAACACCCCAAAGAACAAATACCTCAAACATCAAACACCTCAAACAACAAACACCTAAAACAACAAACACCCCAAACAACAAACGCCTCAAACAACAAACACCTCAAACAACAAACACCCCAAACAACAAATACCTCAAACATCAAACACCTCAAACAACAAACACCTAAAACAACAAACACCCCAAACAACAAACAACTCAAACAACAAACACCTCAAACAACAAACACCCCAAACAACAAACACATCAAACAAAAAACACCTCAAACAGCAAACACCTCAAACAACAAACGTCCCAAACAACAAACACCTTAAACAACAAACACCTTAAATAGCAAACACCTCAAACAACAAACACCTCAAACAACAAACAACTGAAACAACAAATATCTCAAACAACAAACACCTCAAACAACAAACACCTCAAACAACAAACACATCAAACAACAAACACCCCAAACAACAAACACCTGAAACAACAAATAACTCAAAACAACAAACACCTCAAACAACAAACACCTCAAACAACAAACACCTCAAACAACAAACACCTCAAACAACAAACACCTCAAACAACAAACACCTCAAACAATAAAAACCTCAAACAACAAACAACTCAAACAACAAACACCTCAAACAACAAACACCTCAAACAACAAACACCTCAAACAACAAACACCTCAAACAACAAATATCTCAAACAACAAACACCTCAAACAACAAACACCTCAAACAACAAACACCTCAAACAACAAACACCTCAAACAACAAACACCTCAAACAACAAACACCTCAAACAACAAACACCTCAAACAACAAACACCCCAAACAACAAACACCCCAAACAACAAACACCCCAAACAACAAATACCTCAAACATCAAACACCTCAAACATCAAACACCTAAAACAACAAACACCCCAAACAACAAACACGTCAAACAACAAACACCCCAAACAACAAACACCTCAAACAGCAAACACCTCAAACAGCAAACACCTGAAACAACAATTAACTCAAAAAAACAAACACCTCAAACAAGAAACACCTCAAACAACAAACACCACAAACAACAAATACCTCAAACATCAAACACCTCAAACAACAAACACCTAAAACAACAAACACCCCAAACAACAAAAGCCTCAAACAACAAACACCTCAAACAACAAACACCCCAAACAACAACCACATCAAACAAAAAACACCTCAAACAGCACCACACCTCAAACAACAAACGTCCCAAACAACAAACACCTTAAACAACAAAAAAACCTTAAATAGCAAACACCTCAATCAACAAACACCTCAAACAACAAACACCTGAAACAACAAATATCTCAAACAACAAACACCTCAAACAACAAACACCTCAAACAACAAACACATCAAACAACAAACACCCCAAACAACAAACACCTGAAACAACAAATAACTCAAAACAACAAACACCTCAAACAACAAACACCTGAAACAACAAACACCTCAAACAACAAACACCTCAAACAACAAACACCTCAAACTACAAATACCTCAAACAACAAACACCTCAAACAACAAACACCTCAAACAACAAACACCTCAAACAACAAACACCTCAAACAACAAATATCTCAAACAACAAACACCTCAAACAACAAACACCTCAAACAACAAACACCTCAAACAACAAACACCTCAAACAACAAACACCTCAAACAACAAACACCTCAAACAACAAACACCTCAAACAACAAACACCTCAAACAACAAACACCTCAAACAACAAACACCTCAAACAACAAACTCCTCAAACAACAAATATCTCAAACAACAAACACCTCAAACAACAAACACCTCAAACAACAAACACCTCAAACAACAAACACCTCAAACAACAAATATCTCAAACAACAAACACCTCAAACAACAAACACCTCAAACAACAAACACCTCAAACAACAAACACCTGAAACAACAAATATCTCAAACAACAAACACCTCAAACAACAAAAAACTCAAACAACAAATAACTCAAAACAACAAACACCTCAAACAGCAAACACCTCAAACAACAAACACCTAAACAACAAACACCTCAAACAACAAACACCTCAAACAACAAACACCTCCAACAACAAACACCTCAAACAACAAACACCTCAAACAACAAACACCTCAAACAATAAAAACCTCAAACAACAAACACCTCAAACAACAAATATCTCAAACAACAAACAGCTCAAACAACAAACACCTCAAACAACAAACACCTCAAACAACAAACACCCCAAACAACAACCACATCAAACAAAAAACACCTCAAACAGCAAACACCTCAAACAACAAACGTCCCAAACAACAAACACCTGAAACAACAAATATCTCAAACAAGAAACACCTCAAACAACAAACACCACAAACAACAAATACCTCAAACATCAAACACCTCAAACAACAAACACCTAAAACAACAAACACCCCAAACAACAAACGCCTCAAACAACAAACACCTCAAACAACAAACACCCCAAACAACAACCACATCAAACAAAAAACACCTCAAACAGCAAACACCTCAAACAACAAACGTCCCAAACAACAAACACCTGAAACAACAAATATCTCAAACAACAAACACCTCAAACAACAAACACCTCAAACAACAAACACATCAAACAACAAACACCCCAAACAACAAACACCCCAAACAACAAACACCTGAAACAACAAATAACTCAAAACAACAAACACCTCAAACAACAAACACCTGAAACAACAAACACCTCAAACAACAAACACCTCAAACAACAAACACCTCAAACTACAAACACATCAAACAAAAAACACCTCAAACAGCAAACACCTCAAACAACAAACGTCCCAAACAACAAACACCTTAAACAACAAACACCTTAAATAGCAAACACCTCAATCAACAAACACCTCAAACAACAAACACCTGAAACAACAAATATCTCAAACAACAAACACCTCAAACAACAAACACCTCAAACAACAAACACATCAAACAACAAACACCCCAAACAACAAACACCTGAAACAACAAAAAACTCAAAACAACAAACACCTCAAACAACAAACACCTGAAACAACAAACACCTCAAACAACAAACACCTCAAACAACAAACACCTCAAACTACAAATACCTCAAACAACAAACACCTCAAACAACAAACACCTCAAACAACAAACACCTGAAACAACAAACACCTGAAACAACAAATATCTCAAACAACAAACACCTCAAACAACAAAAACCTCAAACAACAAACACCTCAAACAACAAACACCTCAAACAACATACACCTCAAACAACAAACACCTCAAACAACAAACACCTCAAACAACAAATATCTCAAACAACAAACACCTCAAACAACATACACCTCAAACAACAAACACCTCAAACAACAAACACCTGAAACAACAGATAACTCAAACAACAAACACCTCAAACAGCAAACACCTCAAACAACAAACACCTCAAACAACAAATAACTCAAAACAACAAACACCTCAAATAGCAAACACCTCAAACAACAAACACCTCAAACAACAAACACCTCAAACAACAAACACCTCAAACAACAAATAACTCAAAACAACAAACGCCTCAAACAACAAATAACTCAAAACAACAAACAACTGAAAAAACAAACACCTCAAACAACAAACACCTCAAACAACAAACACCTCAAACATCAAACACCCCAAACAACAAAAACATCAAACAACAAACACCTCAAACAACAAACACCCCAAACAACAAACATCTCAAACAACAAACACCTCAAACAACAAACGCCTCAAACAACAAACACCTCAAACAACAAACACCTCAAACAACAAACACCTCAAACAACAAATATCTCAAACAACAAACACCTCAAACAACAAACACCTCAAACAACAAACACCTGAAACAACAAACACCTGAAACAACAAATATCTCAAACAACAAACACCTCAAACAACAAACACCTCAAACAACAAACACCTCAAACAACAAACTCCTCAAACAACAAATATCTCAAACAACAAACACCTCAAACAACAAAAAACTCAAACAACAAATAACTCAAAACAACAAACACCTCAAACAACAAACACCTCAAACAACAAACACCATAAACAACAAACACCTCAAACAACAAACACCTCAAACAACAAACACCTCAAACAACAAACACCTCAAACAACAAACACCTCAAACAACAAACACCTGAAACAACAAATATCTCAAACAACAAACACCTCAAACAACAAACACCTCAAACAACAAACACCTCAAACAACAAACCCCTCAAACAACAAACACCTCAAACAACAAACACCTCAAACAACAAACACCTCAAACAACAAATATCACAAACAACAAACACCTCAAACAACAAACACCTCAAACAACAAACACCTCAAACAACAAACACCTCAAACAACAAATATCTCAAACAACAAACACCTCAAACAACAAAAAACTCAAACAACAAATAACTCAAAACAACAAACACCTCAAACAGCAAACACCTCAAACAACAAACACCATAAACAACAAACACCTCAAACAACAAACACCTCAAACAACAAACACCTCAAACAACAAACACCTCAAACAACAAACACCTCAAACAACAAACACCTCAAACAATAAAAACCTCAAACAACAAACACCTCAAACAACAAATATCTCAAACAAACACCTCAAACAACAAACACCTCAAACAACAAACACCTCAAACAACAAACACCTCAAACAACAAACGCCTCAAACAACAAACACCTCAAACAACAAACACCTCAAACAACAGATAACTCAAACAACAAATACCTCAAACAGCAAACACCTCAAACAACAAACACCTCAAACAACAAATAACTCAAAACAACAAACGCCTCAAACAACAAATAACTCAAAACAACAAACACCTGAAACAACAAACACCTCAAACAACAAACACATCAAACAACAAACACCTGAAACAACAAATAACTCAAAACAACAAACACCTCAAACAACAAACACCTGAAACAACAAATACCTCAAACAACAAACACCTCAAACAACAAACACCTCAAACTACAAACACCTTAAACAACAAACACCTCAAACAACAAACACCTCAAACAACAAACACCTCAAACAACAAACATCTGAAACAACAAATATCTCAAACAACAAACACCTCAAACAACAAACACCTCAAACAACAAACACCTCAAACAACAAACACCTCAAACAACAAACACCTCAAACAACAAACACCTCAAACAACAAACACCTCAAACAACAAACACCTCAAACAACATACACCTCAAACAACAAACACCTCAAACAACAAATAACTCAAAACAACAAACGCCTCAAACAACAAATAACTCAAAACAACAAACACCTGAAACAACAAACACCTCAAACAACAAACACATCAAACAACAAACACCTGAAACAACAAATAACTCAAAACAACAAACACCTCAAACAACAAACACCTGAAACAACAAACACCTCAAACAACAAACACCTCAAACAACAAACACCTCAAACTACAAACACCTTAAACAACAAACACCTCAAACAACAAACACCTCAAACAACAAACACCTCAAACAACAAACATCTGAAACAACAAATATCTCAAACAACAAACACCTCAAACAACAAACACCTCAAACAACAAACACCTCAAACAACAAACACCTCAAACAACAAACACCTCAAACAACAAACACCTCAAACAACAAACACCTCAAACAACAAACACCTCAAACAACATACACCTCAAACAACAAACACCTCAAACAACAAACACCTGAAACAACAGATAACTCAAACAATAAACACCTCAAACAGCAAACACCTCAAACAACAAATAACTCAAAACAACAAACACCTCAAATAGCAAACACCTCAAACAACAAACACCTCAAACAACAAACACCTCAAACATCAAACACCCCAAACAACAAAAACATCAAACAACAAACACCTCAAACAACAAACACCCCAAACAACAAACACATCAAACAACAAACACCTCAAACAACAAACACCACAAACAACAAACACCTCAAACAACAAACACCTCAAACAACAAACACCTGAAACAACAAATATCTCAAACAACAAACACCTCAAACAACAAACACCTCAAACAACAAACACCTCAAACAACAAACCCCTCAAACAACAAACACCTCAAACAACAAACACCTCAAACAACAAACACCTCAAACAACAAATATCTCAAACAACAAACACCTCAAACAACAAACACCTCAAACAACAAACACCTCAAACAACAAACACCTCAAACAACAAATATCTCAAACAACAAACACCTCAAACAACAAAAAACTCAAACAACAAATAACTCAAAACAACAAACACCTCAAACAGCAAACACCTCAAACAACAAACACCATAAACAACAAACACCTCAAACAACAAACACCTCAAACAACAAACACCTCAAACAACAAACACCTCAAACAATAAAAACCTCAAACAACAAACACCTCAAACAACAAATATCTCAAACAACAAACACCTCAAACAACAAACACCTCAAACAACAAACACCTCAAACAACAAACACCTCAAACAACAAACACCTCAAACAACAAACACCTCAAACAACAGATAACTCAAACAACAAATACCTCAAACAGCAAACACCTCAAACAACAAACACCTCAAACAACAAATAACTCAAAACAACAAACGCCTCAAACAACAAATAACTCAAAACAACAAACACCTGAAACAACAAACACCTCAAACAACAAACACATCAAACAACAAACACCTCAAACAACAAACACCTCAAACAACAAATAACTCAAAACAACAAACACCTCAAACAGCAAATACCTCAAACAACAAACACCTCAAACAACAAACACCTCAAACAACAAACACCCCAAACAACAAACACATCAAACAACAGACACCTCAAACAACAAACACCACAAACAACAAAGACCTCAAACAACAAACACCCCAAACAACAAACACCCCAAACAACAAGCACCCCAAACAACAAATACCTCAAACATCAAACACCTCAAACAACAAACACCTAAAACAACAAACAACCCAAACAACAAACACCTCAAACAACAAACACCCCAAACAACAAACACCTCAAACAGCAAACACCTCAAACAGCAAACACCTCAAACAGCAAACACCTGAAACAACAAATAACTCAACAAAAAAAAAACACCTCAAACAACAAACACCTCAAACAACAAACACCTCAAACAACAAACACCTCAAACAACAAACACCTCAAACAACAAACACCTCAAACAACAAACACCTCAAACAACAAACATCTCAAACAACAAACATCTCAAACAACAAACACCCCAAACATCAAACACCTCAAACAACAAACACCCCAAACAACAAACACATCAAACAACAAACACCTCAAACAACAAACACCTGAAACAACAAATAACTCAAAACAACAAACACCTCAAACAGCAAATACCTCAAACAACAAACACCTCAAACAACAAACACCTCAAACAACAAACACCTCAAACATGAAACATCCCAAACAACAAAAACATCAAACAACAAACACCTCAAACAACAAACACCCCAAACAACAAACACATCAAACAACAAACACCTCAAACAACAAACACCACAAACAACAAACACCTCAAACAACAAACACCCCAAACAACAAACACCCCAAACAACAAACACCTCAAACAACAAACACCTAAAACAACAAACAACCCAAACAGCAAACACCTCAAACAGCAAACACCTGAAACAACAAATAACTCAAAAAAACAAACACCTCAAACAAGAAACACCTCAAACAACAAACACCCCAAAGAACAAATACCTCAAACATCAAACACCTCAAACAACAAACACCTAAAACAACAAACACCCCAAACAACAAACGCCTCAAACAACAAACACCTCAAACAACAAACACCCCAAACAACAAATACCTCAAACATCAAACACCTCAAACAACAAACACCTAAAACAACAAACACCCCAAACAACAAACAACTCAAACAACAAACACCTCAAACAACAAACACCCCAAACAACAAACACATCAAACAAAAAACACCTCAAACAGCAAACACCTCAAACAACAAACGTCCTAAACAACAAACACCTTAAACAACAAACACCTTAAATAGCAAACACCTCAAACAACAAACACCTCAAACAACAAACAACTGAAACAAAAAATATCTCAAACAACAAACACCTCAAACAACAAACACCTCAAACAACAAACACCTCAAACAACAAACACATCAAACAACAAACACCCCAAACAACAAACACCTGAAACAACAAATAACTCAAAACAACAAACACCTCAAACAACAAACACCTCAAACAACAAACAACTCAAACAACAAACACCTCAAACAACAAACACCTCAAACAACAAACACCTCAAACAACAAACACCTGAAACAACAAATATCTCAAACAACAAACACCTCAAACAACAAACACCTCAAACAACAAACACCTCAAACAACAAACACCTCAAACAACAAACACCTCAAACAACAAACACCTCAAACAACAAACACCTCAAACAACAAGCACCCCAAACAACAAACACCCCAAACAACAAACACCCCAAACAACAAATACCTCAAACATCAAACACCTCAAACATCAAACACCTAAAACAACAAACACCCCAAACAACAAACACGTCAAACAACAAACACCCCAAACAACAAACACCTCAAACAGCAAACACCTCAAACAGCAAACACCTGAAACAACAATTAACTCAAAAAAACAAACACCTCAAACAAGAAACACCTCAAACAACAAACACCACAAACAACAAATACCTCAAACATCAAACACCTCAAACAACAAACACCTAAAACAACAAACACCCCAAACAACAAACGCCTCAAACAACAAACACCTCAAACAAGAAACACCCCAAACAACAACCACATCAAACAAAAAACACCTCAAACAGCAAACACCTCAAACAACAAACGTCCCAAACAACAAACACCTTAAACAACAAAAAAACCTTAAATAGCAAACACCTCAATCAACAAACACCTCAAACAACAAACACCTGAAACAACAAATATCTCAAACAACAAACACCTCAAACAACAAACACCTCAAACAACAAACACATCAAACAACAAACACCCCAAACAACAAACACCTGAAACAACAAATAACTCAAAACAACAAACACCTCAAACAACAAACACCTCAAACAACAAACACCTCAAACAACAAACACCTCAAACAACAAACACCTCAAACAACAAACATCTCAAACAACAAACACCTCAAACAACAAACACCTCAAACAACAAACACCTCAAACAACAAACACCTCAAACAACAAATATCTCAAACAACAAACACCTCAAACAACAAACACCTCAAACAACAAACACCTCAAACAACAAACACCTGAAACAACAAATATCTCAAACAACAAACACCTCAAACAACAAAAAACTCAAACAACAAATAACTCAAAACAACAAACACCTCAAACAGCAACACCTCAAACAACAAACACCTAAACAACAAACACCTCAAACAACAAACACCTCAAACAACAAACACCTCCAACAACAAACACCTCAAACAACAAACACCTCAAACAACAAACACCTCAAACAATAAAAACCTCAAACAACAAACACCTCAAACAACAAACACCTCAAACAACAAACACCTCAAACAACAAACACCTCAAACAACAAACATCTCAAACAACAAACATCTCAAACAACAAACACCCCAAACATCAAACACCTCAAACAACAAACACCCCAAACAACAAACACATCAAACAACAAACACCTCAAACAACAAACACCTGAAACAACAAATAACTCAAAACAACAAACACCTCAAACAGCAAATACCTCAAACAACAAACACCTCAAACAACAAACACCTCAAACAACAAACACCTCAAACATGAAACATCCCAAACAACAAAAACATCAAACAACAAACACCTCAAACAACAAACACCCCAAACAACAAACACATCAAACAACAAACACCTCAAACAACAAACACCACAAACAACAAACACCTCAAACAACAAACACCCCAAACAACAAACACCCCAAACAACAAACACCTCAAACAACAAACACCTAAAACAACAAACAACCCAAACAGCAAACACCTCAAACAGCAAACACCTGAAACAACAAATAACTCAAAAAAACAAACACCTCAAACAAGAAACACCTCAAACAACAAACACCCCAAAGAACAAATACCTCAAACATCAAACACCTCAAACAACAAACACCTAAAACAACAAACACCCCAAACAACAAACGCCTCAAACAACAAACACCTCAAACAACAAACACCCCAAACAACAAATACCTCAAACATCAAACACCTCAAACAACAAACACCTAAAACAACAAACACCCCAAACAACAAACAACTCAAACAACAAACACCTCAAACAACAAACACCCCAAACAACAAACACATCAAACAAAAAACACCTCAAACAGCAAACACCTCAAACAACAAACGTCCTAAACAACAAACACCTTAAACAACAAACACCTTAAATAGCAAACACCTCAAACAACAAACACCTCAAACAACAAACAACTGAAACAAAAAATATCTCAAACAACAAACACCTCAAACAACAAACACCTCAAACAACAAACACCTCAAACAACAAACACATCAAACAACAAACACCCCAAACAACAAACACCTGAAACAACAAATAACTCAAAACAACAAACACCTCAAACAACAAACACCTCAAACAACAAACAACTCAAACAACAAACACCTCAAACAACAAACACCTCAAACAACAAACACCTCAAACAACAAACACCTGAAACAACAAATATCTCAAACAACAAACACCTCAAACAACAAACACCTCAAACAACAAACACCTCAAACAACAAACACCTCAAACAACAAACACCTCAAACAACAAACACCTCAAACAACAAACACCTCAAACAACAAGCACCCCAAACAACAAACACCCCAAACAACAAACACCCCAAACAACAAATACCTCAAACATCAAACACCTCAAACATCAAACACCTAAAACAACAAACACCCCAAACAACAAACACGTCAAACAACAAACACCCCAAACAACAAACACCTCAAACAGCAAACACCTCAAACAGCAAACACCTGAAACAACAATTAACTCAAAAAAACAAACACCTCAAACAAGAAACACCTCAAACAACAAACACCACAAACAACAAATACCTCAAACATCAAACACCTCAAACAACAAACACCTAAAACAACAAACACCCCAAACAACAAACGCCTCAAACAACAAACACCTCAAACAAGAAACACCCCAAACAACAACCACATCAAACAAAAAACACCTCAAACAGCAAACACCTCAAACAACAAACGTCCCAAACAACAAACACCTTAAACAACAAAAAAACCTTAAATAGCAAACACCTCAATCAACAAACACCTCAAACAACAAACACCTGAAACAACAAATATCTCAAACAACAAACACCTCAAACAACAAACACCTCAAACAACAAACACATCAAACAACAAACACCCCAAACAACAAACACCTGAAACAACAAATAACTCAAAACAACAAACACCTCAAACAACAAACACCTCAAACAACAAACACCTCAAACAACAAACACCTCAAACAACAAACACCTCAAACAACAAACATCTCAAACAACAAACACCTCAAACAACAAACACCTCAAACAACAAACACCTCAAACAACAAACACCTCAAACAACAAATATCTCAAACAACAAACACCTCAAACAACAAACACCTCAAACAACAAACACCTCAAACAACAAACACCTGAAACAACAAATATCTCAAACAACAAACACCTCAAACAACAAAAAACTCAAACAACAAATAACTCAAAACAACAAACACCTCAAACAGCAACACCTCAAACAACAAACACCTAAACAACAAACACCTCAAACAACAAACACCTCAAACAACAAACACCTCCAACAACAAACACCTCAAACAACAAACACCTCAAACAACAAACACCTCAAACAATAAAAACCTCAAACAACAAACACCTCAAACAACAAATATCTCAAACAACAAACACCTCAAACAACAAACACCTCAAACAACAAACACCTCAAACAACAAACACCCCAAACAACAACCACATCAAACAAAAAACACCTCAAACAGCAAACACCTCAAACAACAAACGTCCCAAACAACAAACACCTGAAACAACAAATATCTCAAACAAGAAACACCTCAAACAACAAACACCACAAACAACAAATACCTCAAACATCAAACACCTCAAACAACAAACGTCCCAAACAACAAACACCTGAAACAACAAATATCTCAAACAAGAAACACCTCAAACAACAAACACCACAAACAACAAATACCTCAAACATCAAACACCTCAAACAACAAACACCTAAAACAACAAACACCCCAAACAACAAACGCCTCAAACAACAAACACCTCAAACAACAAACACCCCAAACAACAACCACATCAAACAAAAAACACCTCAAACAGCAAACACCTCAAACAACAAACGTCCCATACAACAAACACCTGAAACAACAAATATCTCAAACAACAAACACCTCAAACAACAAACACCTCAAACAACAAACACATCAAACAACAAACACCCCAAACAACAAACACCTGAAACAACAAATAACTCAAAACAACAAACACCTCAAACAACAAACACCTGAAACAACAAACACCTCAAACAACAAACACCTCAAACAACAAACACCTCAAACTACAAACACATCAAACAACAAACACCTCAAACAGCAAACACCTCAAACAACAAACGTCCCAAACAACAAACACCTTAAACAACAAACACCTTAAATAGCAAACACCTCAATCAACAAACACCTCAAACAACAAACACCTGAAACAACAAATATCTCAAACAACAAACACCTCAAACAACAAACACCTCAAACAACAAACACATCAAACAACAAACACCCCAAACAACAAACACCTGAAACAACAAAAAACTCAAAACAACAAACACCTCAAACAACAACACCTGAAACAACAAACACCTCAAACAACAAACACCTCAAACAACAAACACCTCAAACTACAAATACCTCAAACAACAAACACCTCAAACAACAAACACCTCAAACAACAAACACCTGAAACAACAAACACCTGAAACAACAAATATCTCAAACAACAAACACCTCAAACAACAAACACCTCAAACAACAAACACCTCAAACAACAAACACCTCAAACAACAAACACGTCAAACAACAAACACCTCAAACAACAAACACCTCAAACAACAAATATCTCAAACAACAAACACCTCAAACAACATACACCTCAAACAACAAACACCTCAAACAACAAACACCTGAAACAACAGATAACTCAAACAACAAACACCTCAAACAGCAAACACCTCAAACAACAAACACCTCAAACAACAAATAACTCAAAACAACAAACACCTCAAATAGCAAACACCTCAAACAACAAACACCTCAAACAACAAACACCTCAAACAACAAACACCTCAAACAACAAATAACTCAAAACAACAAACGCCTCAAACAACAAATAACTCAAAACAACAAACAACTGAAAAAACAAACACCTCAAACAACAAACACCTCAAACAACAAACACCTCAAACATCAAACACCCCAAACAACAAAAACATCAAACAACAAACACCTCAAACAACAAACACCCCAAACAACAAACATCTCAAACAACAAACACCTCAAACAACAAACGCCTCAAACAACAAACACCTCAAACAACAAACACCTCAAACAACAAACACCTCAAACAACAAATATCTCAAACAACAAACACCTCAAACAACAAACACCTCAAACAACAAACACCTCAAACAACAAACACCTGAAACAACAAATATCTCAAACAACAAACACCTCAAACAACAAACACCTCAAACAACAAACACCTCAAACAACAAACTCCTCAAACAACAAATATCTCAAACAACAAACACCTCAAACAACAAAAAACTCAAACAACAAATAACTCAAAACAACAAACACCTCAAACAGCAAACACCTCAAACAACAAACACCATAAACAACAAACACCTCAAACAACAAACACCTCAAACAACAAACACCTCAAACAACAAACACCTCAAACAACAAACACCTCAAACAACAAACACCTCAAACAATAAAAACCTCAAACAACAAACACCTCAAACAACAAATATCTCAAACAACAAACACCTCAAACAACAAACACCTCAAACAACAAACACCTCAAACAACAAACACCTCAAACAACAAACACCCCAAACAACAAATACCTCAAACATCAAACACCTCAAACAACAAACACCTCAAACAGCAAATATCTCAAACAACAAACACCTCAAACAACAAAAAACTCAAACAACAAATAACTCAAAACAACAAACACCTCAAACAGCAAACACCTCAAACAACAAACACCTAAACAACAAACACCTCAAACAACAAACACCTCAAACAACAAACACCTCAAACAACAAACACCTCAAACAACAAACACCTCAAACAACAAACACCTCAAACAATAAAAACCTCAAACAACAAACACCTCAAACAACAAATATCTCAAACAAACACCTCAAACAACAAACACCTCAAACAACAAACACCTCAAACAACAAACACCTCAAACAACAAACACCCCAAACAACAAATACCTCAAACATCAAACACCTCAAACAACAAACACCTAAAACAACAAACACCCCAAACAACAAACGCCTCAAACAACAAACACCTCAAACAACAAACACCCCAAACAACAACCACATCAAACAAAAAACACCTCAAACAGCAAACACCTCAAACAACAAACGTCCCAAACAACAAACACCTCAAACAACAAACACCTCAAACAACAAACACCTGAAACAACAAATATCTCAAACAACAAACTCCCCAAACAACAAACACCTCAAACAACAAACACCTCAAACAACAAACACCTCAAACAACAAACACCCCAAACAACAAACACCTCAAACAACAAACACCTCAAACAACAAACACCTCAAACAACAAACACCTCAAACAACAAACACCTCAAACAACAAACACCCCAAACAACAAACACCCCAAACAACAAACACCCCAAACAACAAATACCTCAAACATCAAACACCTCAAACATCAAACACCTAAAACAACAAACACCCCAAACAACAAACACGTCAAACAACAAACACCCCAAACAACAAACACCTCAAACAGCAAACACCTCAAACAGCAAACACCTGAAACAACAAATAACTCAAAAAAAACAAACACCTCAAACAACAAACACCTCAAACAACAAACACCACAAACAACAAATACCTCAAACATCAAACACCTCAAACAACAAACACCTAAAACAACAAACACCCCAAACAACAAACGCCTCAAACAACAAACACCTCAAACAACAAACACCCCAAACAACAACCACATCAAACAAAAAACACCTCAAACAGCAAACACCTCAAACAACAAACGTCCCAAACAACAAACACCTGAAACAACAAATATCTCAAACAACAAACACCTCAAACAACAAACACCTCAAACAACAAACACATCAAACAACAAACACACCAAACAACAAACACCTGAAACAACAAATAACTCAAAACAACAAACACCTCAAACAACAAACACCTGAAACAACAAACACCTCAAACAACAAACACCTCAAACTACAAACACATCAAACAAAAAACACCTCAAACAACAAACACCTCAAACAACAAACGTCCCAAACAACAAACACCTTAAACAACAAACACCTTAAATAGCAAACACCTCAATCAACAAACACCTCAAACAACAAACACCTGAAACAACAAATATCTCAAACAACAAACACCTCAAACAACAAACACCTCAAACAACAAACACATCAAACAACAAACACCCCAAACAACAAACACCTGAAACAACAAATAACTCAAAACAACAAACACCTCAAACAACAAACACCTGAAACAACAAACACCTCAAACAACAAACACCTCAAACAACAAACACCTCAAACTACAAATACCTCAAACAACAAACACCTCAAACAACAAACACCTCAAACAACAAACACCTGAAACAACAAACACCTGAAACAACAAATATCTCAAACAACAAACACCTCAAACAACAAACACCTCAAACAACAAACACCTCAAACAACAAACACCTCAAACAACAAACACCTCAAACAACAAACACCTCAAACAACAAACACCTCAAACAACAAATATCTCAAACAACAAACACCTCAAACAACATACACCTCAAACAACAAACACCTCAAACAACAAACACCTGAAACAACAGATAACTCAAACAACAAACACCTCAAACAGCAAACACCTCAAACAACAAACACCTCAAACAACAAACACCTCAAACAACAAATAACTCAAAACAACAAACGCCTCAAACAACAAATAACTCAAAACAACAAACAACTGAAAAAACAAACACCTCAAACATCAAACACCCCAAACAACAAAAACATCAAACAAAAAACACCTCAAACACCAAACACCCCAAATAACAAACACCTCAAACAACAAAGACCTCAAACAACAAACCCCTCAAACAACAAACACCTCAAACAACAAACACCTCAAACAACAAACACCTCAAACAACAAATATCTCAAACAACAAACACCTCAAACAACAAACACCTCAAACAACAAACACCTCAAACAACAAACACCTGAAACAACAAATATCTCAAACAACAAACACCTCAAACAACAAACACCTCAAACAACAAACACCTCAAACAACAAACTCCTCAAACAACAAAAATCTCAAACAACAAACACCTCAAACAACAAAAAACTCAAACAACAAATAACTCAAAACAACAAACACCTCAAACAGCAAACACCTCAAACAACAAACACCATAAACAACAAACACCTCAAACAACAAACACCTCAAACAACAAACACCTCAAACAACAAACACCTCAAACAACAAACACCTCAATCAACAAACACCTCAAACAATAAAAACCTCAAACAACAAACACCTCAAACAACAAATATCTCAAACAACAAACACCTCAAACAACAAACACCTCAAATAGCAAACACCTCAAACAACAAACACCTCAAACAACAAACACCTCAAACAACAAACACCTCAAACAACAAATAACTCAAAACAACAAACGCCTCAAACAACAAATAACTCAAAACAACAAACAACTGAAAAAACAAACACCTCAAACAACAAACACCTCAAACAACATACACCTCAAACAACAAACACCTCAAACAACAAACACCTGAAACAACAGATAACTCAAACAACAAACACCTCAAACAGCAAACACCTCAAACAACAAACACCTCAAACAACAAATAACTCAAAACAACAAACACCTCAAATAGCAAACACCTCAAACAACAAACACCTCAAACAACAAACACCTCAAACAACAAACACCTCAAACAACAAATAACTCAAAACAACAAACGCCTCAAACAACAAATAACTCAAAACAACAAACAACTGAAAAAACAAACACCTCAAACAACAAACACCTCAAACAACAAACACCTCAAACATCAAACACCCCAAACAACAAAAACATCAAACAACAAACACCTCAAACAACAAACACCCCAAACAACAAACATCTCAAACAACAAACACCTCAAACAACAAACGCCTCAAACAACAAACACCTCAAACAACAAACACCTCAAACAACAAACACCTCAAACAACAAATATCTCAAACAACAAACACCTCAAACAACAAACACCTCAAACAACAAACACCTCAAACAACAAACACCTGAAACAACAAATATCTCAAACAACAAACACCTCAAACAACAAACACCTCAAACAACAAACACCTCAAACAACAAACTCCTCAAACAACAAATATCTCAAACAACAAACACCTCAAACAACAAAAAACTCAAACAACAAATAACTCAAAACAACAAACACCTCAAACAGCAAACACCTCAAACAACAAACACCATAAACAACAAACACCTCAAACAACAAACACCTCAAACAACAAACACCTCAAACAACAAACACCTCAAACAACAAACACCTCAAACAACAAACACCTCAAACAATAAAAACCTCAAACAACAAACACCTCAAACAACAAATATCTCAAACAACAAACACCTCAAACAACAAACACCTCAAACAACAAACACCTCAAACAACAAACACCTCAAACAACAAACACCCCAAACAACAAATACCTCAAACATCAAACACCTCAAACAACAAACACCTCAAACAGCAAATATCTCAAACAACAAACACCTCAAACAACAAAAAACTCAAACAACAAATAACTCAAAACAACAAACACCTCAAACAGCAAACACCTCAAACAACAAACACCTAAACAACAAACACCTCAAACAACAAACACCTCAAACAACAAACACCTCAAACAACAAACACCTCAAACAACAAACACCTCAAACAACAAACACCTCAAACAATAAAAACCTCAAACAACAAACACCTCAAACAACAAATATCTCAAACAAACACCTCAAACAACAAACACCTCAAACAACAAACACCTCAAACAACAAACACCTCAAACAACAAACACCCCAAACAACAAATACCTCAAACATCAAACACCTCAAACAACAAACACCTAAAACAACAAACACCCCAAACAACAAACGCCTCAAACAACAAACACCTCAAACAACAAACACCCCAAACAACAACCACATCAAACAAAAAACACCTCAAACAGCAAACACCTCAAACAACAAACGTCCCAAACAACAAACACCTCAAACAACAAACACCTCAAACAACAAACACCTGAAACAACAAATATCTCAAACAACAAACTCCCCAAACAACAAACACCTCAAACAACAAACACCTCAAACAACAAACACCTCAAACAACAAACACCCCAAACAACAAACACCTCAAACAACAAACACCTCAAACAACAAACACCTCAAACAACAAACACCTCAAACAACAAACACCTCAAACAACAAACACCCCAAACAACAAACACCCCAAACAACAAACACCCCAAACAACAAATACCTCAAACATCAAACACCTCAAACATCAAACACCTAAAACAACAAACACCCCAAACAACAAACACGTCAAACAACAAACACCCCAAACAACAAACACCTCAAACAGCAAACACCTCAAACAGCAAACACCTGAAACAACAAATAACTCAAAAAAAACAAACACCTCAAACAACAAACACCTCAAACAACAAACACCACAAACAACAAATACCTCAAACATCAAACACCTCAAACAACAAACACCTAAAACAACAAACACCCCAAACAACAAACGCCTCAAACAACAAACACCTCAAACAACAAACACCCCAAACAACAACCACATCAAACAAAAAACACCTCAAACAGCAAACACCTCAAACAACAAACGTCCCAAACAACAAACACCTGAAACAACAAATATCTCAAACAACAAACACCTCAAACAACAAACACCTCAAACAACAAACACATCAAACAACAAACACACCAAACAACAAACACCTGAAACAACAAATAACTCAAAACAACAAACACCTCAAACAACAAACACCTGAAACAACAAACACCTCAAACAACAAACACCTCAAACTACAAACACATCAAACAAAAAACACCTCAAACAACAAACACCTCAAACAACAAACGTCCCAAACAACAAACACCTTAAACAACAAACACCTTAAATAGCAAACACCTCAATCAACAAACACCTCAAACAACAAACACCTGAAACAACAAATATCTCAAACAACAAACACCTCAAACAACAAACACCTCAAACAACAAACACATCAAACAACAAACACCCCAAACAACAAACACCTGAAACAACAAATAACTCAAAACAACAAACACCTCAAACAACAAACACCTGAAACAACAAACACCTCAAACAACAAACACCTCAAACAACAAACACCTCAAACTACAAATACCTCAAACAACAAACACCTCAAACAACAAACACCTCAAACAACAAACACCTGAAACAACAAACACCTGAAACAACAAATATCTCAAACAACAAACACCTCAAACAACAAACACCTCAAACAACAAACACCTCAAACAACAAACACCTCAAACAACAAACACCTCAAACAACAAACACCTCAAACAACAAACACCTCAAACAACAAATATCTCAAACAACAAACACCTCAAACAACATACACCTCAAACAACAAACACCTCAAACAACAAACACCTGAAACAACAGATAACTCAAACAACAAACACCTCAAACAGCAAACACCTCAAACAACAAACACCTCAAACAACAAACACCTCAAACAACAAATAACTCAAAACAACAAACGCCTCAAACAACAAATAACTCAAAACAACAAACAACTGAAAAAACAAACACCTCAAACATCAAACACCCCAAACAACAAAAACATCAAACAAAAAACACCTCAAACACCAAACACCCCAAATAACAAACACCTCAAACAACAAAGACCTCAAACAACAAACCCCTCAAACAACAAACACCTCAAACAACAAACACCTCAAACAACAAACACCTCAAACAACAAATATCTCAAACAACAAACACCTCAAACAACAAACACCTCAAACAACAAACACCTCAAACAACAAACACCTGAAACAACAAATATCTCAAACAACAAACACCTCAAACAACAAACACCTCAAACAACAAACACCTCAAACAACAAACTCCTCAAACAACAAAAATCTCAAACAACAAACACCTCAAACAACAAAAAACTCAAACAACAAATAACTCAAAACAACAAACACCTCAAACAGCAAACACCTCAAACAACAAACACCATAAACAACAAACACCTCAAACAACAAACACCTCAAACAACAAACACCTCAAACAACAAACACCTCAAACAACAAACACCTCAATCAACAAACACCTCAAACAATAAAAACCTCAAACAACAAACACCTCAAACAACAAATATCTCAAACAACAAACACCTCAAACAACAAACACCTCAAACAACAAACACCTCAAACAACAAACACCTCAAACAACAAACACCCCAAACAACAAATACCTCAAACATCAAACACCTCAAACAACAAACACCTAAAACAACAAACACCCCAAACAACAAACGCCTCAAACAACAAACACCTCAAACAACAAACACCCCAAACAACAACCACATCAAACAAAAAACACCTCAAACAGCAAACACCTCAAACAACAAACGTCCCAAACAACAAACACCTTAAACAACAAACACCTTAAATAGCAAACACCTCAAACAACAAACACCTCAAACAACAAACACCTGAAACAACAAATATCTCAAACAACAAACACCTCAAACAACAAACACATCAAACAACAAACACCCCAAACAACAAACACCTGAAACAACAAACACCTCAAACAACAAACACCTCAAACAACAAACACCTCAAACTACAAACACCTCAAACAACAAACACCTCAAACAACAAACACCTCCATCAACAAACACCTCAAACAACAAATATCTCAAACAACAAACACCTCAAACAACAAACACCTCAAACAACAAACACCTCAAACAACAAACACCTCAAACAACAAACACCTCAAACAACAAACACCTCAAACAACAAACACCTCAAACAACAAATATCTCAAACAACAAACACCTCAAACAACATACACCTCAAACAACAAACACCTCAAACAACAAACACCTGAAACAACAGATAACTCAAACAACAAACACCTCAAACAGCAAACACCTCAAACAACAAACACCTCAAACAACAAATAACTCAAAACATCAAACACCTCAAATAGCAAACACCTCAAACAACAAACACCTCAAACAACAAACACCTCAAACAACAAACACCTCAAACAACAAATAACTCAAAACAACAAACGCCTCAAACAACAAATAACTCAAAACAACAAACAACTGAAACAACAAACACCTCAAACAACAAACACCTCAAACAACAACCACCTCAAACATCAAACACCCCAAACAACAAAAAGATCAAACAACAAACACCTCAAACAACAAACACCCCAAACAACAAACACATCAAACAACAAACACCTCAAACAACAAACACCCCAAATAACAAACACCTCAAACAACAAACACCTCAAACAACAAACCCCTCAAACAACAAACACCTCAAACAACAAACACCTCAAACAACAAACACCTCAAACAACAAATATCTCAAACAACAAACACCTCAAACAACAAACACCTCAAACAACAAACACCTCAAACAACAAACACCTGAAACAACAAATATCTCAAACAACAAACACCTCAAACAACAAACACCTCAAACAACAAACACCTCAAACAACAAACTCCTCAAACAACAAATATCTCAAACAACAAACACCTCAAACAACAAAAAACTCAAACAACAAATAACTCAAAACAACAAACACCTCAAACAGCAAACACCTCAAACAACAAACACCATAAACAACAAACACCTCAAACAACAAACACCTCAAACAACAAACACCTCAAACAACAAACACCTCAAACAACAAACACCTCAATCAACAAACACCTCAAACAATAAAAACCTCAAACAACAAACACCTCAAACAACAAATATCTCAAACAACAAACACCTCAAACAACAAACACCTCAAACAACAAACACCTCAAACAACAAACACCTCAAACAACAAACACCCCAAACAACAAATACCTCAAACATCAAACACCTCAAACAACAAACACCTAAAACAACAAACACCCCAAACAACAAACGCCTCAAACAACAAACACCTCAAACAACAAACACCCCAAACAACAACCACATCAAACAAAAAACACCTCAAACAGCAAACACCTCAAACAACAAACGTCCCAAACAACAAACACCTTAAACAACAAACACCTTAAATAGCAAACACCTCAAACAACAAACACCTCAAACAACAAACACCTGAAACAACAAATATCTCAAACAACAAACACCTCAAACAACAAACACATCAAACAACAAACACCCCAAACAACAAACACCTGAAACAACAAACACCTCAAACAACAAACACCTCAAACAACAAACACCTCAAACTACAAACACCTCAAACAACAAACACCTCAAACAACAAACACCTCCATCAACAAACACCTCAAACAACAAATATCTCAAACAACAAACCGGTCAGACAGGGAGGAAGGCGTCGAGTGAGGGAACCGTGGTTTACCAGGGAAGTGGAATCTCTTGTTAAGAGGAAGAAGGAGGCCTATGTGAAGATGAAGTGTGAAGTTTCGGTTGGGGCGATGGATAGTTACAAGGTAGCGAGGAAGGATCTAAAGAGAGAGCTAAGACGAGCAAGGAGGGGACATGAGAAGTATTTGGCAGGAAGGATCAAGGAAAACCCAAAAGCTTTCTATAGGTATGTCAGGAATAAGCGAATGACTAGGGAAAGAGTAGGACCAGTCAAGGACAGGGATGGGAAATTGTGTGTGGAGTCTGAAGAGATAGGCGAGATACTAAATGAATATTTTTCGTCAGTATTCACTCAGGAAAAAGATAATGTTGTGGAGGAGAATGCTGAGCCCCAGGCTAATAGAATAGATGGCATTGAGGTACGTAGGGAAGAGGTGTTGGCAATTCTGGACAGGCTGAAAATAGATAAGTCCCCGGGACCTGATGGGATTTATCCTAGGATTCTATGGGAGGCCAGGGAAGAGATTGCTGGACCTTTGGCTTTGATTTTTATGTCATCATTGGCTACAGGAATAGTGCCAGAGGACTGGAGGACAGCAAATGTGGTCCCTTTGTTCAAAAAGGGGAGCAGAGACAACCCCGGCAACTATAGACCGGTGAGCCTCACGTCTGTAGTGGGTAAAGTCTTGGAGGGGATTATAAGGGACAAGATTTATAATCATCTAGATAGGAATGATATGATCAGGGATAGTCAGCATGGCTTTGTGAAGGGTAGGTCATGCCTCACAAACCTTATTGAGTTCTTTGAGAAGGTGACTGAACAGGTAGACGAGGGTAGAGCAGTTGATGTGGTGTATATGGATTTCAGCAAAGCGTTTGATAAGGTTCCCCACGGTAGGCTATTGCAAAAAATACGGAGGCTGGGGATTAAGGGTGATTTAGAGATGTGGATCAGAAATTGGCTAGCTGAAAGAAGACAGAGGGTGGTGGTTGATGGGAAATGTTCAGAATGGAGTACAGTCACAAGTGGAGTACCACAAGGATCTGTTCTGGGGCCGTTGCTGTTTGTCATTTTTATCAATGACCTAGAGGAAGGCACAGAAGGGTGGGTGAGTAAATTTGCAGATGATACTAAAGTCGGTGGTGTTGTCGATAGTGTGGAAGGATGTAGCAGGTTACAGAGGGATATAGATAAGCTGCAGAGCTGGGCTGAGAGGTGGCAAATGGAGTTTAATGTAGAGAAGTGTGAGGTGATTCACTTTGGAAGGAATAACAGGAATGCGGAATATTTGGCTAATGGTAAAGTTCTTGAAAGTGTGGCTGAGCAGAGGGATCTAGGTGTCCATGTACATAGATCCCTGAAAGTTGCCACCCAGGTTGATAGGGTTGTGAAGAAGGCCTATGGAGTGTTGGCCTTTATTGGTAGAGGGATTGAGTTCCGGAGTCGGGAGGTCATGTTGCAGCTGTACAGAACTCTGGTCCGGCCGCATTTGGAGTATTGCGTACAGTTCTGGTCACCGCATTATAGGAAGGACGTGGAGGCTTTGGAGCGGGTGCAGAGGAGATTTACCAGGATGTTCACTGGTATGGAGGGAAAATCTTATGAGGAAAGGCTGACGGACTTGAGGTTGTTTTCGTTGGAGAGAAGAAGGTTAAGAGGAGACTTAATAGAGGCATACAAAATGATCAGGGGGTTGGATAGGGTGGACAGTGAAAGCCTTCTCCCGCGGATGGATATGGCTGGCACGAGGGGACATAACTTTAAACTGAGGGGTAATAGATATAGGACAGAGGTCAGAGGTAGGTTCTTTACGCAAAGAGTAGTGAGGCCGTGGAATGCCCTACCTGCTACAGTAGTGAACTCGCCAACATTGAGGGCATTTAAAAGTTTATTGGATAAGCATATGGATGATAATGGCATAGTGTAGGTTAGATGGCTTTTGTTTCGGTGCAACATCGTGGGCCGAAGGGCCTGTACTGCGCTGTATTGTTCTATGTTCTATATGTTCTATGTTAACCCATTGTGTAAACACCAGATAATTCGTATTTTAAACAAACACCTCAAACAACAAACACCTCAAACAACAAACACCTCAAACAACAAACACCTCAAACAACAAACACCTCAAACAACAAACACCTCAAACAACAAATATCTCAAACAACAAACACCTCAAACAACATACACCTCAAACAACAAACACCTCAAACAACAAACACCTGAAACAACAGATAACTCAAACAACAAACACCTCAAACAGCAAACACCTCAAACAACAAACACCTCAAACAACAAATAACTCAAAACATCAAACACCTCAAATAGCAAACACCTCAAACAACAAATAACTCAAAACAACAAACGCCTCAAACAACAAATAACTCAAACAACAAATAACTCAAAACAACAAACGCCTCAAACAACAAATAACTCAAAACAACAAACAACTGAAACAACAAACACCTCAAACAACAAACACCTCAAACAACAACCACCTCAAACATCAAACACCCCAAACAACAAAAAGATCAAACAACAAACACCTCAAACAACAAACACCCCAAACAACAAACACATCAAACAACAAACACCTCAAACAACAAACACCTCAAACAACAAACACCTCAAACAACAAACCCCTCAAACAACAAACACCTCAAACAACAAACACCTCAAACAACAAACACCTCAAACAACAAATATCTCAAACAACAAACACCTCAAACAACAAACACCTCAAACAACAAACACCTCAAACAACAAACACCTCAAACAACAAACACCTGAAACAACAAATATCTCAAACAACAAACACCTCAAACAACAAACACCTCAAACAACAAACACCTCAAACAACAAACACCTCAAACAACAAATATCTCAAACAACAAACACCTCAAACAACAAAAAACTCAAACAACAAATAACTCAAAACAACAAATAACTCAAAACAACAAACACCTCAAACAACAAACACCTCAAACAACAAACACCTCAAACAACAAACACCTCAAACAACAAACACCTCAAACAACAAACACCTGAAACAACAAATATCTCAAACAACAAACACCTCAAACAACAAACACCTCAAACAACAAACACCTCAAACAACAAACACCTCAAACAACAAATATCTCAAACAGCAAACACCTCAAACAACAAAAAACTCAAACAACAAATAACTCAAAACAACAAATAACTCAAAACAACAAACACCTCAAACAACAAACACCTCAAACAACAAACACCTCAAACAACAAACACCTCAAACAACAAACACCTCAAACAACAAACACCTCAAACAACAAATATCTCAAACAACAAACACCTCAAACAACATACACCTCAAACAACAAACACCTCAAACAACAAACACCTGAAACAACAGATAACTCAAACAACAAACACCTCAAACAGCAAACACCTCAAACAACAAACACCTCAAACAACAAATAACTCAAAACAACAAACACCTCAAATAGCAAACATCTCAAACAACAAACACCTCAAACAACAAACACCTCAAACAACAAACACCTCAAACAACAAATAACTCAAAACAACAAACGCCTCAAACAACAAATAACTCAAAACAACAAACAACTGAAACAACAAACACCTCAAACAACAAACACCTCAAACAACAAACACCTCAAACATCAAACACCCCAAACAACAAAAAGATCAAACAACAAACACCTCAAACAACAAACACCCCAAACAACAAACACATCAAACAACAAACACCTCAAACAACAAACACCTCAAACAACAAACACCTCAAACAACAAACACCTCAAACAACAAACCCCTCAAACAACAAACACCTCAAACAACAAACACCTCAAACAACAAACACCTGAAACGACAAATATCTCAAACAACAAACACCTCAAACAACTAACACCTCAAACAACAAACACCTCAAACAACAAACACCTCAAACAACAAATATCTCAAACAACAAACACCTCAAACAACAAAAAACTCAAACAACAAATAACTCAAAACAACAAATAACTCAAAACAACAAACACCTCAAACAACAAACACCTCAAACAACAAACACCTCAAACAACAAACACCTCAAACAACAAACACCTGAAACAACAAACACCTCAAACAACAAACACCTGAAACAACAAATATCTCAAACAACAAACACCTCAAACAACAAACACCTCAAACAACAACCTCAAACAACAAACACCTCAAACAACAAACACCTCAAACAACAAACACCTCAAACAACAAACACCTCAAACAACAAACACCCCAAACAACAAACACACCAAACAACAAACACCCCAAACAACAAATACCTCAAACATCAAACACCTCAAACATCAAACAACTAAAACAACAAACACCCCAAACAACAAACACGTCAAACAACAAACACCCCAAACAACAAACACCTCAAACAGCAAACACCTCAAACAGCAAACACCTGAAACAACAAATAACTCAAAAAAACAAACACCTCAAACAAGAAACACCTCAAACAACAAACACCACAAACAACAAATACCTCAAACATCAAACACCTCAAACAACAAACACCTAAAACAACAAACACCCCAAACAACAAACGCCTCAAACAACAAACACCTCAAACAACAAACACCCCAAACAACAACCACATCAAACAAAAAACACCTCAAATAGCAAACACCTCAAACAACAAACGTCCCAAACAACAAACACCTTAAACAACAAACACCTTAAATAGCAAACACCTCAATCAACAAACACCTCAAACAACAAACACCTGAAACAACAAATATCTCAAACAACAAACACCTCAAACAACAAACACCTCAAACAACAAACACATCAAACAACAAACACCCCAAACAACAAACACCTGAAACAAGAAATAACTCAAAACAACAAACACCTCAAACAACAAACACCTGAAACAACAAACACCTCAAACAACAAACACCTCAAACAACAAACACCTCAAACTACAAACACCTCAAACAACAAACACCTCAAACAACAAACACCTCAAACAACAAACACCTCAAACAACAAACACCTGAAACAACAAATATCTCAAACAACAAACACCTCAAACAACAAACACCTCAAACAACAAACACCTCAAACAACAAACACCTCAAACAACAAACACCTCAAACAACAAACACCTCAAACAACAACCACCTCAAACATCAAACACCCCAAACAACAAAAAGATCAAACAACAAACACCTCAAACAACAAACACCCCAAACAACAAACACAGCAAACAACAAACACCTCAAACAACAAACACCACAAACAACAAACACCTCAAACAACAAACACCTCAAACAACAAACACCTGAAACAACAAATATCTCAAACAACAAACACCTCAAACAACAAACACCTCAAACAACAAACACCTCAAACAACAAACCCCTCAAACAACAAACACCTCAAACAACAAACACCTCAAACAACAAACACCTCAAACAACAAATATCTCAAACAACAAACACCTCAAACAACAAACACCTCAAACAACAAACACCTCAAACAACAAACACCTCAAACAACAAACACCTGAAACAACAAATATCTCAAACAACAAACACCTCAAACAACAAACACCTCAAACAACAAACACCTCAAACAACAAACACCTCAAACAACAAATATCTCAAACAACAAACACCTCAAACAACAAAAAACTCAAACAAAAAATAACTCAAAACAACAAATAACTCAAAACAACAAACACCTCAAACAACAAACACCTCAAACAAAAACACCTCAAACAACAAACACCTCAAACAACAAACACCTCAAACAACAAACACCTGAAACAACAAATATCTCAAACAACAAACACCTCAAACAACAAACACCTCAAACAACAAACACCTCAAACAACAAACACCTCAAACAACATATATCTCAAACAACAAACACCTCAAACAACAAAAAACTCAGACAACAAACAACTCAAAACAACAAATAACTCAAAACAACAAACACCTCAAACAACAAACACCTCAAACAACAAACACCTCAAACAACAAACACCTCAAACAACAAACACCTCAAACAACAAATATCTCAAACAACAAACACCTCAAACAACATACACCTCAAACAACAAACACCTCAAACAACAAACACCTGAAACAACAGATAACTCAAACAACAAACACCTCAAACAGCAAACACCTCAAACAACAAACACCTCAAACAACAAATAATTCAAAACAACAAACACCTCAAATAGCAAACACCTCAAACAACAAACACCTCAAACAACAAACACCTCAAACAACAAACACCTCAAACAACAAATAACTCAAAACAACAAACGCCTCAAACAACAAATAACTCAAAACAACAAACAACTGAAACAACAAACACCTCAAACAACAAACACCTCAAACAACAAACACCTCAAACATCAAACACCCCAAACAACAAAAAGATCAAACAACAAACACCTCAAACAACAAACACCCCAAACAACAAACACATCAAACAACAAACACCTCACACAACAAACACCACAAACAACAAACACCTCAAACAACAAACACCTCAAACAACAAACACCTGAAACAACAAATATCTCAAACAACAAACACCTCAAACAACAAACACCTCAAACAACAAACACCTCAAACAACAAACCCCTCAAACAACAAACACCTCAAACAACAAACACCTCAAACAACAAACACCTCAAACAACAAATATCTCAAACAACAAACACCTCAAACAACAAACACCTCAAACAACAAACACCTCAAACAACAAACACCTCAAACACCAAACACCTGAAACAACAAATATCTCAAACAACAAACACCTCAAACAACAAACACCTCAAACAACAAACACCTCAAACAACAAACACCTCAAACAACAAATATCTCAAACAACAAACACCTCAAACAACAAAAAACTCAAACAACAAATAACTCAAAACAACAAATAACTCAAAACAACAAACACCTCAAACAACAAACACCTCAAACAACAAACACCTCAAACAACAAACACCTCAAACAACAAACACCTCAAACAACAAACACCTGAAACAACAAACACCTCAAACAACAAACACCTGAAACAACAAATATCTCAAACAACAAACACCTCAAACAACAAACACCTCAAACAACAACCTCAAACAACAAACACCTCAAACAACAAACACCTCAAACAACAAACACCTCAAACAACAAACACCTCAAACAACAAACACCCCAAACAACAAACACACCAAACAACAAACACCCCAAACAACAAATACCTCAAACATCAAACACCTCAAACATCAAACACCTAAAACAACAAACACCCCAAACAACAAACACGTCAAACAACAAACACCCCAAACAACAAACACCTCAAACAGCAAACACCTCAAACAGCAAACACCTGAAACAACAAATAACTCAAAAAAACAAACACCTCAAACAAGAAACACCTCAAACAACAAACACCACAAACAACAAATACCTCAAACATCAAACACCTCAAACAACAAACACCTAAAACAACAAACACCCCAAACAACAAACGCCTCAAACAACAAACACCTCAAACAACAAACACCCCAAACAACAACCACATCAAACAAAAAACACCTCAAACAGCAAACACCTCAAACAACAAACGTCCCAAACAACAAACACCTTAAACAACAAATAACTCAAAAAAACAAACACCTCAAACAAGAAACACCTCAAACAACAAACACCACAAACAACAAATACCTCAAACATCAAACACCTCAAACAACAAACACCTAAAACAACAAACACCCCAAACAACAAACGCCTCAAACAACAAACACCTCAAACAACAAACACCCCAAACAACAACCACATCAAACAAAAAACACCTCAAACAGCAAACACCTCAAACAACAAACGTCCCAAACAACAAACACCTTAAACAACAAACACCTTAAATAGCAAACACCTCAATCAACAAACACCTCAAACAACAAACACCTGAAACAACAAATATCTCAAACAACAAACACCTCAAACAACAAACACCTCAAACAACAAACACATCAAACAACAAACACCCCAAACAACAAACACCTGAAACAAGAAATAACTCAAAACAACAAACACCTCAAACAACAAACACCTGAAACAACAAACACCTCAAACAACAAACACCTCAAACAACAAACACCTCAAACTACAAACACCTCAAACAACAAACACCTCAAACAACAAACACCTCAAACAACAAACACCTCAAACAACAAACACCTGAAACAACAAATATCTCAAACAACAAACACCTCAAACAACAAACACCTCAAACAACAAACACCTCAAACAACAAACACCTCAAACAACAAACACCTCAAACAACAAACACCCCAAACAACAAAAACATCAAACAACAAACACCTCAAACAACAAACACCCCAAACAACAAACACATCAAACAACAAACACCTCAAACAACAAACACCACAAACAACAAACACCTCAAACAACAAACACCTCAAACAACAAACACCTGAAACAACAAATATCTCAAACAACAAACACCTCAAACAACAAACACCTCAAACAACAAACACCTCAAACAACAAACACCTCAAACAACAAACACCTCAAACAACAAACACCTCAAACAACAAACACCTCAAACAACAAATATCTCAAACAACAAACACCTGAAACAGCAAACACCTCAAACAGCAAACACCTGAAACAACAAATAACTCAAAAAAACAAACACCTCAAACAAGAAACACCTCAAACAACAAACACCACAAACAACAAATACCTCAAACATCAAACACCTCAAACAACAAACACCTAAAACAACAAACACCCCAAACAACAAACGCCTCAAACAACAAACACCTCAAACAACAAACACCCCAAACAACAACCACATCAAACAACAAACACCTCAAACAACAAACACCTCAAACAACAAACACCTAAACAACAAATATCTCAAACAACAAACACCTCAAGCAACAAACACCTCAAACAACAAACACCTCAAACAACAAACACCTCAAACAACAAATATCTCAAACAACAAACACCTCAAACAACAAAAAACTCAAACAACAAATAACTCAAAACAACAAACACCTCAAACAGCAAACACCTCAAACAACAAACACCATAAACAACAAACACCTCAAACAACAAACACCTCAAACAACAAACACCTCAAACAACAAACACCTCAAACAACAAACACCTCAAACAACAAACACCTCAAACAATAAAAACCTCAAACAACAAACACCTCAAACAACAAATATCTCAAACAACAAACACCTCAAACAACAAACACCTCAAACAACAAACACCTCAAACAACAAACACCTCAAACAACAAACACCTCAAACAACAAACACCTCAAACAACAAACACCTGAAACAACAGATAACTCAAACAACAAACACCTCAAACAACAAACACCTCAAACAACAAACACCTCAAACAACAAACACCTCAAACAACAAATATCTCAAACAACAAACACCTCAAACAACAAAAAACTCAAACAACAAATAACTCAAAACAACAAATAACTCAAAACAACAAACACCTCAAACAACAAACACCTCAAACAACAAACACCTCAAACAACAAACACCTCAAACAACAAACACCTGAAACAACAAACACCTCAAACAACAAACACCTGAAACAACAAATATCTCAAACAACAAACACCTCAAACAACAAACACCTCAAACAACAACCTCAAACAACAAACACCTCAAACAACAAACACCTCAAACAACAAACACCTCAAACAACAAACACCTCAAACAACAAACACCCCAAACAACAAACACACCAAACAACAAACACCCCAAACAACAAATACCTCAAACATCAAACACCTCAAACATCAAACAACTAAAACAACAAACACCCCAAACAACAAACACGTCAAACAACAAACACCCCAAACAACAAACACCTCAAACAGCAAACACCTCAAACAGCAAACACCTGAAACAACAAATAACTCAAAAAAACAAACACCTCAAACAAGAAACACCTCAAACAACAAACACCACAAACAACAAATACCTCAAACATCAAACACCTCAAACAACAAACACCTAAAACAACAAACACCCCAAACAACAAACGCCTCAAACAACAAACACCTCAAACAACAAACACCCCAAACAACAACCACATCAAACAAAAAACACCTCAAACAGCAAACACCTCAAACAACAAACGTCCCAAACAACAAACACCTTAAACAACAAACACCTTAAATAGCAAACACCTCAATCAACAAACACCTCAAACAACAAACACCTGAAACAACAAATATCTCAAACAACAAACACCTCAAACAACAAACACCTCAAACAACAAACACATCAAACAACAAACACCCCAAACAACAAACACCTGAAACAAGAAATAACTCAAAACAACAAACACCTCAAACAACAAACACCTGAAACAACAAACACCTCAAACAACAAACACCTCAAACAACAAACACCTCAAACTACAAACACCTCAAACAACAAACACCTCAAACAACAAACACCTCAAACAACAAACACCTCAATCAACAAACACCTGAAACAACAAATATCTCAAACAACAAACACCTCAAACAACAAACACCTCAAACAACAAACACCTCAAACAACAAACACCTCAAACAACAAACACCTCAAACAACAAACACCTCAAACAACAACCACCTCAAACATCAAACACCCCAAACAACAAAAAGATCAAACAACAAACACCTCAAACAACAAACACCCCAAACAACAAACACATCAAACAACAAACACCTCAAACAACAAACACCACAAACAACAAACACCTCAAACAACAAACACCTCAAACAACAAACACCTGAAACAACAAATATCTCAAACAACAAACACCTCAAACAACAAACACCTCAAACAACAAACACCTCAAACAACAAACCCCTCAAACAACAAACACCTCAAACAACAAACACCTCAAACAACAAACACCTCAAACAACAAATATCTCAAACAACAAACACCTCAAACAACAAACACCTCACACAACAAACACCTCAAACAACAAACACCTCAAACAACAAACACCTGAAACAACAAATATCTCAAACAACAAACACCTCAAACAACAAACACCTCAAACAACAAACACCTCAAACAACAAACACCTCAAACAACAAATATCTCAAACAACAAACACCTCAAACAACAAAAAACTCAAACAACAAACACCCCAAACAACAAATAACTCAAAACAACAAACACCCCAAACAACAAATACCTCAAACATCAAACACCTCAAACATCAAACAACTAAAACAACAAACACCCCAAACAACAAACACGTCAAACAACAAACACCCCAAACAACAAACACCTCAAACAGCAAACACCTCAAACAGCAAACACCTGAAACAACAAATAACTCAAAAAAACAAACACCTCAAACAAGAAACACCTCAAACAACAAACACCACAAACAACAAATACCTCAAACATCAAACACCTCAAACAACAAACACCTAAAACAACAAACACCCCAAACAACAAACGCCTCAAACAACAAACACCTCAAACAACAAACACCCCAAACAACAACCACATCAAACAAAAAACACCTCAAACAGCAAACACCTCAAACAACAAACGTCCCAAACAACAAACACCTTAAACAACAAACACCTTAAATAGCAAACACCTCAATCAACAAACACCTCAAACAACAAACACCTGAAACAACAAATATCTCAAACAACAAACACCTCAAACAACAAACACCTCAAACAACAAACACATCAAACAACAAACACCCCAAACAACAAACACCTGAAACAAGAAATAACTCAAAACAACAAACACCTCAAACAACAAACACCTGAAACAACAAACACCTCAAACAACAAACACCTCAAACAACAAACACCTCAAACTACAAACACCTCAAACAACAAACACCTCAAACAACAAACACCTCAAACAACAAACACCTCAATCAACAAACACCTGAAACAACAAATATCTCAAACAACAAACACCTCAAACAACAAACACCTCAAACAACAAACACCTCAAACAACAAACACCTCAAACAACAAACACCTCAAACAACAAACACCTCAAACAACAACCACCTCAAACATCAAACACCCCAAACAACAAAAAGATCAAACAACAAACACCTCAAACAACAAACACCCCAAACAACAAACACATCAAACAACAAACACCTCAAACAACAAACACCACAAACAACAAACACCTCAAACAACAAACACCTCAAACAACAAACACCTGAAACAACAAATATCTCAAACAACAAACACCTCAAACAACAAACACCTCAAACAACAAACACCTCAAACAACAAACCCCTCAAACAACAAACACCTCAAACAACAAACACCTCAAACAACAAACACCTCAAACAACAAATATCTCAAACAACAAACACCTCAAACAACAAACACCTCACACAACAAACACCTCAAACAACAAACACCTCAAACAACAAACACCTGAAACAACAAATATCTCAAACAACAAACACCTCAAACAACAAACACCTCAAACAACAAACACCTCAAACAACAAACACCTCAAACAACAAATATCTCAAACAACAAACACCTCAAACAACAAAAAACTCAAACAACAAATAACTCAAAACAACAAATAACTCAAAACAACAAACACCTCAAACAACAAACACCTCAAACAACAAACACCTGAAACAACAAACACCTCAAACAACAAACACCTCAAACAACAAACACCTGAAACAACAAATATCTCAAACAACAAACACCTCAAACAACAAACACCTCAAACAACAAACACCTCAAACAACAAACACCTCAAACAACAAATATCTCAAACAACAAACACCTCAAACAACAAAAAACTCAGACAACAAATAACTCAAAACAACAAATAACTCAAAACAACAAACACCTCAAACAACAAACACCTCAAACAACAAACACCTCAAACAACAAACACCTCAAACAACAAACACCTCAAACAACAAACACCTCAAACAACAAATATCTCAAACAACAAACACCTCAAACAACATACACCTCAAACAACAAACACCTCAAACAACAAACACCTGAAACAACAGATAACTCAAACAACAAACACCTCAAACAGCAAACACCTCAAACAACAAACACCTCAAACAACAAATAACTCAAAACAACAAACACCTCAAATAGCAAACACCTCAAACAACAAACACCTCAAACAACAAACACCTCAAACAACAAACACCTCAAACAACAAATAACTCAAAACAACAAACGCCTCAAACAACAAATAACTCAAAACAACAAACAACTGAAACAACAAACGCCTCAAACAACAAACACCTCAAACAACAAACACCTCAAACATCAAACACCCCAAACAACAAAAAGATCAAACAACAAACACCTCAAACAACAAACACCCCAAACAACAAACACATCAAACAACAAACACCTCACACAACAAACACCACAAACAACAAACACCTCAAACAACAAACACCTCAAACAACAAACACCTGAAACAACAAATATCTCAAACAACAAACACCTCAAACAACAAACACCTCAAACAACAAACACCTCAAACAACAAACCCCTCAAACAACAAACACCTCAAACAACAAACACCTCAAACAACAAACACCTCAAACAACAAATATCTCAAACAACAAACACCTCAAACAACAAACACCTCAAACAACAAACACCTCAAACAACAAACACCTCAAACACCAAACACCTGAAACAACAAATATCTCAAACAACAAACACCTCAAACAACAAACACCTCAAACAACAAACACCTCAAACAACAAACACCTCAAACAACAAATATCTCAAACAACAAACACCTCAAACAACAAAAAACTCAAACAACAAATAACTCAAAACAACAAATAACTCAAAACAACAAACACCTCAAACAACAAACACCTCAAACAACAAACACCTCAAACAACAAACACCTCAAACAACAAACACCTCAAACAACAAACACCTCAAACAACAAACACCTCAAACAACAAATATCTCAAACAACAAACACCTCAAACAACAAACACCTCAAACAACAACCTCAAACAACAAACACCTCAAACAACAAACACCTCAAACAACAAACACCTCAAACAACAAACACCTCAAACAACAAACACCCCAAACAACAAACACACCAAACAACAAACACCCCAAACAACAAATACCTCAAACATCAAACACCTCAAACATCAAACACCTAAAACAACAAACACCCCAAACAACAAACACGTCAAACAACAAACACCCCAAACAACAAACACCTCAAACAGCAAACACCTCAAACAGCAAACACCTGAAACAACAAATAACTCAAAAAAACAAACACCTCAAACAAGAAACACCTCAAACAACAAACACCACAAACAACAAATACCTCAAACATCAAACACCTCAAACAACAAACACCTAAAACAACAAACACCCCAAACAACAAACGCCTCAAACAACAAACACCTCAAACAACAAACACCCCAAACAACAACCACATCAAACAAAAAACACCTCAAACAGCAAACACCTCAAACAACAAACGTCCCAAACAATAAACACCTTAAACAACAAACACCTTAAATAGCAAACACCTCAATCAACAAACACCTCAAACAACAAACACCTGAAACAACAAATATCTCAAACAACAAACACCTCAAACAACAAACACCTCAAACAACAAACACATCAAACAACAAACACCCCAAACAACAAACACCTGAAACAAGAAATAACTCAAAACAACAAACACCTCAAACAACAAACACCTGAAACAACAAACACCTCAAACAACAAACACCTCAAACAACAAACACCTCAAACTACAAACACCTCAAACAACAAACACCTCAAACAACAAACACCTCAAACAACAAACACCTCAAACAACAAACACCTGAAACAACAAATATCTCAAACAACAAACACCTCAAACAACAAACACCTCAAACAACAAACACCTCAAACAACAAACACCTCAAACAACAAACACCTCAAACAACAAACACCTCAAACAACAAACACCTCAAACAACAAATATCTCAAACAACAAACACCTCAAACAACATACACCTCAAACAACAAACACCTCAAACAACAAACACCTGAAACAACAGATAACTCAAACAACAAACACCTCAAACAGCAAACACCTCAAACAACAAATAACTCAAAACAACAAACAACTCAAATAGCAAACACCTCAAACAACAAACACCTCAAACAACAAACACCTCAAACATCAAACACCCCAAACAACAAAAACATCAAACAACAAACACCTCAAACAACAAACACCCCAAACAACAAACACATCAAACAACAAACACCTCAAACAACAAACACCACAAACAACAAACACCTCAAACAACAAACACCTCAAACAACAAACACCTCAAACAACAAACCCCTCAAACAACAAACACCTCAAACAACAAACACCTCAAACAACAAATATCTCAAACAACAAACACCTCAAACAGCAAACACCTCAAACAGCAAACACCTGAAACAACAAATAACTCAAAAAAACAAACACCTCAAACAAGAAACACCTCAAACAACAAACACCACAAACAACAAATACCTCAAACATCAACCACCCCAAACAACAACCACATCAAACAACAAACACCTCAAACAACAAACACCTCAAACAACAAACACCTGAAACAACAAATATCTCAAACAACAAACACCTCAAACAACAAACACCTCAAACAACAAACACCTCAAACAACAAACACCTCAAACAACAAATATCTCAAACAACAAACACCTCAAACAACAAAAAACTCAAACAACAAATAACTCAAAACAACAAACACCTCAAACAGCAAACACCTCAAACAACAAACACCATAAACAACAAACACCTCAAACAACAAACACCTCAAACAACAAACACCTCAAACAACAAACACCTCAAACAACAAACACCTCAAACAACAAACACCTCAAACAATAAAAACCTCAAACAACAAACACCTCAAACAACAAATATCTCAAACAACAAACACCTCAAACAACAAACACCTCAAACAACAAACACCTCAAACAACAAACACCTCAAACAACAAACACCTCAAACAACAAACACCTCAAACAACAAACACCTGAAACAACAGATAACTCAAACAACAAACACCTCAAACAATAAAAACCTCAAACAACAAACACCTCAAACAACAAATATCTCAAACAACAAACACCTCAAACAACAAACACCTCAAACAACAAACACCTCAAACAACAAACACCTCAAACAACAAACACCTCAAACAACAAACACCTCAAACAACAAATAACTCAAAACAACAAACGCCTCAAACAACAAATAACTCAAAACAACCAACACCTGAAACAACAAACACCTCAAACAACAAACACATCAAACAACAAACAACTCAAACAACAAATAACTCAAAAACCTCAAACAACAAACACCTCAAACAACAAACACCTCAAACAACAAACACCTCAAACAACAAACACCTCAAACAACAAACACCTCAAACAACAAACACCTCAAACAACAAACACCTCAAACAACAAACACCTCAAACAACAAACACCTCAAACAACAAACATCTCAAACAACAAACATCTCAAACAACAAACACCCCAAACATCAAACACCTCAAACAACAAACACCCCAAACAACAAACACATCAAACAACAAACACCTCAAACACCAAACACCTGAAACAACAAATATCTCAAACAACAAACACCTCAAACAACAAACACCTCAAACAACAAACACCTCAAACAACAAACACCTCAAACAACAAATATCTCAAACAACAAACACCTCAAACAACAAAAAACTCAAACAACAAATAACTCAAAACAACAAATAACTCAAAACAACAAACACCTCAAACAACAAACACCTCAAACAACAAACACCTCAAACAACAAACACCTCAAACAACAAACACCTCAAACAACAAACACCTCAAACAACAAACACCTCAAACAACAAACACCTGAAACAACAAATATCTCAAACAACAAACACCTCAAACAACAAACACCTCAAACAACAACCTCAAACAACAAACACCTCAAACATCAAACACCTCAAACAACAAACACCTCAAACAACAAACACCTCAAACAACAAACACCCCAAACAACAAACACACCAAACAACAAACACCCCAAACAACAAATACCTCAAACATCAAACACCTCAAACATCAAACACCTAAAACAACAAACACCCCAAACAACAAACACGTCAAACAACAAACACCCCAAACAACAAACACCTCAAACAGCAAACACCTCAAACAGCAAACACCTGAAACAACAAATAACTCAAAAAAACAAACACCTCAAACAAGAAACACCTCAAACAACAAACACCACAAACAACAAATACCTCAAACATCAAACACCTCAAACAACAAACACCTAAAACAACAAACACCCCAAACAACAAACGCCTCAAACAACAAACACCTCAAACAACAAACACCCCAAACAACAACCACATCAAACAAAAAACACCTCAAACAGCAAACACCTCAAACAACAAACGTCCCAAACAATAAACACCTTAAACAACAAACACCTTAAATAGCAAACACCTCAATCAACAAACACCTCAAACAACAAACACCTGAAACAACAAATATCTCAAACAACAAACACCTCAAACAACAAACACCTCAAACAACAAACACATCAAACAACAAACACCCCAAACAAAAAACACCTGAAACAAGAAATAACTCAAAACAACAAACACCTCAAACAACAAACACCTGAAACAACAAACACCTCAAACAACAAACACCTCAAACAACAAACACCTCAAACTACAAACACCTCAAACAACAAACACCTCAAACAACAAACACCTCAAACAACAAACACCTCAAACAACAAACACCTGAAACAACAAATATCTCAAACAACAAACACCTCAAACAACAAACACCTCAAACAACAAACACCTCAAACAACAAACACCTCAAACAACAAACACCTCAAACAACAAACACCTCAAACAACAAACACCTCAAACAACAAATATCTCAAACAACAAACACCTCAAACAACATACACCTCAAACAACAAACACCTCAAACAACAAACACCTGAAACAACAGATAACTCAAACAACAAACACCTCAAACAGCAAACACCTCAAACAACAAATAACTCAAAACAACAAACACCTCAAATAGCAAACACCTCAAACAACAAACACCTCAAACAACAAACACCTCAAACATCAAACACCCCAAACAACAAAAACATCAAACAACAAACACCTCAAACAACAAACACCCCAAACAACAAACACATCAAACAACAAACACCTCAAACAACAAACACCACAAACAACAAACACCTCAAACAACAAACACCTCAAACAACAAACACCTGAAACAACAAATATCTCAAACAACAAACACCTCAAACAACAAACACCTCAAACAACAAACACCTCAAACAACAAACCCCTCAAACAACAAACACCTCAAACAACAAACACCTCAAACAACAAACACCTCAAACAACAAATATCTCAAACAACAAACACCTCAAACAGCAAACACCTCAAACAGCAAACACCTGAAACAACAAATAACTCAAAAAAACAAACACCTCAAACAAGAAACACCTCAAACAACAAACACCACAAACAACAAATACCTCAAACATCAAACACCCCAAACAACAACCACATCAAACAACAAACACCTCAAACAACAAACACCTCAAACAACAAACACCTGAAACAACAAATATCTCAAACAACAAACACCTCAAACAACAAACACCTCAAACAACAAACACCTCAAACAACAAACACCTCAAACAACAAATATCTCAAACAACAAACACCTCAAACAACAAAAAACTCAAACAACAAATAACTCAAAACAACAAACACCTCAAACAGCAAACACCTCAAACAACAAACACCATAAACAACAAACACCTCAAACAACAAACACCTCAAACAACAAACACCTCAAACAACAAACACCTCAAACAACAAACACCTCAAACAACAAACACCTCAAACAATAAAAACCTCAAACAACAAACACCTCAAACAACAAATATCTCAAACAACAAACACCTCAAACAACAAACACCTCAAACAACAAACACCTCAAACAACAAACACCTCAAACAACAAACACCTCAAACAACAAACACCTCAAACAACAAACACCTGAAACAACAAACACCTCAAACAACAAACACCTCAAACAACAAACACCTCAAACAACAAACACCTCAAACAACAAACATCTCAAACAACAAACATCTCAAACAACAAACACCCCAAACATCAAACACCTCAAACAACAAACACCCCAAACAACAAACACATCAAACAACAAACACCTCAAACAACAAACACCTGAAACAACAAATAACTCAAAACAACAAATGCCTCAAACAACAAATAACTCAAAACAACCAACACCTGAAACAACAAACACCTCAAACAACAAACACATCAAACAACAAACAACTCAAACAACAAATAACTCAAAAACCTCAAACAACAAACACCTCAAACAACAAACACCTCAAACAACAAACACCTCAAACAACAAACACCTCAAACAACAAACACCTCAAACAACAAACACCTCAAACAACAAACACCTCAAACAACAAACACCTCAAACAACAAACACCTCAAACAACAAACATCTCAAACAACAAACATCTCAAACAACAAACACCCCAAACATCAAACACCTCAAACAACAAACACCCCAAACAACAAACACATCAAACAACAAACACCTCAAACAACAAACACCTGAAACAACAAATAACTCAAAACAACAAACACCTCAAACAGCAAATACCTCAAACAACAAACACCTCAAACAACAAACACCTCAAACAACAAACACCCCAAACAACAAACACCTCAAACAACAAACACCCCAAACAACAAACACCCCAAACAACAAACACCCCAAACAACAAACACCCCAAACAACAAATACCTCAAACATCAAACACCTCAAACAACAAACACCTAAAACAACAAACAACCCAAACAACAAACACCTCAAACAACAAACACCCCAAACAACAAACACCTCAAACAGCAAACACCTCAAACAGCAAACACCTGAAACAACAAATAACTCAAATAAAAAACACCTCAAACAACAAACACCTCAAACAACAAACAACAAATACCTCAAACATCAAACACCTCAAACAACAAACACCTAAAACAACAAACACCCCAAACAACAAACACCTCAAACAACAAACACCTCAAACAACAAACACCTCAAACAACAAACACCTCAAACAACAAACACCTCAAACAACAAACACCTCAAACAACAAACACCTCAAACAACAAACACCTCAAACAGCAAACGTCTCAAACAACAAACATCTCAAACAACAAACACCCCAAACATCAAACACCTCAAACAACAAACACCCCAAACAACAAACACATCAAACAACAAACACCTGAAACAACAAACACCTGAAACAACAAATAACTCAAAACAACAAACACCTCAAACAGCAAATACCTCAAACAACAAACACCTCAAACAACAAACACCTCAAACAACAAACACCCCAAACAACAAACACATCAAACAACAAACTCCTCAAACAACAAACACCACAAACAACAAACACCTCAAACAACAAACACCCCAAACAACAAACACCCCAAACAACAAACACCCCAAACAACAAATACCTCAAACATCAAACACCTCAAACAACAAACACCTAAAACAACAAACAACCCAAACAACAAACACCTCAAACAACAAACACCCCAAACAACAAACACCTCAAACAGCAAACACCTCAAACAGCAAACACCTGAAACAACAAATAACTCAAAAAAAAAAACACCTCAAACAACAAACACCTCAAACAACAAACACCCCAAACAACAAATACCTCAAACATCAAACACCTCAAACAACAAACACCTAAAACAACAATCACCCCAAACAACAAACACCTCAAACAACAAACACCTCAAACAACAAACACCCCAAACAACAAACACATCAAACAAAAAACACCTCAAACAGCAAACACCTCAAACAACAAACGTCCCAACCAACAAACACCTTAAACAACAAACACCTTAAATACAAAGAACAAAGAACAAAGAAATGTACAGCACAGGAACAGGCCCTTCGGCCCTCCAAGCCCGTGCCGACCATACTGCCCGACTAAACTACAATCTTCTACACTTCCTGGGTCCGTATCCTTCTATTCCCATCCTATTCATATATTTGTCAAGATGCCCCTTAAATGTCCCTATCGTCCCTGCTTCCACTACCTCCTCCGGTAGTGAGTTCCAGGCACCCACTACCCTCTGCGTAAAAAACTTGCCTCGTACATCTACTCTAAACCTTGCCCCTCTCACCTTAAACCTATGCCCCCTAGTAATTGACCCCTCTACCCTGGGGAAAAGCCTCTGACTATCCACTCTGTCTATGCCCCTCATAATTTTGTATACCTCTATCAGGTCTCCCCTCAACCTCCTTCGTTCCAGTGAGAACAAACCAAGTTTATTCAATCGCTCCTCATAGCTTATGCCCTCCATACCAGGCAACATTCTGGTAAATCTCTTCTGCACCCTCTCTAAAGCCTCCACATCCTTCTGGTAGTGCGGCGACCAGAATTGAACACTATACTCCAAGTGTGGCCTAACTAAGGTTCTATACAGCTGCAACATGACTTGCCAATTCTTATACTCAATGCCCCGGCCAATGAAGGCAAGCATGCCATATGCCTTCTTGACTACCTTCTCCACCTGTGTTGCCCCTTTCAATGACCTGTGGACCTGTACTCCTAGATCTCTTTGACTTTCAATACTCTTGAGGGTTCTACCATTCACTGTATATTCCCTACCTGCATTAGCCCTTCCAAAATGCATTACCTCACATTTGTCCGGATTAAACTCCATCTGCCATCTCTCCGCCCAAGTCTCCAGACAATCTAAATCCTGCTGTATCCTCAGACAGTCCTCATCGCTATCCGCAATTCCACCAACCTTTGTGTCGTCTGCAAACTTACTAATCAGACCAGTGACATTTTCCTCCAAATCATTTATATATACTACAAAGAGCAAAGGTCCCAGCACTGATCCCTGTGGAACACCACTGGTCACAGCCCTCCAATTAGAAAAGCATCCCTCCATTGCTACCCTCTGCCTTCTATGGCCTAGCCAGTTCTGTATCCACCTTGCCAGTTCACCCCTGATCCCGTGTGACTTCACCTTTTGTACTAGTCTACCATGAGGGACCTTGTCAAAGGCCTTACTGAAGTCCATATAAACAACATCTACTGCCCTACCTGCATCAATCATCTTAGTGACCTCCTCGAAAAACTCTATCAAGTTAGTGAGACACGACCTCCCCTTCACAAAACCGTGCTGCCTCTCACTAATACGTCCATTTGCTTCCAAATGGGAGTAGATCCTGTCTCGAAGAATTCTCTCCAGTAATTTCCCTACCACTGAAGTAAGGCTCACCGGCCTGTAGTTCCCGGGATTATCCTTGCTACCCTTCTTAAACAGAGGAACAACATTGGCTATTCTCCAGTCCTCCGGGACATCCCCTGAAGACAGCGAGGATCCAAAGATTTCTGTCAAGGCCTCAGCAATTTCCTCTCCAGCCTCCTTCAGTATTCTGGGGTAGATCCCATCAGGCCCTGGGGACTTATCTCCCTTAATATTTTTTAAGACACCCAACACCTCGTCTTTTTGGATGACAATGTGACCCAGGCTATCTACACCCCCTTCTCCAGACTCAACATCTACCAATTCCTTCTCTTTGGTGAATACTGATGCAAAGTATTCATTTAGTACCTCGCCCATTTCCTCTGGCTCCACTCATAGATTACCTTGCCTATCCTTCAGTGGGCCAACCCTTTCCCTGGCTACCCTCTTGCTTTTTATGTACGTGTAAAAAGCCTTGGGATTTTCCTTAACCCTATTTGCCAATGACTTTTCATGACCCCTTCGAGCCCTCCTGACTCCTTGCTTAAGTTCCTTCCTACTTTCCTTATATGCCACACAGGCTTCGTCTGTTCCCAGCCTTTTAGCCCTGACAAATGCCTCCTTTTTCTTTTTGACGAGGCCTACAATATCACTCGTCATCCAAGGTTCCCGAAAATTGCCGTATTTATCTTTCTTCCTCACAGGAACATGCCTGTCCTGTATTCCTTTCAACTGACACTTGAAAGCCTCCCACATGTCAGATGTTGATTTGCCCTCAAACATCCGCCCCCAATCTATGTTCTTCAGTTCCCGCCTAATATTGTCATAATTAGCCTTCCCCCAATTTAGCACATTCATCCTCGGACCACTCTTATCCTTGTCCACCAGTACTTTAAAACTTACTGAATTGTGGTCACTGTTACCGAAATGCTCCCCTACTGAAACATCTACCACCTGGCCGGGCTCATTCCCCAATACCAGGTCCAGTACTGCCCCTTCCCTAGTTGGACTGTTTACATATTGTTTTAAGAAGCCCTCCTGGATGCTCCTTACAAACTCCGCCCCGTCTAAGCCCCTGGCACTAAGTGAGTCCCAGTCAATATTGGGGAAGTTGAAGTCTCCCATCACCACAACCCTGTTGTTTTTACTCTTTTCCAAAATCTGTCTACCTATCTGCTCCTCTATCTCCCGCTGGCTGTTGGGAGGCCTATAGTATACCCCCAACATTGTGACTGCACCCTTCTTATTCCTGATCTCTACCCATATAGCCTCACTGCCCTCTGAGGTGTCCTCTCGCAGTATAGCTGTGATATTCTCCCGAACAAGTAGCGCAACTCCGCCTCCCCTTTTACATCCCCCTCTATCCCGCCTGAAACATCTAAATCCTGGAACGTTTAGCTGCCAATCCTGCCCTTCCCTCAACCAGGTCTCTGTAATGGCAATAACATCATAGTTCCAAGTAGTAATCCAAGCTCTAAGTTCATCTGCCTTACCCGTAATGCTCCTTGCATTAAAACATATGCACTTCAGGCCACCAGACCCGCTGTGTTCAGCAACTTTTCCCCGTCTGCTCTGCCTCAGAGCCACACTGTCCCTATTCCCTAGTTCTCCCTCAATGCTCTCACCTTCTGACCTATTGCTCCCGTACCCACCCCCCTGCCATACTAGTTTAAACCCTCCCGTGTGACACTAGCAAACCTCGCAGCCAGGATATTTATGCCTCTCCGGTTTAGATGCAACCCGTCCATCTTATACAGGTCACACCTGCCCCGGAAGAGCTCCCAGTGGTCCAGAAAACGGAAACCCTCCCTCCTACACCAGCTGTTTAGCCACGTGTTTGTCTGCTCTATCTTCCTATTTCTAGCCTCACTGGCACGTGGCACAGGGAGTAATCCCGAGATTACAACCCTCGAGGTCCTGTCTTTTAACTTTCTGCCTAGCTCCCTGAACTCCTGCTGCAGGACCTCATGCCCCTTCCTGCCTATGTCGTTAGTACCAATATGTACAACGACCTCTGCCTGTTTGCCCTCCCCCTTCAGGATTCCCTCTACCCGTTCGGAGACATCCTGGACCCTGGCACCAGGGAGGCAACATACCATCCTGGAGTCTCTTTCACGTCCACAGAAGCGCCTATCTGTGCCCCTGACTATCGAGTCCCCTATTACTATTACTCTTCTGCGCTTTGACCCTCCCTTCTGAACATCAGAGCCAGCCGTGGTGCCACTGCTCTGGCTGCTGCTGTTTTCCCCTGATAGGCTATCCCCCCCCGACAGTATCCAAAGGGGTATATCTGTTCGAGAGGGGGACAACCACAGGGGATTCCTGCACTGACTGCCTGCCCTTTCTGGTGGTCACCCATTTCTCTGCCTGCACCTTGGGTGTGACCACATTTACATAACTGCGATCTATGACGCTTTCCGCCACCTGCATGCTCCTAAGTGCATCCAATTGCTGCTCCAACCGAACCATGCGGTCTGTGAGGAGCTGCAGTTGGGTGCACTTTCTGCAGATGAAGCCATCCAGGACGCTGGAAGCCTCCCGGACCTGCCACACCTCACAGTCAGAGCACAGCACCCCTCTAACTGACATTGCGTCAATTAATTAAAATTAAAATTTGTCTTTTTTTTTTAAAATACTTTTTTTTTTTAAATTGCAAAGTTACTGTCAACTATCTGTTTCCTAGCACTAGATTTCTAATAGAAATGCGATAGCTAACTATAATACTCTCCGATCTCTGGCTTAGATATCCTCTAAATTATAATTAAGTTATTATGTTTAATTAGTTCCCAAATACTCAAATTTTTTTTTTTTTTTAAATTTAGGTTAGAATCCCAACCAGCCACTCAGGTCACAGCTTTTCTGTGATGTCGCTTCAGTTTCCCCCCGACACACACAATTTGAAAAAAGGTATAAAAGTAAAAATCACTTACTTGCCTTCTGAGTGTCTGAGATGTTCTCAGGTTCTCTCGCTGACATAGACTGCTCCTCCACCACCGATCCTTGACCTGCACAATGCTAATAATATAATAATATAATATGGCACTTACCTTACACCAATGGGTCTTATTATTAGGTTAGAGGACGAGGGCGGGTGGGAGACACGACACGTGTAGTGTCTCGGGTTTCCTCTCCACCAGAATTTATTGGTTGGTTGGTGGGCGGGGGGGGGGGGGGGGGGGGGGGGGGGCTTGCCAGAGGTACAACTTCCGGTTCCCGCCTTATATAAAAACAAATAAAACTGAAAAGAAGAACAGACACGGGACCAGGCAAGGCTTTTTAAACTCACTACTCACCTCCCAGAAGGTCCCTGCGCACCGCTGCCGCCGAAATCCAAAGGGCTGCTCCTGTAAAGGTAAGGCTTTTTAAACTCACTACTCACCTCCCAGAAGGCCCCTGCGCACCGCTGCCGCCGAAATCCAAAGGGCTGCTCCTGTAAAGGTAAGGCTTTTTAAATTCACTACTCACCTCCAAGAAGGCCCCTGCGATCCGCTGCCGCCGAAATCCAAAGGGCTGCTCCTGTAAAGGTAAGTGGTTTTAAATTCACTACTCACCTCCAAGAAGGCCCCTGCGCACCGCTGCCGCCGAAATCCAAAGGGCTGCTCCTGTAAAGGTAAGTGGTTTTAAATTCACTACTCACCTCCAAGATGGCCCCTGCGCACCGCTGCCGCCGAAATCCAAAGGGCTGCTCCTGTAAAGGTAAGTGGTTTTAAATTCACTACTCACCTCCAAGATGGCCCCTGCGCACCGCTGCCGCCGAAATCCAAAGGGCTGCTCCTGTAAAGGTAAGTGGTTTTAAATTCACTACTCACCTCCCAGAAGGCCCCTGCGCACCGCTGCCGCCGAAATCCAAAGGGCTGCTCCTGTAAAGGTAAGTGGTTTTAAATTCACTACTCACCTCCAAGATGGCCCCTGCGCACCGCTGCCGCCGAAATCCAAAGGGCTGCTCCTGTAAAGGTAAGTGGTTTTAAATTCACTACTCACCTCCAAGATGGCCCCTGCGCACCGCTGCCGCCGAAATCCAAAGGGCTGCTCCTGTAAAGGTAAGTGGTTTTAAATTCACTACTCACCTCCAAGATGGCCCCTGCGCACCGCTGCCGCCGAAATCCAAAGGGCTGCTCCTGTAAAGGTAAGGCTTTTTAAACTCACTACTCACTTCCAAGATGGCCCCTGCGCACCGCTGCCGCCGAAATCCAAAGGGCTGCTCCTGTAAAGGTAAGGCTTTTTAAATTCACTACTCACCTCCAAGAAGGCCCCTGCGCACCGCTGCCGCCGAAATCCAAAGGGCTGCTCCTGTAAAGGTAAGTGGTTTTAAATTCACTACTCACCTCCAAGAAGGCCCCTGCGCACCGCTGCCGCCGAAATCCAAAGGGCTGCTCCTGTAAAGGTAAGTGGTTTTAAATTCACTACTCACCTCCAAGAAGGCCCCTGCGCACCGCTGCCGCCGAAATCCAAAGGGCTGCTCCTGTAAAGGTAAGAGCTTTTAAACTCACTACTCACCTCCCAGAAGGCCCCTGCGATCCGCTGCCGCCGAAATCCAAAGGGCTGCTCCTGTAAAGGTAAGGCTTTTTAAACTCACTACTCACCTCCCAGAAGGCCCCTGCGCACCGCTGCCGCCGAAATCCAAAGGGCTGCTCCTGTAAAGGTAAGTGGTTTTAAATTCACTACTCACCTCCAAGAAGGCCCCTGCGCACCGCTGCCGCCGAAATCCAAAGGGCTGCTCCTGTAAAGGTAAGTGGTTTTAAACTCACTACTCACCTCCCAGAAGGCCCCTGCGCACCGCTGCCGCCGAAATCCAAAGGGCTGCTCCTGTAAAGGTAAGTGGTTTTAAACACACTACTCACCTCCAAGAAGGCCCCTGCGCACCGCTGCCGCCGAAATCCAAAGGGCTGCTCCTGTAAAGGTAAGGCTTTTTAAATTCACTACTCACCTCCAAGAAGGCCCCTGCGCACCGCTGCCGCCGAAATCCAAAGGGCTGCTCCTGTAAAGGTAAGGCTTTTTAAATTCACTACTCACCTCCAAGAAGGCCCCTGCGCACCGCTGCCGCCGAAATCCAAAGGGCTGCTCCTGTAAAGGTAAGGCTTTTTAAATTCACTACTCACCTCCAAGAAGGCCCCTGCGCACCGCTGCCGCCGAAATCCAAAGGGCTGCTCCTGTAAAGGTAAGGCTTTTTAAATTCACTACTCACCTCCAAGAAGGCCCCTGCGCACCGCTGCCGCCGAAATCCAAAGGGCTGCTCCTGTAAAGGTAAGTGGTTTTAAATTCACTACTCACCTCCCAGAAGGCCCCTGCGCACCGCTGCCGCCGAAATCCAAAGGGCTGCTCCTGTAAAGGTAAGTGGTTTTAAATTCACTACTCACCTCCAAGAAGGCCCCTGCGCACCGCTGCCGCCGAAATCCAAAGGGCTGCTCCTGTAAAGGTAAGTGGTTTTAAATTCACTACTCACCTCCAAGAAGGCCCCTGCGCACCGCTGCCGCCGAAATCCAAAGGGCTGCTCCTGTAAAGGTAAGAGCTTTTAAACTCACTACTCACCTCCCAGAAGGCCCCTGCGATCCGCTGCCGCCGAAATCCAAAGGGCTGCTCCTGTAAAGGTAAGGCTTTTTAAACTCACTACTCACCTCCCAGAAGGCCCCTGCGCACCGCTGCCGCCGAAATCCAAAGGGCTGCTCCTGTAAAGGTAAGTGGTTTTAAATTCACTACTCACCTCCAAGAAGGCCCCTGCGCACCGCTGCCGCCGAAATCCAAAGGGCTGCTCCTGTAAAGGTAAGTGGTTTTAAACTCACTACTCACCTCCCAGAAGGCCCCTGCGCACCGCTGCCGCCGAAATCCAAAGGGCTGCTCCTGTAAAGGTAAGTGGTTTTAAACACACTACTCACCTCCAAGAAGGCCCCTGCGCACCGCTGCCGCCGAAATCCAAAGGGCTGCTCCTGTAAAGGTAAGGCTTTTTAAATTCACTACTCACCTCCAAGAAGGCCCCTGCGCACCGCTGCCGCCGAAATCCAAAGGGCTGCTCCTGTAAAGGTAAGGCTTTTTAAATTCACTACTCACCTCCAAGAAGGCCCCTGCGCACCGCTGCCGCCGAAATCCAAAGGGCTGCTCCTGTAAAGGTAAGGCTTTTTAAATTCACTACTCACCTCCAAGAAGGCCCCTGCGCACCGCTGCCGCCGAAATCCAAAGGGCTGCTCCTGTAAAGGTAAGGCTTTTTAAATTCACTACTCACCTCCAAGAAGGCCCCTGCGCACCGCTGCCGCCGAAATCCAAAGGGCTGCTCCTGTAAAGGTAAGTGGTTTTAAATTCACTACTCACCTCCCAGAAGGCCCCTGCGCACCGCTGCCGCCGAAATCCAAAGGGCTGCTCCTGTAAAGGTAAGTGGTTTTAAATTCACTACTCACCTCCAAGAAGGCCCCTGCGCACCGCTGCCGCCGAAATCCAAAGGGCTGCTCCTGTAAAGGTAAGAGCTTTTAAACTCACTACTCACCTCCCAGAAGGCCCCTGCGATCCGCTGCCGCCGAAATCCAAAGGGCTGCTCCTGTAAAGGTAAGTGGTTTTAAATTCACTACTCACCTCCAAGAAGGCCCCTGCGCACCGCTGCCGCCGAAATCCAAAGGGCTGCTCCTGTAAAGGTAAGGCTTTTTAAATTCACTACTCACCTCCCAGAAGGCCCCTGCGCACCGCTGCCGCCGAAATCCAAAGGGCTGCTCCTGTAAAGGTAAGTGGTTTTAAATTCACTACTCACCTCCAAGAAGGCCCCTGCGCACCGCTGCCGCCGAAATCCAAAGGGCTGCTCCTGTAAAGGTAAGGTTTTTAAACTCACTACTCACCTCCAAGAAGGCCCCTGCGCACCGCTGCCGCCGAAATCCAAAGGGCTGCTCCTGTAAAGGTAAGAGCTTTTAAATACACTACTCACCTCCAAGAAGGCCCCTGCGCACCGCTGCCGCCGAAATCCAAAGGGCTGCTCCTGTAAAGGTAAGGCTTTTTAAATTCACTACTCACCTCCAAGAAGGCCCCTGCGCACCGCTGCCGCCGAAATCCAAAGGGCTGCTCCTGTAAAGGTAAGTGGTTTTAAATTCACTACTCACCTCCAAGAAGGCCCCTGCGCACCGCTGCCGCCGAAATCCAAAGGGCTGCTCCTGTAAAGGTAAGAGCTTTTAAACTCACTAAAATAGCAAACACCTCAAACAACAAACACCTCAAACAACAAACACCTGAAACAACAAATATCTCAAACAACAAACACCTCAAACAACAAACACCTCAAACAACAAACACATCAAACAACAAACACCCCAAACAACAAACACCTGAAACAACAAATAACTCAAAACAACAAACACCTCAAACAACAAACACCTCAAACTACAAACACCTCAAACAACAAACACCTGAAACAACAAATATCTCAAACAACAAACACCTCAAACAACAAACACCTCAAACAACAAGCACATCAAACAACAAACAACTCAAACAACAAATAACTCAAAAACCTCAAACAACAAACACCTCAAACAACAAACACCTCAAACAACAAACACCTCAAACAACAAACATCTCAAACAACAAACACCTCAAACAACAAACACCTCAAACAACAAACACCTCAAACAACAAACACCTCAAACAACAAACACCTCAAACAACAAACACCTCAAACAACAAACACCTCAAACAACAAACATCTCAAACAACAAACATCTCAAACAACAAACACCCCAAACATCAAACACCTCAAACACCAAACACCCCAAACAACAAACACATCAAACAACAAACACCTCAAACAACAAACACCTGAAACAACAAACAACTCAAAACAACAAACACCTCAAACAGCAAACACGTCAAACAACAAACACCTCAAACAACAAACACCTCAAACATCAAACACCCCAAACAACAAAAACATCAAACAACCAACACCTCAAACAACAAATACCCCAAACAAAAAACACATCAAACAACAAACACCTCAAACAACAAACGCCAGAAACAACAAACACCTCAAACAACAAACACCCCAAACAACAAACACCCCAAACAACAAACACCCCAAACAACAAATACCTCAACCATCAAACACCTCAAACAACAAACACCTAAAACAACAAACACCCCAAACAACAAACACCTCAAACAACAAACACCCCAAACAACAAACACCTCAAACAGCAAACACCTCAAACAGCAAACACCTGAAACAACAAATAACTCAAAAAAACTAACACCTCAAACAACAAACACCTCAAACAACAAACACCCCAAACAACAAAAACCTTGAACATCAAACACCTCAAACTACAAACACCTCAAACAGCAAACACCTGAAACAACAAATAACTCAAAAAAACAAACACCTCAAACAACAAACACCTCAAACAACAAACACCCCAAACAACAAACACCTCAAACAACAAACACCTCAAACTACAAACACCTCAAACAACAAACACCTGAAACAACAAATATCTCAAACAACAAACACCTCAAACAACAAACACCTCAAACAACAAGCACATCAAACAACAAACAACTCAAACAACAAATAACTCAAAAACCTCAAACAACAAACTCCTCAAACAACAAACACCTCAAACAACAAACACCTCAAACAACAAACATCTCAAACAACAAACACCTCAAACAACAAACACCTCAAACAACAAACACCTCAAACAACAAACACCTCAAACAACAAACACCTCAAACAACAAACACCTCAAACAACAAACACCTCAAACAACAAACATCTCAAACAACAAACATCTCAAACAACAAACACCCCAAACATCAAACACCTCAAACAACAAACACCCCAAACAACAAACACATCAAACAACAAACACCTCAAACAACAAACACCTGAAACAACAAACAACTCAAAACAACAAACACCTCAAACAGCAAACACGTCAAACAACAAACACCTCAAACAACAAACACCTCAAACATCAAACACCCCAAACAACAAAAACATCAAACAACCAACACCTCAAACAACAAACACCCCAAACAACAAACACATCAAACAACAAACACCTCAAACAACAAACGCCAGAAACAACAAACACCTCAAACAACAAACACCCCAAACAACAAACACCCCAAACAACAAACACCCCAAACAACAAATACCTCAACCATCAAACACCTCAAACAACAAACACCTAAAACAACAAACACCCCAAACAACAAACACCTCAAACAACAAACACCCCAAACAACAAACACCTCAAACAGCAAACACCTCAAACAGCAAACACCTGAAACAACAAATAACTCAAAAAAACAAACACCTCAAACAACAAACACCTCAAACAACAAACACCCCAAACAACAAAAACCTTAAACATCAAACACCTCAAACAACAAACACCCCAAACAACAAACACCTCAAACAACAAACACCCCAAACAACAAACACATCAAACAAACAACACCTCAAACAGCAAACACCTCAAACAACAAACGTCCCAAACAACAAACACCTCAAACAACAAACACCTCAAACAACAAACACCTGAAACAACAAACACCTCAAACAACAAACACCTCAAACAACAAACACCTGAAACAACAAACACCTCAAACAACAAACACCTGAAACAACGAATAACTCAAAACAACAAACACCTCAAACAACAAATAACTCAAAACAACAAACACCTCAAACAACAAACTCCCCAAACAACAAACATCTCAAACAACAAACACCTCAAACATCAAACACCTCAAACAACAAACACCTCAAACAACAAATACCTGAAACAACAAATATCTCAAACAACAAACACCTCAAACAACAAATAACTCAAAACAACAAACTCCCCAAACAACAAACACCTCAAACAACAAACACCTCAAACAACAAACACCTCAAACAACAAACACCTCAAACAACAAACACCTCAAACAACAAACACCTGAAACAACAAATATCTCAAACAAAAAACACCTCAAACAACAAACACCTCAAACAACAAACACCTCAAACAACAAACACCTCAAACAACAAATATCTCAAACAGAAAACACCTCAAACAACAAACACCTCAAACAACAAATAACTCAAAACAGCAAACACCTCAAACAGCAAACACCTCAAACAACAAACACCACAAACAACAAATAACTCAAAACAACAAACGCCTCAAACAACAAATAACTCAAAACAACAATCACCTGAAACAACAAACACCTCAAACAACAAACAACAAACAACTCAAACAACAAATAACTCAAAAACCTCAAACAACAAACACCTCAAACAACAAACACCTCAAACAACAAACACCTCAAACAACAAACACCTCAAACAACAAACACCTCAAACAACAAACACCTCAAACAACAAACACCTCAAACAACAAACACCTCAAACAACAAACATCTCAAACAACAAACATCTCAAACAACAAACACCCCAAACATCAAACACCTCAAACAACAAACACCCCAAACAACAAACACATCAAACAACAAACACCTCAAACAACAAACACCTGAAACAACAAACAACTCAAAACAACAAACACCTCAAACAGCAAACACGTCAAACAACAAACACCTCAAACAACAAACACCTCAAACATCAAACACCCCAAACAACAAAAACATCAAACAACAAACACCTCAAACAACAAACACCCCAAACAACAAACACATCAAACAACAAACACCTCAAACAACAAACACCAGAAACAACAAACACCTCAAACAACAAACACCCCAAACAACAAACACCCCAAACAACAAACACCCCAAACAACAAAAACCTTAAACATCAAACACCTCAAACAACAAACACCTAAAACAACAAACACCCCAAACAACAAACACCTCAAACAACAAACACCCCAAACAACAAACACATCAAACAAACAACACCTCAAACAGCAAACACCTCAAACAACAAACGTCCCAAACAACAAACACCTTAAACAACAAACACCTTAAATAGCAAACACCTCAAACAACAAACACCTCAAACAACAAACACCTGAAACAACAAACACCTCAAACAACAAACACCTCAAACAACAAACACCTGAAACAACAAACACCTCAAACAACAAACATCTCAAACAACAAACACCTGAAACAACGAATAACTCAAAACAACAAACACCTCAAACAACAAATAACTCAAAACAACAAACACCTCAAACAACAAACTCCCCAAACAACAAACATCTCAAACAACAAACACCTCAAACATCAAACACCTCAAACAACAAACACCTCAAACAACAAACACCTGAAACAACAAATATCTCAAACAACAAACACCTCAAACAACAAATAACTCAAAACAACAAACACCTCAAACAACAAACTCCCCAAACAACAAACACCTCAAACAACAAACACCTCAAACATCAAACACCTCAAACAACAAACACCTCAAACAACAAACACCTCAAATAACAAACACCTCAAACAACAAACACCTGAAACAACAAACACCTGAAACAACAAACACCTGAAACAACGAATAACTCAAAACAACGAACACCTCAAACAACAAACACCTCAAACAACAAACACCTCAAACAACAAACACCCCAAACAACAAACACCTCAAACAACAAACACCCCAAACAACAAACACCTCAAACAGCAAACACCTCAAACAACAAACACCTGAAACAACAAATAACTCAAAACAACAAACACCTCAAACAACAAACACCTCAAACAACAAACACCTCACACAACAAATAACTCAAAAAAACAAACACCTCAAACAACAAACACCTCAAACAACAAACACCCCAAACAACAAATACCCCAACCATCAAACACCTCAAACAACAAACACCTATAACAACAAACACCCCAAACAACAAACACCTCAAACATCAAACACCCCAAACAACAAACACATCAAACAACAAACACCCCAAACAACAAACACCTGAAACAACAATTAACTCAAAACAACAAACACCTCAAACAACAAACACCTCAAACAACAAACACCTCAAACAACAAACACCTCAAACAACAAATATCTCAAACAAAAAACACCTCAAACAACAAACACCTCAAACAACAAATAACTCAAAACAGCAAACACCTCAAACAGCAAACACCTCAAACAACAAACACCACAAACAACAAATAACTCAAAACAACAAACGCCTCAAACAACAAATAACGAAAAACAACAAACACCTGAAACAACAAACACCTCAAACAACAAACACATCAAATAACAAACAACTCAATCAACAAATAACTCAAAAACCTCAAACAACAAACACCTCAAACAACAAACACCTCAAACAACAAACACCTCAAACAACAAACACCTCAAACAACAAACACCTCAAACAACAAACACCTCAAACAACAAACACCTCAAACAACAAACACCTCAAACAACAAACACCTCAAACAACAAACACCTGAAACAACAAATATCTCAAACAACAAACACCTCAAACAACAAACACCTCAAACAACAAACACCTCAAACAACAAACACCTCAAACAACAAATATCTCAAACAAAAAACACCTCAAACAACAAACACCTCAAACAACAAATAACTCAAAACAGCAAACACCTCAAACAGCAAACACCTCAAACAACAAACACCACAAACAACAAATAACTCAAAACAACAAACGCCTCAACAACAAATAACTCAAAACAACAAACACCTGAAACAACAAACACCTCAAACAACAAACACATCAAACAACAAACAACTCAAACAACAAATAACTCAAAAACCTCAAACAACAAACACCTCAAACAACAAACACCTCAAACAACAAACACCTCAAACAACAAACACCTCAAACAACAAACACCTCAAACAACAAACACCTCAAACAACAAACACCTCAAACAACAAACATCTCAAACAACAAACATCTCAAACAACAAACACCCCAACATCAAACACCTCAAACAACAAACACCCCAAACAACAAACACATCAAACAACAAACACCTCAAACAAAAAACACCTGAAACAACAAACAACTCAAAACAACAAACACCTCAAACAGCAAACACGTCAAACAACAAACACCTCAAACAACAAACACCTCAAACATCAAACACCCCAAACAACAAAAACATCAAACAACAAACACCTCAAACAACAAACACCCCAAACAACAAACACATCAAACAACAAACACCTCAAACAACAAACACCAGAAACAACAAACACCTCAAACAACAAACACCCCAAACAACAAACACCCCAAAGAACAAACACCCCAAACAACAAATACCTCAACCATCAAACACCTCAAACAACAAACACCTAAAACAACAAACACCCCAAACAACAAACACCTCAAACAACAAACACCCCAAACAACAAACACCTCAAACAGCAAACACCTGAAACAACAAATAACTCAAAAAAACAAACACCTCAAACAACAAACACCTCAAACAACAAACACCCCAAACAACAAAAACCTTTAACATCAAACACCTCAAACAACAAACACCTAAAACAACAAACACCCCAAACAACAAACACCTCAAACAACAAACACCCCAAACAACAAACACATCAAACAAACAACACCTCAAACAGCAAACACCTCAAACAACAAACGTCCCAAACAACAAACACCTTAAACATCAAACACCTTAAATAGCAAACACCTCAAACAACAAACACCTCAAACAACAAACACCTGAAACAACAAACACCTGAAACAACAAACACCTCAAACAACAAACACCTCAAACAACAAACACCTCAAACAACAAACACCTCAAAACAACAAACACCTCAAACAACAAACTCCCCAAACAACAAACATCTCAAACAACAAACACCTCAAACATCAAACACCTCAAACAACAAACACCTCAAACAACAAATACCTGAAACAACAAATATCTCAAACAACAAACACCTCAAACAACAAATAACTCAAAACAACAAACACCTCAAACAACAAACTCCCCAAACAACAAACACCTCAAACACCAAACACCTCAAACATCAAACACCTCAAACAACAAACACCTCAAACAACAAACACCTCAAATAACAAACACCTCAAACAACAAACACCTGAAACAACAAACACCTGAAACAACGAATAACTCAAAACAACAAACACCTCAAACAACAAACACCTCAAACAACAAACACCTCAAACAACAAACACCCCAAACAACAAACACCTAAAACAACAAACACCTCAAACAACAAACACCTCAAACAGCAAACACCTCAAACAACAAACACCTCAAACAACAAACACCTCACACAACAAATAACTCAAAAAAACAAACACCTCAAACAACAAACACCTCAAACAACAAACACCCCAAACAACAAATACCCCAACCATCAAACACCTCAAACAACAAACACCTAAAACAACAAACACCCCAAACAACAAACATCAAACACCCCAAACAACAAACACCCCAAACAACAAACACCCCAAACAACAAACACCTGAAACAACAATTAACTCAAAACAACAAACACCTCAAACAACAAACACCTCAAACAACAAACACCTCAAACATCAAACACCCCAAACAACAAACACATCAAACAACAAACACCTCAAACAACAAACACCTCAAACAAAAAACACCCCAAACAACAAACACCCCAAACAACAAACACCCCAAACAAAAAATACCTCAAACATCAAACACCTCAAACAACAAACACCTAAAACAACAAACGCCCCAAACAACAAACACCTCCAAAAACAAACACCCCAAACAACAACACCTCAAACAACAAACACCTCAAACAACAAACACCCCAAACAACAAATACCTCAAACATCAAAAACCTCAATCAACAAACACCTAAAACCAGAAACACCACAAACAACAAACGCCTCAAACAACAAACACCTCGAACAACAAACACCCCAAACAACAAACACCTCAAACAACAAACACATGAAACAACAAAAACCTCAAACGACAAACACCTCAAACAACAAACACATGAAACAACAAACACCCCAAACAACAAACACCTCAAACAACAAACACCTGAAACAACAAATACCTCAAACAACAAACACCTCAAACAACAAACACCTCAAACAACAAACACATCAAACAACAAACACCCCAAACAACAAACACCTCAAACAACAAACACCTCAAACAACAAACACCTGAAACAACATATATCTCAAACATCAAACACCTCAAACAACAAACACCTCAAACAACAAACACCTCAAACAACAAACACCTCGAAACAACAAACATCTCAAACAACAAACACCTCAAACAACAAACACCTGAAACAACACATATCTCAAACAACAAACACCTCAAACAACAAACACCTCCAACAGCAAACACCTCAAACAACAAACACCTCCAACAGCAAACACCTCAAACAGCAAACACCTCAAACAACAAACACCTCAAACAACAAACACCTCAAACAACAAACACCTGAAACAACAAACACCTGAAACAACAAATATCTCAAACAACAAACACCTCAAACAACAAACACCTCAAACAACAAACATCTCAAACAACAAATATCTCAAACAACAAACACCTCAAACAACAAACACCTCAAACAACAAATAACTCAAAACAGCAAACACCTCAAACAACAAACACCTCAAACAACAAACACCTCAAACAACAAACACCTCAAACAACAAACACCTCAAACAACAAACACCTCAAACAACAAACACCTCAAACAACAAACACCTCAAACAACAAACACCTCAAACAACAAACACCTGAAACAGCAAACACCTCAAACAACAAACACCTCAAACAGCAAATACCTCAAACAACAAACACCTCAAACAACAAACACCTCAAACAACAAACACCTCAAACAACAAACTCCCCAAACAATAAACACCTCAAACAATAAACACCTCAAACAACAAACACCTCAAACAACAAACACCTCAAACAACAAACACCTCAAACAACAAATAACTCAAAACAACAAACACCTCAAACAGCAAATACCTCAAACAACAAACACCTCAAACAACAAACACCTCAAACAACAAACAGCTCAAACAACAAATATCTCAAACAACAAACACCTCAAACAACAAACACCTCAAACAACAAATAACTCAAAACAGCAAACACCTCAAACAACAAACACCTCAAACAACAAACACCTCAAACAACAAACACCTCAAACAACAAACACCTCAAACAACAAACACCTCAAACAACAAACACCTAAACAACAAACACCTCAAACAACAAACACCTCAAACAACAAACACCTGAAACAGCAAACACCTCAAACAACAAACACCTCAAACAGCAAATACCTCAAACAACAAACACCTCAAACAACAAACACCTCAATCAACAAATACCTCAAACAACAAACTCCACAAACATTAAACACCTCCAACAACAATCACCTCAAACAACAAACACCTCAAACAACAAACACCTCAAACAACAAACACCTCAAACAACAAATAACTCAAAACAACAAACACCTCAAACAGCAAATACCTCAAACAACAAACACCTCAAACAGCAAACACCTCAAACAACAAACACCTCAAACAACAAACACCTCAAACATCAAACACCTCAAACAACAAACACCTCAAACAACAAACACCTCAAACAACAAACACCTCAAACAACAAACACATCAAACAACAAATAACTCAAAACAACAAACACCTCAAATAACAAATACCTCAAACAACAAACACCTCAAACAACAAACACCTCAAACCCCAAAACCTCAAACAACAAACACCTCAAACATCAAACACCCCAAACAACAAACACATCAAACAACAAAGACCTCAAACAACAAACACCCCAAACAACAAACACATCAAACAACAAACACCTCAAACAACAAACACCACAAACAACAAACACCTCAAACAACAAACACCCCAAACAACAAACACCCCAAACAACAAACACCCCAAACAACAAATACCTCAAACATCAAAAACCCCAAACAACAAACACCTCAAACAACAAAGACCTCAAACAACAAACACCCCAAACAACAAACACACCAAACAACAAACACCTCAAACAACAAACACCACAAACAACAAACACCTCAAACAACAAACACCCCAAACAACAAACACCCCAAACAACAAATACCTAAAACAACAAACACCCCAAACAACAAACGCCTCAAACAACAAACACCTCGAACAACAAACACCCCAAACAACAAACACATGAAACAACAAAAACCTCAAACGACAAACACCTCAAACAACAAACACATGAAACAACAAACACCTCAAACAACAAACACCTCAAACAACAAACACCTGAAACAACAAATATCTCAAACAACAAACACCTCAAACAACAAACACCTCAAACAACAAACACATCAAACAACAAACACCCCAAACAACAAACACCTCAAACAACAAACACCTCAAACAACAAACACCTCAAACAACAAACACCTCGAAACAACAAACATCTCAAACAACAAACACCTCAAACAACAAACACCTCAAACAACAAACATCTCAAACAACAAATATCTCAAACAACAAACACCTCAAACAACAAACACCTCAAACAACAAATAACTCAAAACAGCAAACACCTCAAACAACAAACACCTCAAACAACAAACACCTCAAACAACAAACACCTCAAACAACAAACACCTCAAACAACAAACACCTCAAACAACAAACACCTCAAACAACAAACACCTCAAACAACAAACACCTCAAACAACAAACACCTGAAACAGCAAACACCTCAAACAACAAACACCTCAAACAGCAAATACCTCAAACAACAAACACCTCAAACAACAAACACCTCAAACAACAAACACCTCAAACAACAAACTCCCCAAACAATAAACACCTCAAACAATAAACACCTCAAACAACAAACACCTCAAACAACAAACACCTCAAACAACAAACACCTCAAACAACAAATAACTCAAAACAACAAACACCTCAAACAGCAAATACCTCAAACAACAAACACCTCAAACAACAAACACCTCAAACAACAAACAGCTCAAACAACAAATATCTCAAACAACAAACACCTCAAACAACAAACACCTGAAACAGCAAACACCTCAAACAACAAACACCTCAAACAGCAAATACCTCAAACAACAAACACCTCAAACAACAAACACCTCAATCAACAAATACCTCAAACAACAAACTCCACAAACATTAAACACCTCCAACAACAATCACCTCAAACAACAAACACCTCAAACAACAAACACCTCAAACAACAAACACCTCAAACAACAAATAACTCAAAACAGCAAACACCTCAAACAACAAACACCTCAAACAACAAACACCTCAAACAACAAACACCTCAAACAACAAACACCTCAAACAACAAACACCTCAAACAACAAACACCTAAACAACAAACACCTCAAACAACAAACACCTCAAACAACAAACACCTGAAACAGCAAACACCTCAAACAACAAACACCTCAAACAGCAAATACCTCAAACAACAAACACCTCAAACAACAAACACCTCAATCAACAAATACCTCAAACAACAAACTCCACAAACATTAAACACCTCCAACAACAATCACCTCAAACAACAAACACCTCAAACAACAAACACCTCAAACAACAAACACCTCAAACAACAAATAACTCAAAACAACAAACACCTCAAACAGCAAATACCTCAAACAACAAACACCTCAAACAGCAAACACCTCAAACAACAAACACCTCAAACAACAAACACCTCAAACATCAAACACCTCAAACAACAAACACCTCAAACAACAAACACCTCAAACAACAAACACCTCAAACAACAAACACATCAAACAACAAATAACTCAAAACAACAAACACCTCAAATAACAAATACCTCAAACAACAAACACCTCAAACAACAAACACCTCAAACCCCAAAACCTCAAACAACAAACACCTCAAACATCAAACACCCCAAACAACAAACACATCAAACAACAAAGACCTCAAACAACAAACACCCCAAACAACAAACACATCAAACAACAAACACCTCAAACAACAAACACCACAAACAACAAACACCTCAAACAACAAACACCCCAAACAACAAACACCCCAAACAACAAACACCCCAAACAACAAATACCTCAAACATCAAAAACCCCAAACAACAAACACCTCAAACAACAAAGACCTCAAACAACAAACACCCCAAACAACAAACACACCAAACAACAAACACCTCAAACAACAAACACCACAAACAACAAACACCTCAAACAACAAACACCCCAAACAACAAACACCCCAAACAACAAATACCTAAAACAACAAACACCCCAAACAACAAACGCCTCAAACAACAAACACCTCGAACAACAAACACCCCAAACAACAAACACATGAAACAACAAAAACCTCAAACGACAAACACCTCAAACAACAAACACATGAAACAACAAACACCTCAAACAACAAACACCTCAAACAACAAACACCTGAAACAACAAATATCTCAAACAACAAACACCTCAAACAACAAACACCTCAAACAACAAACACATCAAACAACAAACACCCCAAACAACAAACACCTCAAACAACAAACACCTCAAACAACAAACACCTCAAACAACAAACACCTCGAAACAACAAACATCTCAAACAACAAACACCTCAAACAACAAACACCTGAAACAACACATATCTCAAACAACAAACACCTCAAACAACAAACACCTCAAACAGCAAACACCTCAAACAGCAAACACCTCAAACAACAAACAACTCAAACAACAATCACCTCAAACAACAAACACCTCAAACAACAAACACCTGAAACAACAAATATCTCAAACAACAAACACCTCAAACAACAAACACCTCAAACAACAAACACCTCAAACAACAAATATCTCAAACAACAAACACCTCAAACAACAAACACCTCAAACAACAAATAACTCAAAACAGCAAACACCTCAAACAACAAACACCTCAAACAACAAACACCTCAAACAACAAACACCTCAAACAACAAACACCTCAAACAACAAACACCTCAAACAACAAACACCTCAAACAACAAACACCTCAAACAACAAACACCTCAAACAACAAACACCTGAAACAGCAAACACCTCAAACAACAAACACCTCAAACAGCAAATACCTCAAACAACAAACACCTCAAACAACAAACACCTCAAACAACAAACACCTCAAACAACAAACTCCCCAAACAATAAACACCTCAAACAACAAACACCTCAAACAACAAACACCTCAAACAACAAACACCTCAAACAACAAACACCTCAAACAACAAATAACTCAAAACAACAAACACCTCAAACAGCAAATACCTCAAACAACAAACACCTCAAACAACAAACACATCAAACAACAAACACCCCAAACAACAAACACCTCAAACAACAAACACCTCAAACAACAAACACCTGAAACAACATATATCTCAAACATCACACACCTCAAACAACAAACACCTCAAACAACAAACACCTCAAACAACAAACACCTCGAAACAACAAACATCTCAAACAACAAACACCTCAAACAACAAACACCTGAAACAACACATATCTCAAACAACAAACACCTCAAACAACAAACACCTCAAACAACAAACACCTAAAACAGCAAACACCTCAAACAACAAACACCTCAAACAACAAACACCTCAAACAACAAACACCTCAAACAACAAACACCTGAAACAACAAATATCTCAAACAACAAACACCTCAAACAACAAACACCTCAAACAACAAACACCTCAAACAACAAATATCTCAAACAACAAACACCTCAAACAACAAACACCTCAAACAACAAATAACTCAAAACAGCAAACACCTCAAACAACAAACACCTCAAACAACAAACACCTCAAACAACAAACACCTCAAACAACAAACACCTCAAACAACAAACACCTCAAACAACAAACACCTCAAACAACAAACACCTCAAACAACAAACACCTGAAACAGCAAACACCTCAAACAACAAACACCTCAAACAGCAAATACCTCAAACAACAAACACCTCAAACAACAAACACCTCAATCAACAAACACCTCAAACAACAAATAACTCAAAACAACAAACACCTCAAACAGCAAATACCTCAAACAACAAACACCTCAAACAACAAACACCTCAAACAACAAACACCTCAAACAACAAACACCTCAAACATCAAACACCTCAAACAACAAACACCTCAAACAACAAACACCTCAAACAACAAACACCTCAAACAACAAACACCTCAAACAACAAATAACTCAAAACAACAAACACCTCAAACAACAAATACTTCAAACAACAAACATCTCAAACAACAAACACCTCAAACAACAAACACCTCAAACAACAAACACCTCAAACATCAAACACCCCAAACAACAAACACATCAAACAACAAAGACCTCAAACAACTAACACCCCAAACAACAAACACATCAAACAACAAACACCTCAAACAACAAACACCCCAAACAACAAATACCTCAAACATCAAAAACCCCAAACAACAAACACCTCAAACAACAAAGACCTCAAACAACAAACACCCCAAACAACAAACACATCAAACAACAAACACCTCAAACAACAAACACCACAAACAACAAACCCCTCAGACAACAAACACCCCAAACAACAAACACCCCAAACAACAAATACCTAAAACAACAAACACCCCAAAACAACAAACGCCTCAAGCAACAAACACCTCGAACAACAAACACCCCAAACAACAAACACCTCGAACAACAAACACCTCAAACAACAAAAACCTCAAACAACAAACACCTCAAACAACAAACACCTCAAACAACAAACACATCAAACAACAAACACCCCAAACAACAAACACCTCAAACAACAAACACCTGAAACAACAAACACCTGAAACAGCAAACACCTCAAACAACAAACACCTCAAACAGCAAATACCTCAAACAACAAACACCTCAAACAACAAACACCTCAATCAACAAATACCTCAAACAACAAACTCCACAAACAATAAACACCTCCAACAACAATCACCTCAAACAACAAACACCTCAAACAACAAACACCTCAAACAACAAACACCTCAAACAACAAATAACTCAAAACAACAAACACCTCAAACAGCAAATACCTCAAACAACAAACACCTCAAACAGCAAACACCTCAAACAACAAACACCTCAAACAACAAACACCTCAAACATCAAACACCTCAAACAACAAACACCTCAAACAACAAACACCTCAAACAACAAACACCTCAAACAACAATCACCTCAAACAACAAATAACTCAAAACAACAAACACCTCAAACAACAAATACCTCAAACAACAAACACCTCAAACAACAAACACCTCAAACCCCAAAACCTCAAACAACAAACACCTCAAACATCAAACACCCCAAACAACAAACACATCAAACAACAAAGACCTCAAACAACAAACACCCCAAACAACAAACACATCAAACAACAAACACCTCAAACAACAAACACCACAAACAACAAACACCTCAAACAACAAACACCCCAAACAACAAACACCCCAAACAACAAACACCCCAAACAACAAATACCTCAAACATCAAAAACCCCAAACAACAAACACCTCAAACAACAAAGACCTCAAACAACAAACACCCCAAACAACAAACACATCAAACAACAAACACCTGAAACAACAAACACCACAAACAACAAACACCTCAAACAACAAACACCCCAAACAACAAACACCCCAAACAACAAATACCTAAAACAACAAACACCCCAAACAACAAACGCCTCAAACAACAAACACCTCGAACAACAAACACCCCAAACAACAAACACATGAAACAACAAAAACCTCAAACGACAAACACCTCAAACAACAAACACATGAAACAACAAACACCTCAAACAACAAACACCTCAAACAACAAACACCTGAAACAACAAATATCTCAAACAACAAACACCTCAAACAACAAACACCTCAAACAACAAACACATCAAACAACAAACACCCCAAACAACAAACACCTCAAACAACAAACACCTCAAACAACAAACACCTCAAACAACAAACACCTCGAAACAACAAACATCTCAAACAACAAACACCTCAAAACAACAAACACCTGAAACAACACATATCTCAAACAACAAACACCTCAAACAACAAACACCTCAAACAGCAAACACCTCAAACAGCAAACACCTCAAACAACAAACAACTCAAACAACAAACACCTCAAACAACAAACACCTCAAACAACAAACACCTGAAACAACAAATATCTCAAACAACAAACACCTCAAACAACAAACACCTCAAACAACAAACACCTCAAACAACAAATATCTCAAACAACAAACACCTCAAACAACAAACACCTCAAACAACAAATAACTCAAAACAGCAAACACCTCAAACAACAAACACCTCAAACAACAAACACCTCAAACAACAAACACCTCAAACAACAAACACCTCAAACAACAAACACCTCAAACAACAAACACCTCAAACAACAAACACCTGAAACAGCAAACACCTCAAACAACAAACACCTCAAACAGCAAATACCTCAAACAACAAACACCTCAAACAACAAACACCTCAAACAACAAACACCTCAAACAACAAACTCCCCAAACAATAAACACCTCAAACAACAAACACCTCAAACAACAAACACCTCAAACAACAAACACCTCAAACAACAAACACCTCAAACAACAAATAACTCAAAACAACAAACACCTCAAACAGCAAATACCTCAAACAACAAACACCTCAAACAACAAACACATCAAACAACAAACACCCCAAACAACAAACACCTCAAACAACAAACACCTCAAACAACAAACACCTGAAACAACATATATCTCAAACATCACACACCTCAAACAACAAACACCTCAAACAACAAACACCTCAAACAACAAACACCTCGAAACAACAAACATCTCAAACAACAAACACCTCAAACAACAAACACCTGAAACAACACATATCTCAAACAACAAACACCTCAAACAACAAACACCTCAAACAACAAACCCCTAAAACAGCAAACACCTCAAACAACAAACACCTCAAACAACAAACACCTCAAACAACAAACACCTCAAACAACAAACACCTGAAACAACAAATATCTCAAACAACAAACACCTCAAACAACAAACACCTCAAACAACAAATATCTCAAACAACAAACACCTCAAACAACAAACACCTCAAACAACAAATAACTCAAAACAGCAAACACCTCAAACAACAAACACCTCAAACAACAAACACCTCAAACAACAAACACCTCAAACAACAAACACCTCAAACAACAAACACCTCAAACAACAAACACCTCAAACAACAAACACCTCAAACAACAAACACCTCAAACATCAAACACCTCAAACAACAAACACCTCAAACAACAAACACCTCAAACAACAAACACCTCAAACAACAATCACCTCAAACAACAAATAACTCAAAACAACAAACACCTCAAACAACAAATACCTCAAACAACAAACACCTCAAACAACAAACACCTCAAACCCCAAAACCTCAAACAACAAACACCTCAAACATCAAACACCCCAAACAACAAACACATCAAACAACAAAGACCTCAAACAACAAACACCCCAAACAACAAACACATCAAACAACAAACACCTCAAACAACAAACACCACAAACAACAAACACCTCAAACAACAAACACCCCAAACAACAAACACCCCAAACAACAAACACCCCAAACAACAAATACCTCAAACATCAAAAACCCCAAACAACAAACACCTCAAACAACAAAGACCTCAAACAACAAACACCCCAAACAACAAACACATCAAACAACAAACACCTGAAACAACAAACACCACAAACAACAAACACCTCAAACAACAAACACCCCAAACAACAAACACCCCAAACAACAAATACCTAAAACAACAAACACCCCAAACAACAAACGCCTCAAACAACAAACACCTCGAACAACAAACACCCCAAACAACAAACACATGAAACAACAAAAACCTCAAACGACAAACACCTCAAACAACAAACACATGAAACAACAAACACCTCAAACAACAAACACCTCAAACAACAAACACCTGAAACAACAAATATCTCAAACAACAAACACCTCAAACAACAAACACCTCAAACAACAAACACATCAAACAACAAACACCCCAAACAACAAACACCTCAAACAACAAACACCTCAAACAACAAACACCTCAAACAACAAACACCTCGAAACAACAAACATCTCAAACAACAAACACCTCAAAACAACAAACACCTGAAACAACACATATCTCAAACAACAAACACCTCAAACAACAAACACCTCAAACAGCAAACACCTCAAACAGCAAACACCTCAAACAACAAACAACTCAAACAACAAACACCTCAAACAACAAACACCTCAAACAACAAACACCTGAAACAACAAATATCTCAAAACAGCAAACACCTCAAACAACAAACACCTCAAACAACAAACACCTCAAACAACAAACACCTCAAACAACAAACACCTCAAACAACAAACACCTCAAACAACAAACACCTCAAACAACAAACACCTGAAACAGCAAACACCTCAAACAACAAACACCTCAAACAGCAAATACCTCAAACAACAAACACCTCAAACAACAAACACCTCAAACAACAAACACCTCAAACAACAAACTCCCCAAACAATAAACACCTCAAACAACAAACACCTCAAACAACAAACACCTCAAACAACAAACACCTCAAACAACAAACACCTCAAACAACAAATAACTCAAAACAACAAACACCTCAAACAACAAACACCTCAAACAACAAACACCTCAAACAACAAACTCCCCAAACAATAAACACCTCAAACTACAAACACCTCAAACAACAAACACCTCAAACAACAAACACCTCAAACAACAAACACCTCAAACAACAAATAACTCAAAACAACAAACACCTCAAACAGCAAATACCTCAAACAACAAACACCTCAAACAACAAACACATCAAACAACAAACACCCCAAACAACAAACACCTCAAACAACAAACACCTCAAACAACAAACACCTGAAACAACATATATCTCAAACATCACACACCTCAAACAACAAACACCTCAAACAACAAACACCTCAAACAACAAACACCTCGAAACAACAAACATCTCAAACAACAAACACCTCAAACAACAAACACCTGAAACAACACATATCTCAAACAACAAACACCTCAAACAACAAACACCTCAAACAACAAACCCCTAAAACAGCAAACACCTCAAACAACAAACACCTCAAACAACAAACACCTCAAACAACAAACACCTCAAACAACAAACACCTGAAACAACAAATATCTCAAACAACAAACACCTCAAACAACAAACACCTCAAACAACAAATATCTCAAACAACAAACACCTCAAACAACAAACACCTCAAACAACAAATAACTCAAAACAGCAAACACCTCAAACAACAAACACCTCAAACAACAAACACCTCAAACAACAAACACCTCAAACAACAAACACCTCAAACAACAAACACCTCAAACAACAAACACCTCAAACAACAAACACCTCAAACAACAAACATCTCAAACAACAAACACCTGAAACAGCAAACACCTCAAACAACAAACACCTCAAACAGCAAATACCTCAAACAACAAACACCTCAAACAACAAACACCTCAATCAACAAACACCTCAAACAACAAACTCCACAAACAATAAACACCTCAAACAACAAACACCTCAAACAACAAACACCTCAAACAACAAACACCTCAAACAACAAACACCTCAAACAACAAATAACTCAAAACAACAAACACCTCAAACAGCAAATACCTCAAACAACAAACACCTCAAACAACAAACACCTCAAACAACAAACACCTCAAACAACAAACACCTCAAACATCAAACACCTCAAACAACAAACACCTCAAACAACAAACACCTCAAACAACAAACACCTCAAACAACAAACACCTCAAACAACAAATAACTCAAAACAACAAACACCTCAAACAACAAATACCTCAAACAACAAACATCTCAAACAACAAACACCTCAAACAACAAACACCTCAAACAACAAACACCTCAAACATCAAACACCCCAAACAACAAACACATCAAACAACAAAGACCTCAAACAACAAACACCCCAAACAACAAACACATCAAACAACAAACACCTCAAACAACAAACACCACAAACAACAAACACCTCAAACAACAAACACCCCAAACAACAAACACCCCAAACAACAAACACCCCAAACAACAAATACCTCAAACATCAAAAACCCCAAACAACAAACACCTCAAACAACAAAGACCTCAAACAACAAACACCCCAAACAACAAACACATCAAACAACAAACACCTCAAACAACAAACACCACAAACAACAAACACCTCAAACAACAAACACCCCAAACAACAAACACCCCAAACAACAAATACCTAAAACAACAAACACCCCAAAACAACAAATGCCTCAAGCAACAAACACCTCGAACAACAAACACCCCAAACAACAAACACCTCAAACAACAAACACATGAAACAACAAAAACCTCAAACGACAAACACCTCAAACAACAAACACATGAAACAACAAACACCTCAAACAACAAAAACCTCAAACAACAAACACCTGAAACAACAAATATCTCAAACAACAAACACCTCAAACAACAAACACCTCAAACAACAAACACATCAAACAACAAACACCCCAAACAACAAACACCTCAAACAACAAACACCTCAAACAACAAACACCTGAAACAACATATATCTCAAACATCAAACACCTCAAACAACAAACACCTCAAACAACAAACACCTCAAACAACAAACACCTCGAAACAACAAACATCTCAAACAACAAACACCTCAAACAACAAACACCTGAAACAACACATATCTCAAACAACAAACACCTCAAACAACAAACACCTCAAACAACAAACACCTCAAACAGCAAACACCTCAAACAACAAACACCTCAAACAACAAACACCTCAAACAACAAACACCTCAAACAACAAACACCTGAAACAACAAATATCTCAAACAACAAACACCTCAAACAACAAACACCTCAAACAACAAACACCTCAAACAACAAATATCTCAAACAACAAACACCTCAAACAACAAACACCTCAAACAACAAATAACTTAAAACAGCAAACACCTCAAACAACAAACACCTCAAACAACAAACACCTCAAACAACAAACACCTCAAACAACAAACACCTCAAACAACAAACACCTCAAACAATAAACACCTCAAACAACAAACACCTCGAAACAACAAACATCTCAAACAACAAACACCTCAAAACAACAAACACCTGAAACAACACATATCTCAAACAACAAACACCTCAAACAACAAACACCTCAAACAGCAAACACCTCAAACAGCAAACACCTCAAACAACAAACAACTCAAACAACAAACACCTCAAACAACAAACACCTCAAACAACAAACACCTGAAACAACAAATATCTCAAACAACAAACACCTCAAACAACAAACACCTCAAACAACAAACACCTCAAACAACAATTATCTCAAACAACAAACACCTCAAACAACAAACACCTCAAACAACAAATAACTCAAAACAGCAAACACCTCAAACAACAAACACCTCAAACAACAAACACCTCAAACAACAAACACCTCAAACAACAAACACCTCAAACAACAAACACCTCAAACAACAAACACCTCAAACAACAAACACCTCAAACAACAAACACCTCAAACAACAAACACCTGAAACAGCAAACACCTCAAACGACAAACACCTCAAACAGCAAATACCTCAAACAACAAACACCTCAAACAACAAACACCTCAAACAACAAACACCTCAAACAACAAACACCTCAAACAACAAACTCCCCAAACAATAAACACCTCAAACAACAAACACCTCAAACAACAAACACCTCAAACAACAAACACCTCAAACAACAAACACCTCAAACAACAAACACCTCAAACAACAAATAACTCAAAACAACAAACACCTCAAACAGCAAATACCTCAAACAACAAACACCTCAAACAACAAACACATCAAACAACAAACACCCCAAACAACAAACACCTCAAACAACAAACACCTCAAACAACAAACACCTGAAACAACATATATCTCAAACATCACACACCTCAAACAACAAACACCTCAAACAACAAACACCTCAAACAACAAACACCTCGAAACAACAAACATCTCAAACAACAAACACCTCAAACAACAAACACCTGAAACAACACATATCTCAAACAACAAACACCTCAAACAACAAACACCTCAAACAACAAACACCTAAAACAGCAAACACCTCAAACAACAAACACCTCAAACAACAAACACCTCAAACAACAAACACCTCAAACAACAAACACCTGAAACAACAAATATCTCAAACAACAAACACCTCAAACAACAAACACCTCAAACAACAAATATCTCAAACAACAAACACCTCAAACAACAAACACCTCAAACAACAAATAACTCAAAACAGCAAACAACTCAAACAACAAACACCTCAAACAACAAACACCTCAAACAACAAACACCTCAAACAACAAACACCTCAAACAACAAACACCTCAAACAACAAACACCTCAAACAACAAACACCTCAAACAACAAACATCTCAAACAACAAACACCTGAAACAGCAAACACCTCAAACAACAAACACCTCAAACAGCAAATACCTCAAACAACAAACACCTCAAACAACAAACACCTCAATCAACAAACACCTCAAACAACAAACTCCACAAACAATAAACACCTCAAACAACAAACACCTCAAACAACAAACACCTCAAACAACAAACACCTCAAACAACAAACACCTCAAACAACAAATAACTCAAAACAACAAACACCTCAAACAGCAAATACCTCAAACAACAAACACCTCAAACAACAAACACCTCAAACAACAAACACCTCAAACAACAAACACCTCAAACATCAAACACCTCAAACAACAAACACCTCAAACAACAAACACCTCAAACAACAAACACCTCAAACAACAAACACCTCAAACAACAAATAACTCAAAACAACAAACACCTCAAACAACAAATACCTCAAACAACAAACATCTCAAACAACAAACACCTCAAACAACAAACACCTCAAACAACAAACACCTCAAACATCAAACACCCCAAACAACAAACACATCAAACAACAAAGACCTCAAACAACAAACACCCCAAACAACAAACACATCAAACAACAAACACCTCAAACAACAAACACCACAAACAACAAACACCTCAAACAACAAACACCCCAAACAACAAACACCCCAAACAACAAACACCCCAAACAACAAATACCTCAAACATCAAAAACCCCAAACAACAAACACCTCAAACAACAAAGACCTCAAACAACAAACACCCCAAACAACAAACACATCAAACAACAAACACCTCAAACAACAAACACCACAAACAACAAACACCTCAAACAACAAACACCCCAAACAACAAACACCCCAAACAACAAATACCTAAAACAACAAACACCCCAAAACAACAAATGCCTCAAGCAACAAACACCTCGAACAACAAACACCCCAAACAACAAACACCTCAAACAACAAACACATGAAACAACAAAAACCTCAAACGACAAACACCTCAAACAACAAACACATGAAACAACAAACACCTCAAACAACAAAAACCTCAAACAACAAACACCTGAAACAACAAATATCTCAAACAACAAACACCTCAAACAACAAACACCTCAAACAACAAACACATCAAACAACAAACACCCCAAACAACAAACACCTCAAACAACAAACACCTCAAACAACAAACACCTGAAACAACATATATCTCAAACATCAAACACCTCAAACAACAAACACCTCAAACAACAAACACCTCAAACAACAAACACCTCGAAACAACAAACATCTCAAACAACAAACACCTCAAACAACAAACACCTGAAACAACACATATCTCAAACAACAAACACCTCAAACAACAAACACCTCAAACAACAAACACCTCAAACAGCAAACACCTCAAACAACAAACACCTCAAACAACAAACACCTCAAACAACAAACACCTCAAACAACAAACACCTGAAACAACAAATATCTCAAACAACAAACACCTCAAACAACAAACACCTCAAACAACAAACACCTCAAACAACAAATATCTCAAACAACAAACACCTCAAACAACAAACACCTCAAACAACAAATAACTTAAAACAGCAAACACCTCAAACAACAAACACCTCAAACAACAAACACCTCAAACAACAAACACCTCAAACAACAAACACCTCAAACAACAAACACCTCAAACAATAAACACCTCAAACAACAAACACCTCGAAACAACAAACATCTCAAACAACAAACACCTCAAAACAACAAACACCTGAAACAACACATATCTCAAACAACAAACACCTCAAACAACAAACACCTCAAACAGCAAACACCTCAAACAGCAAACACCTCAAACAACAAACAACTCAAACAACAAACACCTCAAACAACAAACACCTCAAACAACAAACACCTGAAACAACAAATATCTCAAACAACAAACACCTCAAACAACAAACACCTCAAACAACAAACACCTCAAACAACAATTATCTCAAACAACAAACACCTCAAACAACAAACACCTCAAACAACAAATAACTCAAAACAGCAAACACCTCAAACAACAAACACCTCAAACAACAAACACCTCAAACAACAAACACCTCAAACAACAAACACCTCAAACAACAAACACCTCAAACAACAAACACCTCAAACAACAAACACCTCAAACAACAAACACCTCAAACAACAAACACCTGAAACAGCAAACACCTCAAACGACAAACACCTCAAACAGCAAATACCTCAAACAACAAACACCTCAAACAACAAACACCTCAAACAACAAACACCTCAAACAACAAACACCTCAAACAACAAACTCCCCAAACAATAAACACCTCAAACAACAAACACCTCAAACAACAAACACCTCAAACAACAAACACCTCAAACAACAAACACCTCAAACAACAAACACCTCAAACAACAAATAACTCAAAACAACAAACACCTCAAACAGCAAATACCTCAAACAACAAACACCTCAAACAACAAACACATCAAACAACAAACACCCCAAACAACAAACACCTCAAACAACAAACACCTCAAACAACAAACACCTGAAACAACATATATCTCAAACATCACACACCTCAAACAACAAACACCTCAAACAACAAACACCTCAAACAACAAACACCTCGAAACAACAAACATCTCAAACAACAAACACCTCAAACAACAAACACCTGAAACAACACATATCTCAAACAACAAACACCTCAAACAACAAACACCTCAAACAACAAACACCTAAAACAGCAAACACCTCAAACAACAAACACCTCAAACAACAAACACCTCAAACAACAAACACCTCAAACAACAAACACCTGAAACAACAAATATCTCAAACAACAAACACCTCAAACAACAAACACCTCAAACAACAAATATCTCAAACAACAAACACCTCAAACAACAAACACCTCAAACAACAAATAACTCAAAACAGCAAACAACTCAAACAACAAACACCTCAAACAACAAACACCTCAAACAACAAACACCTCAAACAACAAACACCTCAAACAACAAACACCTCAAACAACAAACACCTCAAACAACAAACACCTCAAACAACAAACATCTCAAACAACAAACACCTGAAACAGCAAACACCTCAAACAACAAACACCTCAAACAGCAAATACCTCAAACAACAAACACCTCAAACAACAAACACCTCAATCAACAAACACCTCAAACAACAAACTCCACAAACAATAAACACCTCAAACAACAAACACCTCAAACAACAAACACCTCAAACAACAAACACCTCAAACAACAAACACCTCAAACAACAAATAACTCAAAACAACAAACACCTCAAACAGCAAATACCTCAAACAACAAACACCTCAAACAACAAACACCTCAAACAACAAACACCTCAAACAACAAACACCTCAAACATCAAACACCTCAAACAACAAACACCTCAAACAACAAACACCTCAAACAACAAACACCTCAAACAACAAACACCTCAAACAACAAATAACTCAAAACAACAAACACCTCAAACAACAAATACCTCAAACAACAAACATCTCAAACAACAAACACCTCAAACAACAAACACCTCAAACAACAAACACCTCAAACATCAAACACCCCAAACAACAAACACATCAAACAACAAAGACCTCAAACAACAAACACCCCAAACAACAAACACATCAAACAACAAACACCTCAAACAACAAACACCACAAACAACAAACACCTCAAACAACAAACACCCCAAACAACAAACACCCCAAACAACAAACACCCCAAACAAGAAATACCTCAAACATCAAAAACCCCAAACAACAAACACCTCAAACAACAAAGACCTCAAACAACAAACACCCCAAACAACAAACACATCAAACAACAAACACCTCAAACAACAAACACCACAAACAACAAACACCTCAAACAACAAACACCCCAAACAACAAACACCCCAAACAACAAATATCTAAAACAACAAACACCCCAAAACAACAAACGCCTCAAGCAACAAACACCTCGAACAACAAACACCCCAAACAACAAACACCTCAAACAACAAACACATGAAACAACAAAAACCTCAAACGACAAACACCTCAAACAACAAACACATGAAACAACAAACACCTCAAACAACAAAAACCTCAAACAACAAACACCTGAAACAACAAATATCTCAAACAACAAACACCTCAAACAACAAACACCTCAAACAACAAACACATCAAACAACAAACACCCCAAACAACAAACACCTCAAACAACAAACACCTCAAACAACAAACACCTGAAACAACATATATCTCAAACATCAAACACCTCAAACAACAAACACCTCAAACAACAAACACCTCAAACAACAAACACCTCGAAACAACAAACATCTCAAACAACAAACACCTCAAACAACAAACACCTGAAACAACACATATCTCAAACAACAAACACCTCAAACAACAAACACCTCAAACAACAAACACCTCAAACAGCAAACACCTCAAACAACAAACACCTCAAACAACAAACACCTCAAACAACAAACACCTCAAACAACAAACACCTGAAACAACAAATATCTCAAACAACAAACACCTCAAACAACAAACACCTCAAACAACAAACACCTCAAACAACAAATATCTCAAACAACAAACACCTCAAACAACAAACACCTCAAACAACAAATAACTCAAAACAGCAAACACCTCAAACAACAAACACCTCAAACAACAAACACCTCAAACAACAAACACCTCAAACAACAAACACCTCAAACAACAAACACCTCAAACAATAAACACCTCAAACAACAAACACCTCAAACAACAAACACCTCAAACAACAAACACCTCAAACAACAAACACCTGAAACAGCAAACACCTCAAACAACAAACACCTCAAACAGCAAATACCTCAAACAACAAACACCTCAAACAACAAACACCTCAAACAACAAACACCTCAAGCAACAAACTCCCCAAACAATAAACACCTCAAACAACAAACACCTCAAACAACAAACACCTCAAACATCAAACACCTCAAACAACAAACACCTCAAACAACAAACACCTCAAACAACAAACACCTCAAACAACAAACACCTCAAACAACAAACACCTCAAACAACAAACACCTCAAACAACAAACACCTCAAACAACAAATAACTCAAAACAACAAACACCTCAAACAACAAATACCTCAAACAACAAACACCTCAAACAACAAACACCTCAAACAACAAACACCTCAAACAACAAACACCTCAAACATCAAACACCCCAAACAACAAACACATCAAACAACAAAGACCTCAAACAACAAACACCCCAAACAACAATCACATCAAACAACAAACACCTCAAACAACAAACACCACAAACAACAAACACCTCAAACAACAAACACACCAAACAACAAACACCCCAAACAACAAACACGCCAAACAACAAATACCTCAAACAACAAACACCCCAAACAACAAACACATCAAACAACAAACACCTCAAACAACAAACACCACAAACAACAAACACCTCAAACAACAAACACCTCAAACAACAAACACCTGAAACAACAAATATCTCAAACAACAAACACCTCAAACAACAAACACCTCTAACAACAAACACCTCAAACAACAAATATCTCAAACAACAAACACCTCAAACAACAAACACCTCAAACAACAAATAACTCAAAACAGCAAACACCTCAAACAACAAACACCTCAAACAACAAACACCTCAAACAACAAACACCTCAAACAACAAACACCTCAAACAACAAACACCTCAAACAATAAACACCTCAAACAACAAACACCTCAAACAACAAACACCTCAAACAACAAACACCTCAAACAACAAACACCTGAAACAGCAAACACCTCAAACAACAAACACCTCAAACAGCAAATACCTCAAACAACAAACACCTCAAACAACAAACACCTCAAACAACAAACACCTCAAGCAACAAACTCCCCAAACAATAAACACCTCAAACAACAAACACCTCAAACAACAAACACCTCAAACAACAAACACCTCAAACAACAGACACCTCAAACAACAAATAACTCAAAACAACAAAAACCTCAAACAACAAACACCTCAAACATCAAACACCTCAAACAACAAACACCTCAAACAACAAACACCTCAAACAACAAACACCTCAAACAACAAACACCTCAAACAACAAATAACTCAAAACAACAAACACCTCAAACAACAAATACCTCAAACAAAAAACACCTCAAACAACAAACACCTCAAACAACAAACACCTCAAACAACAAACACCTCAAACATCAAACACCCCAAACAACAAACACATCAAACAACAAAGACCTCAAACAACAAACACCCCAAACAACAAACACATCAAACAACAAACACCTCAAACAACAAACACCACAAACAACAAACACCTCAAACAACAAACACCCCAAACAACAAACACCCCAAACAACAAACACGCCAAACAAAAAATACCTCAAACATCAAAAACCCCAAACAACAAACACCTCAAACAACAAAGACCTCAAACAACAAACACCCCAAACAACAAACACATCAAACAACAAACACCTCAAACAACAAACACCACAAACAACAAACACCTCAAACAACAAACACCCCAAACAACAAACACCCCAAACAACAAATACCTAAAACAACAAACACCCCAAACAACAAACACCTCGAAGAACAAACACCCCAAACAACAAACACCTCAAACAACAAACACATGAAACAACAAAAACCTCAAACGACAAACACCTCAAACAACAAACACCTGAAACAACAAATATCTCAAACAACAAACACCTCAAACAACAAACACCTCAAACAACAAACACATCAAACAACAAACACCCCAAACAACAAACACCTCAAACAACAAACACCTCAAATAACAAACACCTGAAACAACATATATCACAAACATCAAACACCTCAAACAACAAACACCTCAAACAACAAACACCTCAAACAACAAACACCTCGAAACAACAAACATCTCAAACAACAAACACCTCAAACAACAAACACCTGAAACAACACATATCTCAAACAACAAACACCTCCAGCAACAAACACCTCAAACAACAAACACCTCAAACAGCAAACACCTCAAACAGCAAACACCTCAAACAACAAACACCTCAAACAACAAACACCTCAAACAACAAACACCTCAAACAACAAACACCTCAAACAACAAACACCTGAAACAACAAATACCTCAAACAACAAACACCTCAAACAACAAACACCTCAAACAACAAACACCTCAAACAACAAATATCTCAAACAACAAACACCTCAAACAACAAACACCTCAAACAACAAATAACTCAAAACAGCAAACACCTCAAACAACAAACACCTCAAACAACAAACACCTCAAACAACAAACACCTCAAACAACAAACACCTCAAACAACAAACACCTCAAACAATAAACACCTCAAACAACAAACACCTCAAACAACAAACACCTCAAACAACAAACACCTCAAACAACAAACACCTGAAACAGCAAACACCTCAAACAACAAACACCTCAAACAGCAAATACCTCAAACAACAAACACCTCAAACAACAAACACCTCAAACAACAAACACCTCAAACAACAAACTCCCCAAACAATAAACACCTCAAACAACAAACACCTCAAACAACAAACACCTCAAACAAGAAACACCTCAAACAACAAACACCTCAAACAACAAATAACTCAAAACAACAAACACCTCAAACAGCAAATACCTCAAACAACAAACACCTCAAACAACAAACACATCAAACAACAAACACCCCAAACAACAAACACCTCAAGCAACAAACACCTCAAACAACAAACACCTGAAACAACATATATCTCAAACAACAAACACCTCAAACAACAAACACCTCAAACAACAAACACCTCGAAACAACAAACATCTTAAACAACAAACACCTCAAACAACAAACACCTCAAACAACACATATCTCAAACAACAAACACCTCAAACAACAAACACCTCAAACAACAAACACCTCAAACAGCAAACACCTCAAACAACAAACACCTCAAACAACAAACACCTCAAACAACAAACACCTCAAACAACAAACACCTGAAACAACAAACACCTCAAACAACAAACACCTCAAACAACAAACACCTCAAACAACAAACACCTCAAACAACAAACACCTCAAACAACAAACACCTCAAACAACAAACACCTCAAACAACAAATAACTCAAAACAGCAAACACCTCAAACAACAAACACCTCAAACAACAAACACCTCAAACAACAAACACCTCAAACAACAAACACCTCAAACAACAAACACCTCAAACAACAAACACCTCAAACAACAAACACCTCAAACAACAAACACCTGAAACAGCAAACACCTCAAACAACAAACACCTCAAACAGCAAATACCTCAAACAACAAACACCTCAAACAACAAACACCTCAAACAACAAACACCTCAAACAACAAACTCCACAAACAATAAACACCTCAAACAACAAACACCTCAAACAACAAACACCTCAAACAACAAACACCTCAAACAACAAACACCTCAATCAACAAATAACTCAAAACAACAAACACCTCAAACAGCAAATACCTCAAACAACAAACACCTCAAACAACAAACACCTCAAACAACAAACACCTCAAACAACAAACACCTCAAACATCAAACACCTCAAACAACAAACACCTCAAACAACAACCACCTCAAACAACAAACACCTCAAACAACAAACACCTCAAACAACAAATAACTCAAAACAACAAACACCTCAAACAGCAAATACCTCAAACAACAAACACCTCAAACAACAAACACCTCAAACAACAAACACCTCAAACAACAAACACCTCAAACATCAAACACCCCAAACAACAAACACATCAAACAACAAAGACCTCAAACAACAAACACCCCAAACAACAAACACATCAAACAACAAACACCTCAAACAACAAACACCACAAACAACAAACACCTCAAACAACAAACACCCCAAACAACAAACACCCCAAACAACAAACACCCCAAACAACAAATACCTCAAACATCAATCACCCCAAACAACAAACACATCAAACAACAAAGACCTCAAACAACAAACACCCCAAACAACAAACACATCAAACAACAAACACCTCAAACAACAAACACCTCAAACAACAAACACACCAAACAACAAACACCCCAAACAACAAACACCCCAAACAACAAACACCCCAAACAACAAATACCTCAAACATCAAACACCTCAAACAACAAACACCTAAAACAACAAACACCCCAAACAACAAACACCTCAATAAACAAACACCCCAAACAACAAACACCTCAAACAACAAACACCTCAAACAACAAACACCTCAAACAACAAACACCTCAAACAGCAAATACCTCAAACAACAAACACCTCAAACAACAAACACCTCAAACAACAAACACCTCAAACAACAAACACCTCAAACATCAAACACCTCAAACAACAAACACCTCAAACAACAAACACCTCAAACAACAAACACCTCAAACAACAAACACCTCAAACAACAAATAACTCAAAACAACAAACACCTCAAACAGCAAATACCTCAAACAACAAACACCTCAAACAACAAACACCTCAAACAACAAACAACTCAAACAACAAACACCTCAAACATCAAACACCCCAAACAATAAACAAATCAAACAACAAAGACCTCAAACAACAAACACCCCAAACAACAAACACATCAAACAACAAACACCTCAAACAACAAACACCACAAACAACAAACACCTCAAACAACAAACACCCCAAACAACAAACACCCCAAACAACAAACACCCCAAACAACAAATACCTCAAACATCAATCACCCCAAACAACAAACACATCAAACAACAAAGACCTCAAACAACAAACACCCCAAACAACAAACACATCAAACAACAAACACCTCAAACAACAAACACCTCAAACACCAAACACACCAAACAACAAAACCCCAAACAACAAACACCCCAAACAACAAACACCCCAAACAACAAATACCTCAAACATCAAACACCTCAAACAACAAACACCTAAAACAACAAACACCCCAAACAACAAACACCTCAATAAACAAACACCCCAAACAACAAACACCTCAAACAACAAACACCTCAAACAACAAACACCTCAAACAACAAACACCTCAAACAACAAACACCTCAAACAACAAACACCTCAAACAACAAACACCTGAAACAGCAAACACCTCAAACAACAAACACCTCAAACAGCAAATACCTCAAACAACAAACACCTCAAACAACAAACACCTCAAACAACAAACACCTCAAACAACAAACTCCACAAACAATAAACACCTCAAACAACAAACACCTCAAACAACAAACACCTCAAACAACAAACACCTCAAACAACAAACACCTCAAACAACAAATAACTCAAAACAACAAACACCTCAAACAGCAAATACCTCAAACAACAAACACCTCAAACAACAAACACCTCAAACAACAAACACCTCAAACAACAAACACCTCAAACATCAAACAACTCAAACAACAAACACCTCAAACAACAAACACCTCAAACAACAAACACCTCAAACAACAAACACCTCAAACAACAAATAACTCAAAACAACAAACACCTCAAACAGCAAATACCTCAAACAACAAACACCTCAAACAACAAACACCTCAAACAACAAACACCTCAAACAACAAACACCTCAAACAACAAATAACTCAAAACAGCAAACACCTCAAACAACAAACACCTCAAACAACAAACACCTCAAACAACAAACACCTCAAACAACAAACACCTCAAACAACAAACACCTCAAACAACAAACGCCTCAAACAACAAACACCTCAAACAACAAACACCTGAAACAGCAAACACCTCAAACAACAAACACCTCAAACAGCAAATACCTCAAACAACAAACACCTCAAACAACAAACACCTCAAACAACAAACACCTCAAACAACAAACTCCACAAACAATAAACACCTCAAACAACAAACACCTCAAACAACAAACACCTCAAACAACAAACACCTCAAACAACAAACACCTCAATCAACAAATAACTCAAAACAACAAACACCTCAAACAGCAAATACCTCAAACAACAAACACCTCAAACAACAAACACCTCAAACAACAAACACCTCAAACAACAAACACCTCAAACATCAAACACCTCAAACAACAAACACCTCAAACAACAAACACCTCAAACAACAAACACCTCAAACAACAAACACCTCAAACAACAAATAACTCAAAACAACAAACACCTCAAACAGCAAATACCTCAAACAACAAACACCTCAAACAACAAACACCTCAAACAACAAACAACTCAAACAACAAACACCTCAAACATCAAACACCCCAAACAATAAACAAATCAAACAACAAAGACCTCAAACAACAAACACCCCAAACAACAAACACATCAAACAACAAACACCTCAAACAACAAACACCACAAACAACAAACACCTCAAACAACAAACACCCCAAACAACAAACACCCCAAACAACAAACACCCCAAACAACAAATACCTCAAACATCAATCACCCCAAACAACAAACACATCAAACAACAAAGACCTCAAACAACAAACACCCCAAACAACAAACACATCAAACAACAAACACCTCAAACAACAAACACCTCAAACACCAAACACACCAAACAACAAAACCCCAAACAACAAACACCCCAAACAACAAACACCCCAAACAACAAATACCTCAAACATCAAACACCTCAAACAACAAACACCTAAAACAACAAACACCCCAAACAACAAACACCTCAATAAACAAACACCCCAAACAACAAACACCTCAAACAACAAACACCTCAAACAACAAACACCTCAAACAACAAACACCTCAAACAACAAACACCTCAAACAACAAACACCTCAAACAACAAACACCTGAAACAGCAAACACCTCAAACAACAAACACCTCAAACAGCAAATACCTCAAACAACAAACACCTCAAACAACAAACACCTCAAACAACAAACACCTCAAACAACAAACTCCACAAACAATAAACACCTCAAACAACAAACACCTCAAACAACAAACACCTCAAACAACAAACACCTCAAACAACAAACACCTCAAACAACAAATAACTCAAAACAACAAACACCTCAAACAGCAAATACCTCAAACAACAAACACCTCAAACAACAAACACCTCAAACAACAAACACCTCAAACAACAAACACCTCAAACATCAAACAACTCAAACAACAAACACCTCAAACAACAAACACCTCAAACAACAAACACCTCAAACAACAAACACCTCAAACAACAAATAACTCAAAACAACAAACACCTCAAACAGCAAATACCTCAAACAACAAACACCTCAAACAACAAACACCTCAAACAACAAACACCTCAAACAACAAACACCTCATACATCAAACACCCCAAACAACAAACACATCAAACAACAAAGACCTCTAACAACAAACACCCCAAACAACAAACACATCAAACAACAAACACCTCAAACAACAAACACCACAAACAACAACCACCTCAAACAACAAACACCCCAAACAACAAACACCCCAAACAACAAACACCCCAAACAACAAATACCTCAAACATCAAACACCCCAAACAACAAACACATCAAACAACAAATACCTCAAACAACAAACACCTCAAACAACAAACACCTCAAACAACAAACACCTCAAACAACAAACACCTCAAACATCAAACACCTCAAACAACAAACACCTCAAACAACAAACACCTCAAACAACAAACACCTCAAACAACAAACACCTCAAACAACAAATAACTCAAAACAACAAACACCTCAAACAGCAAATACCTCAAACAACAAACACCTCAAACAACAAACACCTCAAACAACAAACACCTCAAACAACAAACACCTCAAACATCAAACACCCCAAACAACAAACACATCAAACAACAAAGACCTCAAACAACAAACACCCCAAACAACAAACACATCAAACAACAAACACCTCAAACAACAAACACCACAAACAACAAACACCTCAAACAACAAACACCCCAAACAACAAACACCCCAAACAACAAACACCCCAAACAACAAATACCTCAAACATCAATCACCCCAAACAACAAACACATCAAACAACAAAGACCTCAAACAACAAACACCCCAAACAACAAACACAACAAACAACAAACACCTCAAACAACAAACACCTCAAACACCAAACACACCAAACAACAAACACCCCAAACAACAAACACCCCAAACAACAAACACCCCAAACAACAAATACCTCAAACATCAAACACCTCAAACAACAAACACCTAAAACAACAAACACTCCAAACAACAAACACCTCAATAAACAAACACCCCAAACAACAAACACCTCAAACAACAAACACCTCAAACAACAAACACCTCAAACAACAAACACCTCAAACAACAAACACCTCAAACAACAAACACCTCAAACAACAAACACCTGAAACAGCAAACACCTCAAACAACAAACACCTCAAACAGCAAATACCTCAAACAACAAACACCTCAAACAACAAACACCTCAAACAACAAACACCTCAAACAACAAACTCCACAAACAATAAACACCTCAAACAACAAACACCTCAAACAACAAACATCTCAAACAACAAACACCTCAAACAACAAACACCTCAAACAACAAATAACTCAAAACAACAAACACCTCAAACAGCAAATACCTCAAACAACAAACACCTCAAACAACAAACACCTCAAACAACAAACACCTCAAACAACAAACACCTCAAACATCAAACAACTCAAACAACAAACACCTCAAACAACAAACACCTCAAACAACAAACACCTCAAACAACAAACACCTCAAACAACAAATAACTCAAAACAACAAACACCTCAAACAGCAAATACCTCAAACAACAAACACCTCAAACAACAAACACCTCAAACAACAAACACCTCAAACAACAAACACCTCAAACATCAAACACCCCAAACAACAAACACATCAAACAACAAAGACCTCAAACAACAAACACCCCAAACAACAAACACATCAAACAACAAACACCTCAAACAACAAACACCACAAACAACAACCACCTCAAACAACAAACACCCCAAACAACAAACACCCCAAACAACAAACACCCCAAACAACAAATACCTCAAACATCAAACACCCCAAACAACAAACACATCAAACAACAAAGACCTCAAACAACAAACACCCCAAACAACAAACACATCAAACAACAAACACCTCAAACAACAAACACCCCAAACAACAAACACCCCAAACAACAAATACCTCAAACATCAAACACCTCAAACATCAAACACCTAAAACAACAAACACCCCAAACAACAAACACGTCAAACAACAAACACCCCAAACAACAAACACCTCAAACAACAAACACCCCAAACAACAAACACCTCAAACAACAAACACCTCAAACAACAAATAACTCAAAACAACTAACACCTCAAATAGCAAACACCTCAAACAACAAACACCTCAAACAACAAACACCTCAAACAACAAATAACTCAAAACAACAAACACCTCAAACAACAAATAACTCAAAACAACAAACACCTCAAACAACAAACTCCCCAAACAACAAACACCTCAAACAACAAACACCTCAAACATCAAACACCTCAAACATCAAACACCTCAAACAACAAACACCTCAAACAACAAACACCTGAAACAACAAATATCTCAAACAACAAACACCTCAAACAACAAATAACTCAAAACAACAAACACCTCAAACAACAAACTCCCCAAACAACAAACACCTCAAACAACAAACACCTCAAACATCAAACACCTCAAACAACAAACACCTCAAACAACAAACACCTCAAATAACAAACACCTCAAACAACAAACACCTGAAACAACAAACACCTGAAACAACAAATAACTCAAAACAACAAACACCTCAAACAAAAAACACCTCAAACAACAAACGCCTCAAACAACAAACACACCAAACAACAAACACCTCAAACAACAAACACCCCAAACAGCAAACACCTCAAACAGCAAACACCTCAAACAACAAACACCTGAAACAACAAATAACTCAAAACAACAAACACCTCAAACAACAAACACCTCAAACAACAAACACCTCACACAACAAATAACTCAAAAAAACAAACACCTCAAACAACAAACACCTCAAACAACAAACACCTCAAACAACAAATACCTCAAACATCAAACACCTCAAACAACAAACACCTAAAACAACAAACACCCCAAACAACAAACACCTCAAACAACAAACAACCCAAACAACAAACACATCAAACAACAAACACCCCAAACAACAAACACCTGAAACAACAATTAACTCAAAACAACAAACACCTCAAACAACAAACACCTCAAACAACAAACACCTCAAACAACAAACACCTCAAACAACAAACACCTCAAACAACAAACACCTCAAACAACAAACACCTCAAACAACAAATAACTCAAAACAGCAAACACCTCAAACAACAAACACCTCAAACAACAAACACCTCAAACAACAAACACCTCAAACAACAAACACCTCAAACAACAAACACCTCAAACAACAAACACCTCAAACAACAAACACCTGAAACAGCAAACACCTCAAACAACAAACACCTCAAACAGCAAATACCTCAAACAACAAACACCTCAAACAACAAACACCTCAAACAACAAACACCTCAAACAACAAACTCCACAAACAATAAACACCTCAAACAACAAACACCTCAAACAACAAACACCTCAAACAACAAACACCTCAAACAACAAACACCTCAATCAACAAATAACTCAAAACAACAAACACCTCAAACAGCAAATACCTCAAACAACAAACACCTCAAACAACAAACACCTCAAACAACAAACACCTCAAACAACAAATAACTCAAAACAACAAACACCTCAAACAGCAAATACCTCAAACAACAAACACCTCCAACAACAAACACCTCAAACAACAAACACCTCAAACAACAAACACCTCAAACATCAAACACCCCAAACAACAAACACATCAAACAACAAAGACCTCAAACAACAAACACCCCAAACAACAAACACATCAAACAACAAACACCTCAAACAACAAACACCACAAACAACAAACACCTCAAACAACAAACACCCCAAACAACAAACACCCCAAACAACAAACACCCCAAACAACAAACACCCCAAACATCAATCTCCCCAAACAACAAACACATCAAACAACAAAGACCTCAAACAACAAACACCCCAAACAACAAACACATCAAACAACAAACACCTCAAACAACAAACACCTCAAACACCAAACACCCCAAACAACAAACACCCCAAACAACAAACACCCCAAACAACAAACACCCCAAACAACAAATACCTCAAACATCAAACACCTCAAACAACAAACACCTAAAACAACAAACACCCCAAACAACAAACACCTCAATAAACAAACACCCCAAACAACAAACACCTCAAACAGCAAACACCTCAAACAGCAAACACCTGAAACAACAAATAACTCAAAAAAACAAACACCTCAAGCAACAAACACCTCAAACAACAAACACCCCAAACAACAAATACCTCAAACATCAAACACCTCAAACAACAAACACCTAAAACAACAAACACCTCAAACAACAAACACCTCAAACAACAAACACCTCAAACAACAAACACCCCAAACAACAAATACCTCAAACATCAAACACCTCAAACAACAAACACCTAAAACAACAAACACCCCAAACAACAAACGCCTCAAACAACAAACACCTCAAACAACAAATACCCCAAACAACAAACACATCAAACAACAAACACCTCGAACAACAAACACCCCAAACAAGAAACACCTCAAACAATAAACACATGAAACAACAAAAACCTCAAACGACAAACACCTCAAACAACAAACACATGAATCAACAAACACCTCAAACAACAAACACCTCAAACAAAAAACACCTGAAACAACAAATATCTCAGACAACAAATAACTCAAAACAACAAACACCTCAAACAACAAACACCTCAAACAACAAACACCTCAAACAACAAACACCTCAAACAACAAACACCTCAAACAACAAACACCTCAAACAACAAACACCTGAAACAACAAATATCTCAAACAACAAACACCTCAAACAACAAACACCTCAAACAACAAACACCTCAAACAACAAACACCTGAAACAACAAATATCTCAAACAACAAACACCTCAAACAACAAACACCTGAAACAACACATATCTCAAACAGCAAACACCTCAAACAACAAACACCTCAAACAACAAACACCTCAAACAACAAACACCTCAAACAACAAACACCTCAAACAACAAACACCTGAAACAACAAATATTTCAAACAACAAACACCTCAAACAACAAACACCTCAAACAACAAACACCTCAAACTACAAACACCTCAAACAACAAACACCTCAAACAACAAACACCTCAAACAACTAACACCTCAAACAACAAACACCTGAAACAACAAATATCTCAAACAACAAACACCTCAAACAACAAACACCTCAAACAACAAACACCTCAAACAAAAAACACCTCAAACAACAAACACCTCAAACAACAAACACCTCAAACAACAAACACCTCCAACAACAAACACCTCAAACAACAAACACCTCAAACAACAAACACCTCAAACATCAAACACCCCAAACAACAAACACATCAAACAACAAAGACCTCAAACAACAAACACCCCAAACAACAAACACATCAAACAACAAACACCTCAAACAACAAACACCACAAACAACAAACACCTCAAACAACAAACACCCCAAACAACAAACACCCCAAACAACAAACACCCCAAACAACAAACACCCCAAACATCAATCACCCCAAACAACAAACACATCAAACATCAAAGCCCTCAAACAACAAACACCCCAAACAACAAACACATCAAACAACAAACACCTCAAACAACAAACACCTCAAACACCAAACACCCCAAACAACAAACACCCCAAACAACAAACACCCCAAACAACAAACATCTCAAACAACAAACACCTCAAACAACAAACACCTCAAACAACAAACACTTCAAACAACAAACACCTCAAACAACAAACACCTCAAACAACAAACACCCCAAACAACAAACACCTCAAACATCAAACACCTCAAACAACAAATATCTCAAACAACAAACACCTCAAACAACAAACACCTCAAACAACAAACACCTCAAACAACAAACACCTGAAACAACAAACACCTGAAACAACAAATATCTCAAACAACATACACCTCAAACAACAAACACCTCAAACAACAAACACCTCAAACAACAAACACCTGAAACAACAGATAACTCAAACAACAAACACCTCAAAAAGCAAACACCTCAAACAACAAATAACTCAAAACAACAAACACCTCAAATAGCAAACACCTCAAACAACAAACACCTCAAACAACAAACACCTCAAACAGCAAATACCTCAAACAACAAACACCTCAAACAACAAACACCTCAAACAACAAATAACTCAAAACAACAAACACCTCAAATAGCAAACACCTCAAACAACAAACACCTCAAACAACAAACACCTCAAACAAATAACTCAAAACAACAAACGCCTCAAACAACAAATAACTCAAAACAACAAACACCTGAAACAACAAACACCTCAAACAGCAAATACCTCAAACAACAAACACCTCAAACAACAAACACATCAAACAACAAACAACTCAAACAACAAATAACTCAAAAACCTCAAACAACAAACACCTCAAACAACAAACACCTCAAACAACAAACACCTCAAACAACAAACACCGCAAACAACAAACACCTCAAACAACAAACACCTCAAACAACAAACACCTCAAACAACAAACACCTCAAACAACAAACACCTCAAACAACAAACACCTCAAACAACAAACATCTCAAACAACAAACATCTCAAACAACAAACACCCCAAACATCAAACACCCCAAACAACAAACACCTCAATAAACAAACACCCCAAACAACAAACACCTCAAACAGCAAACACCTCAAACAGCAAACACCTGAAACAACAAATAACTCAAAAAAACAAACACCTCAAACAACAAACACCCCAAACAACAAATACCTCAAACATCAAACACCTCAAACAACAAACACCTAAAACAACAAACACCTCAAACAACAAACACCTCAAACAACAAACACCTCAAACAACAAACACCCCAAACAACAAATACCTCAAACATCAAACACCTCAAACAACAAACACCTAAAACAACAAACACCCCAAACAACAAACGCCTCAAACAACAAACACCTCAAACAACAAATACCCCAAACAACAAACACATCAAACAACAAACACCTCGAACAACAAACACCCCAAACAAGAAACACCTCAAACAACAAACACATGAAACAACAAAAACCTCAAACGACAAACACCTCAAACAACAAACACATGAATCAACAAACACCTCAAACAACAAACACCTCAAACAACAAACACCTGAAACAACACATATCTCAAACAGCAAACACCTCAAACAACAAACACCTCAAACAACAAACACCTCAAACAACAAACACCTCAAACAACAAACACCTCAAACAACAAACATCTGAAACAACAAATATCTCAAACAACAAACACCTCAAACAACAAACACCTCAAACAACAAACACCTCAAACAACAAACACCTCAAACAACAAACACCTCAAACAACAAACACCTGAAACAACAAATATCTCAAACAACAAACACCTCAAACAACAAACACCTCAAACAACAAACACCTCAAACAAAAAACACCTCAAACAACAAACACCTCAAACAACAAACACCTCAAACAACAAACACCTCAAACAACAAATATCTCAAACAACAAACACCTCAACCAACAAACACCTCAAACAACAAACACCTCAAACAGCAAACACCTCAAGCAACAAACACCTCTAACAACAAACACCTCAAACAACAAACACCTCAAACAACAAACACCTCAAACAACAAATATCTCAAACAACAAACACCTCAAACAACAAACACCTCAAACAACAAACACCTCAAACAACAAACACCTCAAACAACAAATATCTCAAACAACAAACACCTCAAACAACAAATAACTCAAAACAACAAACACCTCAAACAGCAAACACCTCAAACAACAAACACCTCAAACAACAAACACCTCAAACAACAAACACCTCAAACAACAGACACTTCAAACAACAAACACCTCAAACAACAAACACCTCAAACAACAAACACCTCAAACAACAAACACCTCAAACAACAAACACCTCAAACAACAAATATCTCAAACAACAAACACCTCAAACAACAAACACCTCAAACAACAAACACCTCAAACAACAAACACCTCAAACAACAAACACCTGAAACAACAAATATCTCAAACAACAAACACCTCAAACAACAAACACCTCAAACAACAAACACCTCAAACAACAAACACCTGAAACAACAAATATCTCAAACAACAAACACCTCAAACAACAAACACCTGAAACAACACATATCTCAAACAGCAAACACCTCAAACAACAAACACCTCAAACAACAAACACCTCAAACAACAAACACCTCAAACAACAAACACCTCAAACAACAAACATCTGAAACAACAAATATCTCAAACAACAAACACCTCAAACAACAAACACCTCAAACAACAAACACCTCAAACAACAAACACCTCAAACAACAAACACCTCAAACAACAAACACCTGAAACAACAAATATCTCAAACAACAAACACCTCAAACAACAAACACCTCAAACAACAAACACCTCAAACAAAAAACACCTCAAACAACAAACACCTCAAACAACAAACACCTCAAACAACAAACACCTCAAACAACAAATATCTCAAACAACAAACACCTCAAACAACAAACACCTCAAACAACAAACACCTCAAACAGCAAACACCTCAAGCAACAAACACCTCTAACAACAAACACCTCAAACAACAAACACCTCAAACAACAAACACCTCAAACAACAAATATCTCAAACAACAAACACCTCAAACAACAAACACCTCAAACAACAAACACCTCAAACAACAAACACCTCAAACAACAAATATCTCAAACAACAAACACCTCAAACAACAAATAACTCAAAACAACAAACACCTCAAACAGCAAACACCTCAAACAACAAACACCTCAAACAACAAACACCTCAAACAACAAACACCTCAAACAACAGACACTTCAAACAACAAACACCTCAAACAACAAACACCTCAAACAACAAACACCTCAAACAACAAACACCTCAAACAACAAACACCTCAAACAACAAATATCTCAAACAACAAACACCTCAAACAACAAACACCTCAAACAACAAACACCTCAAACAACAAACACCTCAAACAACAAACACCTGAAACAACAAATATCTCAAACAACATACACCTCAAACAACAAACACCTCAAACAACAAACACCTCAAACAACAAACACCTGAAACAACAGATAACTCAAACAACAAACACCTCAAAAAGCAAACACCTCAAACAACAAATAACTCAAAACAACAAACACCTCAAATAGCAAACACCTCAAACAACAAACACCTCAAACAACAAACACCTCAAACAGCAAATACCTCAAACAACAAACACCTCAAACAACAAACACCTCAAACAACAAATAATTCAAAACAACAAACACCTCAAATAGCAAACACCTCAAACAACAAACACCTCAAACAACAAACACCTCAAACAAATAACTCAAAACAACAAACGCCTCAAACAACAAATAACTCAAAACAACAAACACCTGAAACAACAAACACCTCAAACAACAAACACATCAAACAACAAACAACTCAAACAACAAATAACTCAAAAACCTCAAACAACAAACACCTCAAACAACAAACACCTCAAACAACAAACACCTCAAACAACAAACACCTCAAACAACAAACACCTCAAACAACAAACACCTCAAACAACAAACACCTCAAACAACAAACACCTCAAACAACAAACACCTCAAACAACAAACACCTCAAACAACAAACACCTCAAACAACAAACATCTCAAACAACAAACATCTCAAACAACAAACACCCCAAACATCAAACACCTCAAACAACAAACACCCCAAACAACAAACTCATCAAACAACAAACACCTCAAACAACAAACACCTGAAACAACAAATAACTCAAAACAACAAACACCTCAAACAGCAAATACCTCAAACAACAAACACCACAAACAACAAACACCTCAAACAACAAACACCTCAAACAACAAACACCCCAAACAACAAACACATCAAACAACAAACACCTCAAACAACAAACACCACAAACAACAAACACCTCAAACAACAAACACCTCAAACAACAAACACCTGAAACAACAAATATCTCAAACAACAAACACCTCAAACAACAAACACCTGAAACAACACATATCTCAAACAGCAAACACCTCAAACAACAAACACCTCAAACAACAAACACCTCAAACAACAAACACCTCCAACAACAAACACCTCAAACAACAAATAACTCAAAACAACAAACACCTCAAACAGCAAATACCTCAAACAACAAACACCTCAAACAACAAACACCTCAAACAACAAACACCTCAAACAACAAACACCTCAAACATCAAACACCCCAAACAACAAACACATCAAACAACAAAGACCTCAAACAACAAACACCCCAAACAACAAACACATCAAACAACAAACACCTCAAACAACAAACACCACAAACAACAAGCACCTCAAACAACAAACACCCCAAACAACAAACACCCCAAACAACAAACACCCCAAACAACAAATACCTCAAACATCAATCACCCCAAACAACAAACACATCAAACTACAAAGACCTCAAACAACAAACACCCCAAACAACAAACACATCAAACAACAAACACCTCAAACAACAAACACCTCAAACACCAAACACCCCAAACAACAAACACCCCAAACAACAAACACCCCAAACAACAAACACCCCAAACAACAAATACATCAAACATCAAACACCTCAAACAACAAACACCTAAAACAACAAACACCCCAAACAACAAACACCTCAATAAACAAACACCCCAAACAACAAACACCTCAAACAACAAACACCTCAAACAACAAACACCTCAAACAACAAACACGTCAAACAACAAACACCTCAAACAACAAACACCTCAAACAACAAACACCTGAAACAGCAAACACCTCAAACAACAAACACCTCAAACAGCAAATACCTCAAACAACAAACACCTCAAACAACAAACACCTCAAACAACAAACACCTCAAACAACAACCTCCACAAACAATAAACACCTCAAACAACAAACACCTCAAACAACAAACACCTCAAACAACAAACACCTCAAACAACAAACACCTCAAACAACAAATAACTCAAAACAACAAACACCTCAAACAGCAAATACCTCAAACAACAAACACCTCAAACAACAAACACCTCAAACAACAAACACCTCAAACAACAAACACCTCAAACATCAAACACCTCAAACAACAAACACCTCAAACAACAAACACCTCAAACAACAAACACCTCAAACAACAAACACCTCAAACAACAAATAACTCAAAACAACAAACACCTCAAACAGCAAATACCTCAAACAACCACCACCTCAAACAACAAACACCTCAAACAACAAACACCTCAAACAACAAACACCTCAAACATCAAACACCCCAAACAACAAACACATCAAACAACAAAGACCTCAAACAACAAACACCCCAAACAACAAACACATCAAACAACAAACACCTCAAACAACAAACACCACAAACAACAAACACCTCAAACAACAAACACCCCAAACAACAAACACCCCAAACAACAAACACCCCAAACAACAAATACCTCAAACATCAAACACCCCAAACAACAAACACATCAAACAACAAAGACCTCAAACAACAAACACCCCAAACAACAAACACATCAAACAACAAACACCTCAAACAACAAACACCACAAACAACAAACACCTCAAACAACAAACACCCCAAACAACAAACACCCCAAACAACAAATACCTCAAACATCAAACACCTAAAACAACAAACACCCCAAACAACAAACACGTCAAACAACAAACACCCCAAACAACAAACACCTCAAACAACAAACACCCCAAACAACAAACACCTGAAACAACAAACACCTCAAACAACAAATAACTCAAAACAACAAACACCTCAAATAGCAAACACCTCAAACAACAAACACCTCAAACAACAAACACCTCAAACAACAAATAACTCAAAACAACAAACACCTCAAACAACAAATAACTCAAAACAACAAACACCTCAAACAACAAACTCCCCAAACAACAAACACCTCAAACAACAAACACCTCAAACATCAAACACCTCAAACATCAAACACCTCAAACAACAAACACCTCAAACAACAAATACCTGAAACAACAAATATCTCAAACAACAAACACCTCAAACAACAAATAACTCAAAACAACAAACACCTCAAACAACAAACTCCCCAAACAACAAACACCTCAAACAACAAACACCTCAAACATCAAACACCTCAAACAACAAACACCTCAAACAACAAACACCTCAAATAACAAACACCTCAAACAACAAACACCTGAAACAACAAACACCTGAAACAACAAATAACTCAAAACAACAAACACCTCAAACAACAAACACCTCAAACAACAAACACCTCAAACAACAAACACCCCAAACAACAAACACCTCAAACAACAAACACCCCAAACAACAAACACCTCAAACAGCAAACACCTCAAACAACAAACACCTGAAACAACAAATAACTCAAAACAACAAACACCTCAAACAACAAACACCTCAAACAACAAACACCTCACACAACAAATAACTCAAAAAAACAAACACCTCAAACAACAAACACCTCAAACAACAAACACCCCAAACAACAAATACCTCAAACATCAAACACCTCAAACAACAAACACCTAAAACAACAAACACCCCAAACAACAAACACCTCAAACAACAAACAACCCAAACAACAAACACATCAAACAACAAACACCCCAAACAACAAACACCTGAAACAACAATTAACTCAAAACAACAAACACCTCAAACAACAAACACCTCAAACAACAAACACCTCAAACAACAAACACCTCAAACAACAAACACCTCAAACAACAAACACCTCAAACAACAAACACCTCAAACAACAAATAACTCAAAACAGCAAACACCTCAAACAACAAACACCTCAAACAACAAACACCTCAAACAACAAACACCTCAAACAACAAACACCTCAAACAACAAACACCTCAAACAACAAACACCTCAAACAACAAACACCTCAAACAACAAACACCTCAAACAACAAACACCTGAAACAGCAAACACCTCAAACAACAAACACCTCAAACAGCAAATACCTCAAACAACAAACACCTCAAACAACAAACACCTCAAACAACAAACACCTCAAACAACAAACTCCACAAACAATAAACACCTCAAACAACAAACACCTCAAACAACAAACACCTCAAACAACAAACACCTCAAACAACAAACACCTCAATCAACAAATAACTCAAAACAACAAACACCTCAAACAGCAAATACCTCAAACAACAAACACCTCAAACAACAAACACCTCAAACAACAAACACCTCAAACAACAAACACCTCAAACATCAAACACCTCAAATAACAAACACCTCAAACAACAAACACCTCAAACAACAAACACCTCAAACAACAAACACCTCAAACAACAAACACCTCAAACAACAAACACCTCAAACAACAAACACCTCAAACAACAAACACCTCAAACAACAAATAACTCAAAACAACAAACACCTCAAACAGCAAATACCTCAAACAACCACCACCTCAAACAACAAACACCTCAAACAACAAACACCTCAAACAACAAACACCTCAAACATCAAACACCCCAAACAACAAACACATCAAACAACAAAGACCTCAAACAACAAACACCCCAAACAACAAACACATCAAACAACAAACACCTCAAACAACAAACACCACAAACAACAAACACCTCAAACAACAAACACCCCAAACAACAAACACCCCAAACAACAAACACCCCAAACAACAAATACCTCAAACATCAAACACCCCAAACAACAAACACATCAAACAACAAAGACCTCAAACAACAAACACCCCAAACAACAAACACATCAAACAACAAACACCTCAAACAACAAACACCACAAACAACAAACACCTCAAACAACAAACACCCCAAACAACAAACACCCCAAACAACAAATACCTCAAACATCAAACACCTAAAACAACAAACACCCCAAACAACAAACACGTCAAACAACAAACACCCCAAACAACAAACACCTCAAACAACAAACACCCCAAACAACAAACACCTGAAACAACAAACACCTCAAACAACAAATAACTCAAAACAACAAACACCTCAAATAGCAAACACCTCAAACAACAAACACCTCAAACAACAAACACCTCAAACAACAAATAACTCAAAACAACAAACACCTCAAACAACAAATAACTCAAAACAACAAACACCTCAAACAACAAACTCCCCAAACAACAAACACCTCAAACAACAAACACCTCAAACATCAAACACCTCAAACATCAAACACCTCAAACAACAAACACCTCAAACAACAAATACCTGAAACAACAAATATCTCAAACAACAAACACCTCAAACAACAAATAACTCAAAACAACAAACACCTCAAACAACAAACTCCCCAAACAACAAACACCTCAAACAACAAACACCTCAAACATCAAACACCTCAAACAACAAACACCTCAAACAACAAACACCTCAAATAACAAACACCTCAAACAACAAACACCTGAAACAACAAACACCTGAAACAACAAATAACTCAAAACAACAAACACCTCAAACAACAAACACCTCAAACAACAAACACCTCAAACAACAAACACCCCAAACAACAAACACCTCAAACAACAAACACCCCAAACAACAAACACCTCAAACAGCAAACACCTCAAACAACAAACACCTGAAACAACAAATAACTCAAAACAACAAACACCTCAAACAACAAACACCTCAAACAACAAACACCTCACACAACAAATAACTCAAAAAAACAAACACCTCAAACAACAAACACCTCAAACAACAAACACCCCAAACAACAAATACCTCAAACATCAAACACCTCAAACAACAAACACCTAAAACAACAAACACCCCAAACAACAAACACCTCAAACAACAAACAACCCAAACAACAAACACATCAAACAACAAACACCCCAAACAACAAACACCTGAAACAACAATTAACTCAAAACAACAAACACCTCAAACAACAAACACCTCAAACAACAAACACCTCAAACAACAAACACCTCAAACAACAAACACCTCAAACAACAAACACCTCAAACAACAAACACCTCAAACAACAAATAACTCAAAACAGCAAACACCTCAAACAACAAACACCTCAAACAACAAACACCTCAAACAACAAACACCTCAAACAACAAACACCTCAAACAACAAACACCTCAAACAACAAACACCTCAAACAACAAACACCTCAAACAACAAACACCTCAAACAACAAACACCTGAAACAGCAAACACCTCAAACAACAAACACCTCAAACAGCAAATACCTCAAACAACAAACACCTCAAACAACAAACACCTCAAACAACAAACACCTCAAACAACAAACTCCACAAACAATAAACACCTCAAACAACAAACACCTCAAACAACAAACACCTCAAACAACAAACACCTCAAACAACAAACACCTCAATCAACAAATAACTCAAAACAACAAACACCTCAAACAGCAAATACCTCAAACAACAAACACCTCAAACAACAAACACCTCAAACAACAAACACCTCAAACAACAAACACCTCAAACATCAAACACCTCAAATAACAAACACCTCAAACAACAAACACCTCAAACAACAAACACCTCAAACAACAAACACCTCAAACAACAAACACCTCAAACAACAAATAACTCAAAACAACAAACACCTCAAACAGCAAATACCTCAAACAACAAACACCTCCAACAACAAACACCTCAAACAACAAACACCTCAAACAACAAACACCTGAAACAACAAATAACTCAAAACAACAAACACCTCAAACAAAAAACACCTCAAACAACAAACACATCAAACAACAAAGACCTCAAACAACAAACACCCCAAACAACAAACATATCAAACAACAAGCACCTCAAACAACAAACACCCCAAACAACAAACACCCCAAACAACAAACACCCCAAACAACAAACACCTCAAACATCAAACACCCCAAACAACAAACACATCAAACAACAAAGACCTCAAACAACAAACACCTCAAACAACAAACACCTCAAACAACAAACACCTCAAACAACAAACACCTGAAACAGCAAACACCTCAAACAACAAACACCTCAAACAGCAAATACCTCAAACAACAAACACCTCAAACAACAAACACCTCAAACAACAAACACCTCAAACAACAAACTCCACAAACAATAAACACCTCAAACAACAAACACCTCAAACAACAAACACCTCAAACAACAAACACCTCAAACAACAAACACCTCAATCAACAAATAACTCAAAACAACAAACACCTCAAACAGCAAATACCTCAAACAACAAACACCTCAAACAACAAATAACTCAAAACAACAAACACCTCAAACAGCAAATACCTCAAACAACAAACACCTCAAACAACAAACACCTCAAACAACAAACACCTCAAACAACAAACACCTCAAACATCAAACACCTCAAATAACAAACACCTCAAACAACAAACACCTCAAACAACAAACACCTCAAACAACAAACACCTCAAACAACAAACACCTCAAACAACAAATAACTCAAAACAACAAACACCTCAAACAGCAAATACCTCAAACAACAAACACCTCCAACAACAAACACCTCAAACAACAAACACCTCAAACAACAAACACCTGAAACAACAAATAACTCAAAACAACAAACACCTCAAACAAAAAACACCTCAAACAACAAACACATCAAACAACAAAGACCTCAAACAACAAACACCCCAAACAACAAACACATCAAACAACAAACACCTCAAACAACAAACACCCCAAACAACAAACACCCCAAACAACAAACACCCCAAACAACAAACACCTCAAACATCAAACACCCCAAACAACAAACACATCAAACAACAAACACCTCAAACAACAAACACCTCAAACAACAAACACCTCAAACAACAAACACCTCAAACAACAAACACCTGAAACAGCAAACACCTCAAACAACAAACACCTCAAACAGCAAATACCTCAAACAACAAACACCTCAAACAACAAACACCTCAAACAACAAACACCTCAAACAACAAACTCCACAAACAATAAACACCTCAAACAACAAACACCTCAAACAACAAACACCTCAAACAACAAACACCTCAAACAACAAACACCTCAATCAACAAATAACTCAAAACAACAAACACCTCAAACAGCAAATACCTCAAACAACAAACACCTCAAACAACAAACACCTCAAACAACAAACACCTCAAACAACAAACACCTCAAACATCAAACACCTCAAACAACAAACACCTCAAACAACAAACACCTCAAACAACAAACACCTCAAACAACAAACACCTCAAACAACAAATAACTCAAAACAACAAACACCTCAAACAGCAAATACCTCAAACAACAAACACCTCCAACAACAAACACCTCAAACAACAAACACCTCAAACAACAAACACCTGAAACAACAAATAACTCAAAACAACAAACACCTCAAACAAAAAACACCTCAAACAACAAACACATCAAACAACAAAGACCTCAAACAACAAACACCCCAAACAACAAACACATCAAACAACAAACACCTCAAACAACAAACACCACCAACAACAAACACCTCAAACAACAAACACCCCAAACAACAAACACCCCAAACAACAAACACCCCAAACAACAAATACCTCAAACATCAATCACCCCAAACAACAAACACATCAAATAACAAAGACCTCAAACAACAAACACCCCAAACAACAAACACATCAAACAACAAACACCTCAAACAACAAACACCTCAAACACCAAACACCCCAAACAACAAACACCCCAAACAACAAACACCCCAAACAACAAATACCTCAAACATCAAACACCTCAAACAACAAACACCTAAAACAACAAACACCCCAAACAACAAACACCTCAATAAAAAAACACCCCAAACAACAAACACCTCAAACAGCAAACACCTCAAACAGCAAACACCTGAAACAACAAATAACTCAAAAAAACAAACACCTCAAGCAACAAACACCTCAAACAACAAACACCCCAAACAACAAATACCTCAAACATCAAACACCTCAAACAACAAACACCTCAAACAACAAACACCTCAAACAACAAACACCTCAAACAACAAACACCTCAAACAACAAACTCCACAAACAATAAACACCTCAAACAACAAACACCTCAAACAACAAACACCTCAAACAACAAACACCTCAAACAACAAACACCTCAATCAACAAATAACTCAAAACAACAAACACCTCAAACAGCAAATACCTCAAACAACAAACACCTCAAACAACAAACACCTCAAACAACAAACACCTCAAACAACAAACACCTCAAACATCAAACACCTCAAACAACAAACACCTCAAACAACAAACACCTCAAACAACAAACACCTCAAACAACAAACACCTCAAACAACAAATAACTCAAAACAACAAACACCTCAAACAGCAAATACCTCAAACAACAAACACCTCCAACAACAAACACCTCAAACAACAAACACCTCAAACAACAAACACCTGAAACAACAAATAACTCAAAACAACAAACACCTCAAACAAAAAACACCCCAAACAACAAACACATCAAACAACGAAGACCTCAAACAACAAACACCCCAAACAACAAACACATCAAACAACAAACACCTCAAACAACAAACACCTCAAACACCAAACACCCCAAACAACAAACACCCCAAACAACAAATACCTCAAACATCAAACACCTCAAACAACAAACACCTAAAACAACAAACACCCCAAACAACAAACACCTCAATAAACAAACACCCCAAACAACAAACACCTCAAACAGCAAACACCTCAAACAGCAAACACCTGAAACAACAAATTACTCAAAAAAACAAACACCTCAAGCAACAAACACCTCAAACAACAAACACCCCAAACAACAAATACCTCAAACATCAAACACCTCAAACAACAAACACCTAAAACAACAAACACCTCAAACAACAAACACCTCAAACAACAAACAACTCAAACAACAAACACCCCAAACAACAAATACCTCAAACATCAAACACCTCAAACAACAAACACCTAAAACAACAAACACCCCAAACAACAAACGCCTCAAACAACAAACACCTCAAACAACCAACACCCCAAACAACAAACACATCAAACAACAAACACCTCGAACAACAAACACCCCAAACAAGAAACACCTCAAACAACAAACACATGAAACAACAAAAACCTCAAACGACAAACACCTCAAACAACAAACACATGAAACAACAAACACCTCAAACAACAAACACCTCAAACAAAAAACACCTGAAACAACAAATATCTCAGACAACAAACACCTCAAACAACAAACACCTCAAACAACAAACACATCAAACAACAAACACCCCAAACAACAAATACCTGAAACAACAAATAACTCAAAACAACAAACACCTCAAACAACAAACACCTCAAAAAACAAACACCTCAAACAACAAACACCTCAAACAACAAACACCTCAAACAACAAACACCTCAAACAACAAACACCTGAAACAACAAATATCTCAAACAACAAACACCTCAAACAACAAACACCTCAAACAACAAACACCTCAAACAACAAACACCTGAAACAACAAATATCTCAAACAACAAACACCTCAAACAACAAACACCTGAAACAACACATATCTCAAACAGCAAACACCTCAAACAACAAACACCTCAAACAACAAACACCTCAAACAACAAACACCTCAAACAACAAACACCTGAAACAACAAATATCTCAAACAACAAACACCTCAAACAACAAACACCTCAAACAACAAACACCTCAAACTACAAACACCTCAAACAACAAACACCTCAAACAACAAACACCTCAAACAACAAACACCTCAAACAACAAACACCTCAAACAACAAATATCTCAAACAACAAACACCTCAAACAACAAACACCTCAAACAACAAACACCTCAAACAACAAACACCTCAAACAACAAACACCTCAAACAACAAACACCTCAAACAACAAATATCTCAAACAACAAACACCTCAAACAACAAACACCTCAAACAACAAACACCTCAAACAGCAAACACCTCAAACAACAAACACCTCTAACAACAAACACCTCAAACAACAAACACCTCAAACAACAAACACCTCAAACAACAAACACCTCAAACAACAAACACCTCAAACAACAAACACCTCAAACAACAAACACATCAAACAACAAATATCTCAAACAACAAACACCTCAAACAACAAATAACTCAAAACAACAAACACCTCAAACAGCAAACACCTCAAACAACAAACACCTCAAACAACAAACACCTCAAACAACAAACACCTCAAACAACAAACACTTCAAACAACAAACACCTCAAACAACAAACACCTCAAACAACAAACACCTCAAACAACAAACACCTCAAACAACAAACACCTCAAATAACAAATATCTCAAACAACAAACACCTGAAACAACAAATATCTCAAACAACATACACCTCAAACAACAAACACCTCAAACAACAAACACCTCAAACAACAAACACTTGAAACAACAGATAACTCAAACAACAAACACCTCAAAAAGCAAACACCTCAAACAACAAACACCTCAAACAACAAACACCTCAAACAACAAATATCTCAAACAACAAACACCTCAAACAACAAACACCTCAAACAACAAACACCTCAAACAACAAACACCTCAAACAACAAACACCTGAAACAACAAATATCTCAAACAACATACACCTCAAACAACAAACACCTCAAACAACAAACACCTCAAACAACAAACACCTGAAACAATAGATAACTCAAACAACAAACACCTCAAAAAGCAAACACCTCAAACAACAAATAACTCAAAACAACAAACACCTCAAATAGCAAACACCTCAAACAACAAACACCTCAAACAACAAACACCTCAAACAGCAAACACCTCAAACAACAAACACCTCAAACAACAAACACCTCAAACAACAAATAACTCAAAACAACAAACACCTCAAATAGCAAACACCTCAAACAACAAACACCTCAAACAACAAACACCTCAAACAACAAATGACTCAAAACAACAAACGCCTCAAACAACAAATAACTCAAAACAACAAACACCTGAAACAACAAACACCTCAAACAACAAACACATCAAACAACAAACACCTCAAACAACAAATATCTCAAACAACAAACACCTCAAACAACAAACACCTCAAACAACAAACACCTCAAACAACAAACACCTCAAACAACAAACACCTGAAACAACAAATATCTCAAACAACAAACACCTCAAACAACAAACACCTCAAACAACAAACACCTCAAACAACAAACACCTGAAACAACAAATATCTCAAACAACAAACACCTCAAACAACAAACACCTGAAACAACACATATCTCAAACAGCAAACACCTCAAACAACAAACACCTCAAACAACAAACACCTCAAACAACAAACACCTCAAACAACAAACACCTCAAACAACAAACATCTGAAACAACAAATATCTCAAACAACAAACACCTCAAACAACAAACACCTCAAACAACAAACACCTCAAACAACAAACACCTCAAACAACAAACACCTCAAACAACAAACACCTGAAACAACAAATATCTCAAACAACAAACACCTCAAACAACAAACACCTCAAACAACAAACACCTCAAACAAAAAACACCTCAAACAACAAACACCTCAAACAACAAACACCTCAAACAACAAACACCTCAAACAACAAATATCTCAAACAACAAACACCTCAAACAACAAACACCTCAAACAACAAACACCTCAAACAGCAAACACCTCAAGCAACAAACACCTCTAACAACAAACACCTCAAACAACAAACACCTCAAACAACAAACACCTCAAACAACAAATATCTCAAACAACAAACACCTCAAACAACAAACACCTCAAACAACAAACACCTCAAACAACAAACACCTCAAACAACAAATATCTCAAACAACAAACACCTCAAACAACAAATAACTCAAAACAACAAACACCTCAAACAGCAAACACCTCAAACAACAAACACCTCAAACAACAAACACCTCAAACAACAAACACCTCAAACAACAGACACTTCAAACAACAAACACCTCAAACAACAAACACCTCAAACAACAAACACCTCAAACAACAAACACCTCAAACAACAAACACCTCAAACAACAAATATCTCAAACAACAAACACCTCAAACAACAAACACCTCAAACAACAAACACCTCAAACAACAAACACCTCAAACAACAAACACCTGAAACAACAAATATCTCAAACAACATACACCTCAAACAACAAACACCTCAAACAACAAACACCTCAAACAACAAACACCTGAAACAACAGATAACTCAAACAACAAACACCTCAAAAATCAAACACCTCAAACAACAAATAACTCAAAACAACAAACACCTCAAATAGCAAACACCTCAAACAACAAACACCTCAAACAACAAACACCTCAAACAGCAAATACCTCAAACAACAAACACCTCAAACAACAAACACCTCAAACAACAAATAATTCAAAACAACAAACACCTCAAATAGCAAACACCTCAAACAACAAACACCTCAAACAACAAACACCTCAAACAAATAACTCAAAACAACAAACGCCTCAAACAACAAATAACTCAAAACAACAAACACCTGAAACAACAAACACCTCAAACAACAAACACATCAAACAACAAACAACTCAAACAACAAATAACTCAAAAACCTCAAACAACAAACACCTCAAACAACAAACACCTCAAACAACAAACACCTCAAACAACAAACACCTCAAACAACAAACACCTCAAACAACAAACACCTCAAACAACAAACACCTCAAACAACAAACACCTCAAACAACAAACACCTCAAACAACAAACACCTCAAACAACAAACACCTCAAACAACAAACATCTCAAACAACAAACATCTCAAACAACAAACACACCAAACATCAAACACCTCAAACAACAAACACCCCAAACAACAAACTCATCAAACAACAAACACCTCAAACAACAAACACCTGAAACAACAAATAACTCAAAACAACAAACACCTCAAACAGCAAATACCTCAAACAACAAACACCACAAACAACAAACACCTCAAACAACAAACACCTCAAACAACAAACACCCCAAACAACAAACACATCAAACAACAAACACCTCAAACAACAAACACCACAAACAACAAACACCTCAAACAACAAACACCTCAAACAACAAACACCTGAAACAACAAATATCTCAAACAACAAACACCTCAAACAACAAACACCTGAAACAACACATATCTCAAACAGCAAACACCTCAAACAACAAACACCTCAAACAACAAACACCTCAAACAACAAACACCTCCAACAACAAACACCTCAAACAACAAATAACTCAAAACAACAAACACCTCAAACAGCAAATACCTCAAACAACAAACACCTCAAACAACAAACACCTCAAACAACAAACACCTCAAACAACAAACACCTCAAACATCAAACACCCCAAACAACAAACACATCAAACAACAAAGACCTCAAACAACAAACACCCCAAACAACAAACACATCAAACAACAAACACCTCAAACAACAAACACCACAAACAACAAGCACCTCAAACAACAAACACCCCAAACAACAAACACCCCAAACAACAAACACCCCAAACAACAAATACCTCAAACATCAATCACCCCAAACAACAAACACATCAAACTACAAAGACCTCAAACAACAAACACCCCAAACAACAAACACATCAAACAACAAACACCTCAAACAACAAACACCTCAAACACCAAACACCCCAAACAACAAACACCCCAAACAACAAACACCCCAAACAACAAACACCCCAAACAACAAATACATCAAACATCAAACACCTCAAACAACAAACACCTAAAACAACAAACACCCCAAACAACAAACACCTCAATAAACAAACACCCCAAACAACAAACACCTCAAACAACAAACACCTCAAACAACAAACACCTCAAACAACAAACACCTCAAACAACAAACACCTCAAACAACAAACACCTCAAACAACAAACACCTGAAACAGCAAACACCTCAAACAACAAACACCTCAAACAGCAAATACCTCAAACAACAAACACCTCAAACAACAAACACCTCAAACAACAAACACCTCAAACAACAACCTCCACAAACAATAAACACCTCAAACAACAAACACCTCAAACAACAAACACCTCAAACAACAAACACCTCAAACAACAAACACCTCAAACAACAAATAACTCAAAACAACAAACACCTCAAACAGCAAATACCTCAAACAACAAACACCTCAAACAACAAACACCTCAAACAACAAACACCTCAAACAACAAACACCTCAAACATCAAACACCTCAAACAACAAACACCTCAAACAACAAACACCTCAAACAACAAACACCTCAAACAACAAACACCTCAAACAACAAATAACTCAAAACAACAAACACCTCAAACAGCAAATACCTCAAACAACCACCACCTCAAACAACAAACACCTCAAACAACAAACACCTCAAACAACAAACACCTCAAACATCAAACACCCCAAACAACAAACACATCAAACAACAAAGACCTCAAACAACAAACACCCCAAACAACAAACACATCAAACAACAAACACCTCAAACAACAAACACCACAAACAACAAACACCTCAAACAACAAACACCCCAAACAACAAACACCCCAAACAACAAACACCCCAAACAACAAATACCTCAAACATCAAACACCCCAAACAACAAACACATCAAACAACAAAGACCTCAAACAACAAACACCCCAAACAACAAACACATCAAACAACAAACACCTCAAACAACAAACACCACAAACAACAAACACCTCAAACAACAAACACCCCAAACAACAAACACCCCAAACAACAAATACCTCAAACATCAAACACCTAAAACAACAAACACCCCAAACAACAAACACGTCAAACAACAAACACCCCAAACAACAAACACCTCAAACAACAAACACCCCAAACAACAAACACCTGAAACAACAAACACCTCAAACAACAAATAACTCAAAACAACAAACACCTCAAATAGCAAACACCTCAAACAACAAACACCTCAAACAACAAACACCTCAAACAACAAATAACTCAAAACAACAAACACCTCAAACAACAAATAACTCAAAACAACAAACACCTCAAACAACAAACTCCCCAAACAACAAACACCTCAAACAACAAACACCTCAAACATCAAACACCTCAAACATCAAACACCTCAAACAACAAACACCTCAAACAACAAATACCTGAAACAACAAATATCTCAAACAACAAACACCTCAAACAACAAATAACTCAAAACAACAAACACCTCAAACAACAAACTCCCCAAACAACAAACACCTCAAACAACAAACACCTCAAACATCAAACACCTCAAACAACAAACACCTCAAACAACAAACACCTCAAATAACAAACACCTCAAACAACAAACACCTGAAACAACAAACACCTGAAACAACAAATAACTCAAAACAACAAACACCTCAAACAACAAACACCTCAAACAACAAACACCTCAAACAACAAACACCCCAAACAACAAACACCTCAAACAACAAACACCCCAAACAACAAACACCTCAAACAGCAAACACCTCAAACAACAAACACCTGAAACAACAAATAACTCAAAACAACAAACACCTCAAACAACAAACACCTCAAACAACAAACACCTCACACAACAAATAACTCAAAAAAACAAACACCTCAAACAACAAACACCTCAAACAACAAACACCCCAAACAACAAATACCTCAAACATCAAACACCTCAAACAACAAACACCTAAAACAACAAACACCCCAAACAACAAACACCTCAAACAACAAACAACCCAAACAACAAACACATCAAACAACAAACACCCCAAACAACAAACACCTGAAACAACAATTAACTCAAAACAACAAACACCTCAAACAACAAACACCTCAAACAACAAACACCTCAAACAACAAACACCTCAAACAACAAACACCTCAAACAACAAACACCTCAAACAACAAACACCTCAAACAACAAATAACTCAAAACAGCAAACACCTCAAACAACAAACACCTCAAACAACAAACACCTCAAACAACAAACACCTCAAACAACAAACACCTCAAACAACAAACACCTCAAACAACAAACACCTCAAACAACAAACACCTCAAACAACAAACACCTCAAACAACAAACACCTGAAACAGCAAACACCTCAAACAACAAACACCTCAAACAGCAAATACCTCAAACAACAAACACCTCAAACAACAAACACCTCAAACAACAAACACCTCAAACAACAAACTCCACAAACAATAAACACCTCAAACAACAAACACCTCAAACAACAAACACCTCAAACAACAAACACCTCAAACAACAAACACCTCAATCAACAAATAACTCAAAACAACAAACACCTCAAACAGCAAATACCTCAAACAACAAACACCTCAAACAACAAACACCTCAAACAACAAACACCTCAAACAACAAACACCTCAAACATCAAACACCTCAAATAACAAACACCTCAAACAACAAACACCTCAAACAACAAACACCTCAAACAACAAACACCTCAAACAACAAACACCTCAAACAACAAATAACTCAAAACAACAAACACCTCAAACAGCAAATACCTCAAACAACAAACACCTCCAACAACAAACACCTCAAACAACAAACACCTCAAACAACAAACACCTGAAACAACAAATAACTCAAAACAACAAACACCTCAAACAAAAAACACCTCAAACAACAAACACATCAAACAACAAAGACCTCAAACAACAAACACCCCAAACAACAAACACATCAAACAACAAACACCTCAAACAACAAACACCCCAAACAACAAACACCCCAAACAACAAACACCCCAAACAACAAACACCTCAAACATCAAACACCCCAAACAACAAACACATCAAACAACAAAGACCTCAAACAACAAACACCTCAAACAACAAACACCTCAAACAACAAACACCTCAAACAACAAACACCTGAAACAGCAAACACCTCAAACAACAAACACCTCAAACAGCAAATACCTCAAACAACAAACACCTCAAACAACAAACACCTCAAACAACAAACACCTCAAACAACAAACTCCACAAACAATAAACACCTCAAACAACAAACACCTCAAACAACAAACACCTCAAACAACAAACACCTCAAACAACAAACACCTCAATCAACAAATAACTCAAAACAACAAACACCTCAAACAGCAAATACCTCAAACAACAAACACCTCAAACAACAAATAACTCAAAACAACAAACACCTCAAACAGCAAATACCTCAAACAACAAACACCTCAAACAACAAACACCTCAAACAACAAACACCTCAAACAACAAACACCTCAAACATCAAACACCTCAAATAACAAACACCTCAAACAACAAACACCTCAAACAACAAACACCTCAAACAACAAACACCTCAAACAACAAACACCTCAAACAACAAATAACTCAAAACAACAAACACCTCAAACAGCAAATACCTCAAACAACAAACACCTCCAACAACAAACACCTCAAACAACAAACACCTGAAACAACAAACACCTGAAACAACAAATAACTCAAAACAACAAACACCTCAAACAAAAAACACCTCAAACAACAAACACATCAAACAACAAAGACCTCAAACAACAAACACCCCAAACAACAAACACATCAAACAACAAACACCTCAAACAACAAACACCCCAAACAACAAACACCCCAAACAACAAACACCCCAAACAACAAACACCTCAAACATCAAACACCCCAAACAACAAACACATCAAACAACAAAGACCTCAAACAACAAACACCTCAAACAACAAACACCTCAAACAACAAACACCTCAAACAACAAACACCTGAAACAGCAAACACCTCAAACAACAAACACCTCAAACAGCAAATACCTCAAACAACAAACACCTCAAACAACAAACACCTCAAACAACAAACACCTCAAACAACAAACTCCACAAACAATAAACACCTCAAACAACAAACACCTCAAACAACAAACACCTCAAACAACAAACACCTCAAACAACAAACACCTCAATCAACAAATAACTCAAAACAACAAACACCTCAAACAGCAAATACCTCAAACAACAAACACCTCAAACAACAAACACCTCAAACAACAAACACCTCAAACAACAAACACCTCAAACATCAAACACCTCAAACAACAAACACCTCAAACAACAAACACCTCAAACAACAAACACCTCAAACAACAAACACCTCAAACAACAAATAACTCAAAACAACAAACACCTCAAACAGCAAATACCTCAAACAACAAACACCTCCAACAACAAACACCTCAAACAACAAACACCTCAAACAACAAACACCTGAAACAACAAATAACTCAAAACAACAAACACCTCAAACAAAAAACACCTCAAACAACAAACACATCAAACAACAAAGACCTCAAACAACAAACACCCCAAACAACAAACACATCAAACAACAAACACCTCAAACAACAAACACCACCAACAACAAACACCTCAAACAACAAACACCCCAAACAACAAACACCCCAAACAACAAACACCCCAAACAACAAATACCTCAAACATCAATCACCCCAAACAACAAACACATCAAATAACAAAGACCTCAAACAACAAACACCCCAAACAACAAACACATCAAACAACAAACACCTCAAACAACAAACACCTCAAACACCAAACACCCCAAACAACAAACACCCCAAACAACAAACACCCCAAACAACAAATACCTCAAACATCAAACACCTCAAACAACAAACACCTAAAACAACAAACACCCCAAACAACAAACACCTCAATAAACAAACACCCCAAACAACAAACACCTCAAACAGCAAACACCTCAAACAGCAAACACCTGAAACAACAAATAACTCAAAAAAACAAACACCTCAAGCAACAAACACCTCAAACAACAAACACCCCAAACAACAAATACCTCAAACATCAAACACCTCAAACAACAAACACCTCAAACAACAAACACCTGAAACAACAAATAACTCAAAACAACAAACACCTCAAACAAAAAACACCTCAAACAACAAACACATCAAACAACAAAGACCTCAAACAACAAACACCCCAAACAACAAACACATCAAACAACAAACACCTCAAACAACAAACACCCCAAACAACAAACACCCCAAACAACAAACACCCCAAACAACAAACACCTCAAACATCAAACACCCCAAACAACAAACACATCAAACAACAAAGACCTCAAACAACAAACACCTCAAACAACAAACACCTCAAACAACAAACACCTCAAACAACAAACACCTGAAACAGCAAACACCTCAAACAACAAACACCTCAAACAGCAAATACCTCAAACAACAAACACCTCAAACAACAAACACCTCAAACAACAAACACCTCAAACAACAAACTCCACAAACAATAAACACCTCAAACAACAAACACCTCAAACAACAAACACCTCAAACAACAAACACCTCAAACAACAAACACCTCAATCAACAAATAACTCAAAACAACAAACACCTCAAACAGCAAATACCTCAAACAACAAACACCTCAAACAACAAATAACTCAAAACAACAAACACCTCAAACAGCAAATACCTCAAACAACAAACACCTCAAACAACAAACACCTCAAACAACAAACACCTCAAACAACAAACACCTCAAACATCAAACACCTCAAATAACAAACACCTCAAACAACAAACACCTCAAACAACAAACACCTCAAACAACAAACACCTCAAACAACAAACACCTCAAACAACAAATAACTCAAAACAACAAACACCTCAAACAGCAAATACCTCAAACAACAAACACCTCCAACAACAAACACCTCAAACAACAAACACCTGAAACAACAAACACCTGAAACAACAAATAACTCAAAACAACAAACACCTCAAACAAAAAACACCTCAAACAACAAACACATCAAACAACAAAGACCTCAAACAACAAACACCCCAAACAACAAACACATCAAACAACAAACACCTCAAACAACAAACACCCCAAACAACAAACACCCCAAACAACAAACACCCCAAACAACAAACACCTCAAACATCAAACACCCCAAACAACAAACACATCAAACAACAAAGACCTCAAACAACAAACACCTCAAACAACAAACACCTCAAACAACAAACACCTCAAACAACAAACACCTGAAACAGCAAACACCTCAAACAACAAACACCTCAAACAGCAAATACCTCAAACAACAAACACCTCAAACAACAAACACCTCAAACAACAAACACCTCAAACAACAAACTCCACAAACAATAAACACCTCAAACAACAAACACCTCAAACAACAAACACCTCAAACAACAAACACCTCAAACAACAAACACCTCAATCAACAAATAACTCAAAACAACAAACACCTCAAACAGCAAATACCTCAAACAACAAACACCTCAAACAACAAACACCTCAAACAACAAACACCTCAAACAACAAACACCTCAAACATCAAACACCTCAAACAACAAACACCTCAAACAACAAACACCTCAAACAACAAACACCTCAAACAACAAACACCTCAAACAACAAATAACTCAAAACAACAAACACCTCAAACAGCAAATACCTCAAACAACAAACACCTCCAACAACAAACACCTCAAACAACAAACACCTCAAACAACAAACACCTGAAACAACAAATAACTCAAAACAACAAACACCTCAAACAAAAAACACCTCAAACAACAAACACATCAAACAACAAAGACCTCAAACAACAAACACCCCAAACAACAAACACATCAAACAACAAACACCTCAAACAACAAACACCACCAACAACAAACACCTCAAACAACAAACACCCCAAACAACAAACACCCCAAACAACAAACACCCCAAACAACAAATACCTCAAACATCAATCACCCCAAACAACAAACACATCAAATAACAAAGACCTCAAACAACAAACACCCCAAACAACAAACACATCAAACAACAAACACCTCAAACAACAAACACCTCAAACACCAAACACCCCAAACAACAAACACCCCAAACAACAAACACCCCAAACAACAAATACCTCAAACATCAAACACCTCAAACAACAAACACCTAAAACAACAAACACCCCAAACAACAAACACCTCAATAAACAAACACCCCAAACAACAAACACCTCAAACAGCAAACACCTCAAACAGCAAACACCTGAAACAACAAATAACTCAAAAAAACAAACACCTCAAGCAACAAACACCTCAAACAACAAACACCCCAAACAACAAATACCTCAAACATCAAACACCTCAAACAACAAACACCTCAAACAACAAACACCTCAAACAACAAACACCTCAAACAACAAACACCTCAAACAACAAACTCCACAAACAATAAACACCTCAAACAACAAACACCTCAAACAACAAACACCTCAAACAACAAACACCTCAAACAACAAACACCTCAATCAACAAATAACTCAAAACAACAAACACCTCAAACAGCAAATACCTCAAACAACAAACACCTCAAACAACAAACACCTCAAACAACAAACACCTCAAACAACAAACACCTCAAACATCAAACACCTCAAACAACAAACACCTCAAACAACAAACACCTCAAACAACAAACACCTCAAACAACAAACACCTCAAACAACAAATAACTCAAAACAACAAACACCTCAAACAGCAAATACCTCAAACAACAAACACCTCCAACAACAAACACCTCAAACAACAAACACCTCAAACAACAAACACCTGAAACAACAAATAACTCAAAACAACAAACACCTCAAACAAAAAACACCCCAAACAACAAACACATCAAACAACGAAGACCTCAAACAACAAACGCCCCAAACAACAAACACATCAAACAACAAACACCTCAAACAACAAACACCTCAAACACCAAACACCCCAAACAACAAACACCCCAAACAACAAATACCTCAAACATCAAACACCTCAAACAACAAACACCTAAAACAACAAACACCCCAAACAACAAACACCTCAATAAACAAACACCCCAAACAACAAACACCTCAAACAGCAAACACCTCAAACAGCAAACACCTGAAACAACAAATAACTCAAAAAAACAAACACCTCAAGCAACAAACACCTCAAACAACAAACACCCCAAACAACAAATACCTCAAACATCAAACACCTCAAACAACAAACACCTAAAACAACAAACACCTCAAACAACAAACACGTCAAACAACAAACAACTCAAACAACAAACACCCCAAACAACAAATACCTCAAACATCAAACACCTCAAACAACAAACACCTAAAACAACAAACACCCCAAACAACAAACGCCTCAAACAACAAACACCTCAAACAACCAACACCCCAAACAACAAACACATCAAACAACAAACACCTCGAACAACAAACACCCCAAACAAGAAACACCTCAAACAACAAACACATGAAACAACAAAAACCTCAAACGACAAACACCTCAAACAACAAACACATGAAACAACAAACACCTCAAACAACAAACACCTCAAACAAAAAACACCTGAAACAACAAATATCTCAGACAACAAACACCTCAAACAACAAACACCTCAAACAACAAACACATCAAACAACAAACACCCCAAACAACAAATACCTGAAACAACAAATAACTCAAAACAACAAACACCTCAAACAACAAACACCTCAAAAAACAAACACCTCAAACAACAAACACCTCAAACAACAAACACCTCAAACAACAAACACCTCAAACAACAAACACCTGAAACAACAAATATCTCAAACAACAAACACCTCAAACAACAAACACCTCAAACAACAAACACCTCAAACAACAAACACCTGAAACAACAAATATCTCAAACAACAAACACCTCAAACAACAAACACCTGAAACAACACATATCTCAAACAGCATACACCTCAAACAACAAACACCTCAAACAACAAACACCTCAAACAACAAACACCTCAAACAACAAACACCTGAAACAACAAATATCTCAAACAACAAACACCTCAAACAACAAACACCTCAAACAACAAACACCTCAAACTACAAACACCTCAAACAACAAACACCTCAAACAACAAACACCTCAAACAACAAACACCTCAAACAACAAACACCTCAAACAACAAATATCTCAAACAACAAACACCTCAAACAACAAACACCTCAAACAACAAACACCTCAAACAACAAACACCTCAAACAACAAACACCTCAAACAACAAACACCTCAAACAACAAATATCTCAAACAACAAACACCTCAAACAACAAACACCTCAAACAACAAACACCTCAAACAGCAAACACCTCAAACAACAAACACCTCTAACAACAAACACCTCAAACAACAAACACCTCAAACAACAAACACCTCAAACAACAAACACCTCAAACAACAAACACCTCAAACAACAAACACCTCAAACAACAAACACCTCAAACAACAAATATCTCAAACAACAAACACCTCAAACAACAAATAACTCAAAACAACAAACACCTCAAACAGCAAACACCTCAAACAACAAACACCTCAAACAACAAACACCTCAAACAACAAACACCTCAAACAACAAACACTTCAAACAACAAACACCTCAAACAACAAACACCTCAAACAACAAACACCTCAAACAACAAACACCTCAAACAACAAACACCTCAAATAACAAATATCTCAAACAACAAACACCTGAAACAATAAATATCTCAAACAACATACACCTCAAACAACAAACACCTCAAACAACAAACACCTCAAACAACAAACACTTGAAACAACAGATAACGCAAACAACAAACACCTCAAAAAGCAAACACCTCAAACAACAAACACCTCAAACAACAAACACCTCAAACAACAAATATCTCAAACAACAAACACCTCAAACAACAAACACCTCAAACAACAAACACCTCAAACAACAAACACCTCAAACAACAAACACCTGAAACAACAAATATCTCAAACAACATACACCTCAAACAACAAACACCTCAAACAACAAACACCTCAAACAACAAACACCTGAAACAATAGATAACTCAAACAACAAACACCTCAAAAAGCAAACACCTCAAACAACAAATAACTCAAAACAACAAACACCTCAAATAGCAAACACCTCAAACAACAAACACCTCAAACAACAAACACCTCAAACAGCAAACACCTCAAACAACAAACACCTCAAACAACAAACACCTCAAACAACAAATAACTCAAAACAACAAACACCTCAAATAGCAAACACCTCAAACAACAAACACCTCAAACAACAAACACCTCAAACAACAAATGACTCAAAACAACAAACGCCTCAAACAACAAATAACTCAAAACAACAAACACCTGAAACAACAAACACCTCAAACAACAAACACATCAAACAACAAACAACTCAAACAACAAATAACTCAAAAACCTCAAACAACAAACACCTCAAACAACAAACACCTCAATCAACAAACACCTCAAACAACAAACACCTCAAACAACAAACACCTCAAACAACAAACACCTCAAACAACAAACACCTCAAACAACAAACACCTCAAACAACAAACACCTCAAACAACAAACACCTCAAACAACAAACACTTCAAACAACAAACACCTCAAACAACAAACACCTCAAACAACAAACATCTCAAACAACAAACATCTCAAACAACAAACACCCCAAACATCAAACACCTCAAACAACAAACTCCCCAAACAACAAACACTTCAAACAACAAACACCTCAAACAACAAACACCTGAAACAACAAATAACTCAAAACAACAAACACCTCAAACAGCAAATACCTCAAACAACAAACACCTCAAACAACAAACACCTCAATCAACAAACACCTCAAACAACAAACACCACAAACAACAAACACCTCAAACAACAAACACCTCAAACAACAAACACCTGAAACAACAAATATCTCAAACAACAATCACCTCAAACAACAAACACCTGAAACAACACATATCTCAAACAAACACCTCAAACAACAAACACCTCAAACAACAAACACCTCAAACAACAAACACCTCAAACAACAAACACCTGAAACAACAAATTTCTCAAACAACAAACACCTCAAACAACAAACACCTCAAACAACAAACACCTCAAACAACAAACACCTCAAACAACAAACACCTCAAACAACAAACACCTCAAACAACAAACACCTCAAACAACAAACACCTCAAACTACAAACACCTCAAACAACAAACACCTCAAACAACAAACACCTCAAACAACAAACACCTCAAACAACAAACACCTGAAACAACAAATTTCTCAAACAACAAACACCTCAAACAACAAACACCTCAAACAACAAACACCTCAAACAACAAACACCTCAAACAACAAACACCTCAAACAACAAACACCTCAAACAACAAACACCTCAAACAACAAATATCTCAAACAACAAACACCTCAAACAACAAACACCTCAAACAGCAAATACCTCAAACAACAAACACCTCAAACAACAAACACCTCAAACAACAAACACCTCAAACAACAAACACCTCAAACATCAAACACCTCAAACAACAAACACCTCAAACAACAAACACCTCAAACAACAAACACCTCAATCAACAAATAACTCAAAACAACAAACACCTCAAACAGCAAACACCTCAAACAGCAAACACCTCAAACAACAAACACCTCAAACAACAAACACCTCAAACAATAAATAACTCAAAACAACAAACACCTCAAATAGCAAACACCTCAAACAACAAACACCTCAAACAACAAACACCTCAAACAACAAATAACTCAAAACAACAAACGCCTCAAACAACAAATAACTCAAAACAACAAACACCTGAAACAACAAACACCTCAAACAACAAACACATCAAACAACAAACAACTCAAACAACAAATAACTCAAAAACCTCAAACAACAAACACCTCAAACAACAAACACCTCAATCAACAAACACCTCAAACAACAAACACCTCAAACAACAAACACCTCAAACAACAAACACCTCAAACAACAAACACCTCAAACAACAAACACCTCAAACAACAAACACCTCAAACAACAAACACCTCAAACAACAAACACCTCAAACAACAAACATCTCAAACAACAAACATCTCAAACAACAAACACCCCAAACATCAAACACCTCAAACAACAAACACCTCAAACAACAAATATCTCAAACAACAAACACCTCAAACAACAAACACCTCAAACAACAAACACCTCAAACAACAAACACCTCTAACAACAAACACCTCAAACAACAAACACCTCAAACAACAAACACCTCAAACAACAAATATCTCAAACAACAAACACCTCAAACAACAAACACCTCAAACAACAAACACCTCAAACTACAAACACCTCAAACAACAAATATCTCAAACAACAAACACCTCAAACAACAAATAACTCAAAACAACAAACACCTCAAACAACAAACACTTCAAACAACAAACACCTCAAACAACAAACACCTCAAACAACACACACCTCAAACAACAAACAGCTCAAACAACAAACACCTCAAACAACAAATATCTCAAACAACAAACACCTCAAACAACAAACACCTCAAACAACAAACACCTCAAACAACAAACACCTCAAACAACAAACACCTGAAACAACAAATATCTCAAACAACATACACCTCAAACAACAAACACCTCAAACAACAAACACCTCAAACAACAAACACCTGAAACAACAGATAACTCAAACAACAAACACCTCAAAAAGCAAACACCTCAAACAACAAATAACTCAAAACAAACACCTCAAATAGCAAACACCTCAAACAACAAACACCTCAAACAACAAACACCTCAAACAGCAAACACCTCAAACAACAAACACCTCAAACAACAAACACCTCAAACAATAAATAACTCAAAACAACAAACACCTCAAATAGCAAACACCTCAAACAACAAACACCTCAAACAACAAACACCTCAAACAACAAATAACTCAAAACAACAAACGCCTCAAACAACAAATAACTCAAAACAACAAACACCTGAAACAACAAACACCTCAAACAACAAACACATCAAACAACAAACAACTCAAACAACAAATAACTCAAAAACCTCAAACAACAAACACCTCAAACAACAAACACCTCAATCAACAAACACCTCAAACAACAAACACCTCAAACAACAAACACCTCAAACAACAAACACCTCAAACAACAAACACCTCAAACAACAAACACCTCAAACAACAAACACCTCAAACAACAAACACCTCAAACAACAAACATCTCAAACAACAAACATCTCAAACAACAAACACCCCAAACATCAAACACCTCAAACAACAAACACCCCAAACAACAAACACATCAAACAACAAACACCTCAAACAACAAATACCTGAAACTACAAATAACTCAAAACAACAAACACCTCAAACAGCAAATACCTCAAACAACAAACACCTCAAACAACAAACACCTCAAACAACAAACACCTCAAACATCAAACACCCCAAACAACAAAAACATCAAACAACAAACACCTCAAACAACAAACACCCCAAACAACAAACACATCAAACAACAAACACCTCAAACAACAAACACCACAAACAACAAACACCTCAAACAACAAACACCTCAAACAACAAACACCTCAAACAACAAATATCTCAAACAACAAACACCTCAAACAACAAACACCTCAAACAACAAACACCTCAAACAACAAACACCTCTAACAACAAACACCTCAAACAACAAACACCTCAAACAACAAACACCTCAAACAACAAATATCTCAAACAACAAACACCTCAAACAACAAACACCTCAAACAACAAACACCTCAAACTACAAACACCTCAAACAACAAATATCTCAAACAACAAACACCTCAAACAACAAATAACTCAAAACAACAAACACCTCAAACAACAAACACTTCAAACAACAAACACCTCAAACAACAAACACCTCAAACAACAAACACCTCAAACAACAAACAGCTCAAACAACAAACACCTCAAACAACAAATATCTCAAACAACAAACACCTCAAACAACAAACACCTCAAACAACAAACACCTCAAACAACAAACACCTCAAACAACAAACACCTGAAACAACAAATATCTCAAACAACATACACCTCAAACAACAAACACCTCAAACAACAAACACCTCAAACAACAAACACCTGAAACAACAGATAACTCAAACAACAAACACCTCAAAAAGCAAACACCTCAAACAACAAATAACTCAAAACAAACACCTCAAATAGCAAACACCTCAAACAACAAACACCTCAAACAACAAACACCTCAAACAGCAAACACCTCAAACAACAAACACCTCAAACAACAAAAACCTCAAACAATAAATAACTCAAAACAACAAACACCTCAAATAGCAAACACCTCAAACAACAAACACCTCAAACAACAAATAACTCAAAACAACAAACGCCTCAAACAACAAATAACTCAAAACAACAAACACCTGAAACAACAAACACCTCAAACAACAAACACATCAAACAACAAACAACTCAAACAACAAATAACTCAAAAACCTCAAACAACAAACACCTCAAACAACAAACACCTCAATCAACAAACACCTCAAACAACAAACACCTCAAACAACAAACACCTCAAACAACAAACACCTCAAACAACAAACACCTCAAACAACAAACACCTCAAACAACAAACACCTCAAACAACAAACACCTCAAACAACAAACACCTCAAACAACAAACATCTCAAACAACAAACACCCCAAACATCAAACACCTCAAACAACAAACACCCCAAACAACAAACACATCAAACAACAAACACCTCAAACAACAAACACCTGAAACTACAAATAACTCAAAACAACAAACACCTCAAACAGCAAATACCCCAAACAACAAACACATCAAACAACAAACACCTCAAACAACAAACACCTCAAACAACAAACACCTGAAACAACACATATCTCAAACAGCAAACACCTCAAACAACAAACACCTCAAACAACAAACACCTCAAACAACAAACACCTCAAACAACAAACACCTCAAACAACAAACACCTGAAACAAGAAATATCTCAAACAACAAACACCTCAAACAACAAACACCTCAAACAACAAACACCTCAAACAACAAATATCTCAAACAACAAACACCTCAAACAACAAACACCTCAAACAACAAATAACTCAAAACAACAAACACCTCAAATAGCAAACACCTCAAACAACAAACACCTCAAACAACAAACACCTCAAACAGCAAACACCTCAAACAACAAACACCTCAAACAACAAACACCTCAAACAACAAATAACTCAAAACAACAATCACCTCAAATAGCAAACACCTCAAACAACAAACACCTCAAACAACAAACACCTCAAACAACAAATAACTCAAAACAACAAACGCCTCAAACAACAAATAACTCAAAACAACAAACACCTGAAACAACAAACACCTCAAACAACAAACACATCAAACAACAAACAACTCAAACAACAAATAACTCAAAAACCTCAAACAACAAACACCTCAAACAACAAACACCTCAATCAACAAACACCTCAAACAACAAACACCTCAAACAACAAACACCTCAAACAACAAACACCTCAAACAACAAACACCTCAAACAACAAACACCTCAAACAACAAACACCTCAAACAACAAACACCTCAAACAACAAACACCTCAAACAACAAACACCTCAAACAACAAACATCTCAAACAACAAACATCTCAAACAACAAACATCTCAAACAACAAACACCCCAAACATCAAACACCTCAAACAACAAACTCCCCAAACAACAAACACATCAAACAACAAACACCTCAAACAACAAACACCTGAAACAACAAATAACTCAAAACAACAAACACCTCAAACAGCAAATACCTCAAACAACAAACACCTCAAACAACAAACACCTCAAACAACAAACACCTCAAACATCAAACACCCCAAACAACAAAAACATCAAACAACAAACACCTCAAACAACAAACACCCCAAACAACAAACACATCAAACAACAAACACCTCAAACAACAAACACCACAAACAACAAACACCTCAAACAACAAACACCTCAAACAACAAACACCTGAAACAACAAATATCTCAAACAACAAACACCTCAAACAACAAACACCTGAAACAACACATATCTCAAACAGCAAACACCTCAAACAACAAACACCTCAAACATCAAACACCTCAAACAACAAACACCTCAAACAGCAAACACCTCAAACAGCAAACACCTCAAACAACAAACACCTCAAACAACAAACACCTCAAACAACAAACACCTCAAACAACAAACACCTCAAACAACAAACACCTCAAACAACAAACATCTCAAACAACAAACATCTCAAACAACAAACATCTCAAACAACAAACACCCCAAACATCAAACACCTCAAACAACAAACTCCCCAAACAACAAACACATCAAACAACAAACACCTCAAACAACAAACACCTGAAACAACAAATAACTCAAAACAACAAACACCTCAAACAGCAAATACCTCAAACAACAAACACCTCAAACAACAAACACCTCAAACAACAAACACCTCAAACATCAAACACCCCAAACAACAAAAACATCAAACAACAAACACCTCAAACAACAAACACCCCAAACAACAAACACATCAAACAACAAACACCTCAAACAACAAACACCACAAACAACAAACACCTCAAACAACAAACACCTCAAACAACAAACACCTGAAACAACAAATATCTCAAACAACAAACACCTCAAACAACAAACACCTGAAACAACACATATCTCAAACAGCAAACACCTCAAACAACAAACACCTCAAACATCAAACACCTCAAACAACAAACACCTCAAACAACAAACACCTCAAACAACAAACACCTGAAACAACAAATATCTCAAACAACAAACTCCTCAAACAACAAACACCTCAAACAACAAACACCTCAAACAACAAATATCTCAAACAACAAACACCTCAAACAGCAAACACCTCAAACAACAAACACCTCAAACAACAAACACCACAAACAACAAACACCTCAAACAACAAACACCCCAAACATCAAACACCCCAAACAACAAACACCCCAAACAACAAATACCTCAAACATCAAACACCACAAACAACAAACACCTGAAACAACAAACACCCCAAACAACAAACGCCTCAAACAACAAACACCTCAAACAACAAACACATCAAACAACAAAGACCTCAAACAACAAACACCCCAAACAGCAAACACCTCAAACAACAAACACCTCAAACAGCCAACACGTGAAAGAACAAATAACTCAAAAAATCAAACACCTCAAACAAGAAACACCTCAAACAACAAACACCCCAAACAACAAATACCTCAAACATCAAACACCTCAAACAACAAACACCTAAAACAACAAACACCCCAAACAACAAACGCCTCAAACAACAAACGCCTCAAACAACAAACACCTCAAACAACAAACACCCCAAAGAACAAACACATCAAACAAAAAAACACCTCAAACAGCAAACACCTCAAACAATAAACGTCCCAAGCAACAAACACCTGAAACAACAAACACCTTAAATAGCAAACACCTCAAACAACAAACACCTCAAACAACAAACACCTGAAACAACAAATATCTCAAACAACAAACACCTCAAACAACAAACACCTCAAACAACAAACACATCAAACAACAAACACCCCAAACAACAAACACCTCAAACAACAAATAACTCAAAACAACAAACACCTCAAACAACAAACACCTCAAACAACAAACACCTCAAACAACAAACACCTCAAACAACAAACACCTCAAACTACAAACACCTCAAACAACAAACACCTCAAACAACAAACACCTCAAACAACAAACACCTCAAACAACAAACACCTGAAACAACAAATTTCTCAAACAACAAACACCTCAAACAACAAACACCTCAAACAACAAACACCTCAAACAACAAACACCTCAAACAACAAACACCTCAAACAACAAACACCTCAAACAACAAACACCTCAAACAACAAATATCTCAAACAACAAACACCTCAAACAACAAACACCTCAAACAACAAACACCTCAAACAGCAAACACCTCAAACAACAAACACCTCTAACAACAAACACCTCAAACAACAAACACCTCCAACAACAAACACCTCAAACAACAAACACCTCAAACAACAAACACCTCAAACAACAAATATCTCAAACAACAAACACCTCAAACAACAAATAACTCAAAACAACAAACACCTCAAACAGCAAACACCTCAAACAACAAACACCTCAAACATCAAAGACCTCAAACAACAAACACCTAAAACAACAAACACCCCAAACAACAAACGCCTCAAACAACAAACACCTCAAACAACAAACACATCAAACAACAAACACCTCAAACAACAAACACCCCAAACAGCAAACACCTCAAACAACAAACACCTCAAACAGCCAACACGTGAAAGAACAAATAACTCAAAAAATCAAACACCTCAAACAAGAAACACCTCAAACAACAAACACCCCAAACAACAAATACCTCAAACATCAAACACCTCAAACAACAAACACCTAAAACAACAAACACCCCAAACAACAAACGCCTCAAACAACAAACGCCTCAAACAACAAACACCTCAAACAACAAACACCCCAAACAACAAACACATCAAACAAAAAACACCTCAAACAGCAAACACCTCAAACAACAAACGTCCCGAGCAACAAACACCTGAAACAACAAACACCTTAAATAGCAAACACCTCAAACAACAAACACCTCAAACAACAAACACCACAAACAACAACCACCTCAAACAACAAACACCTCAAACAACAAACACCTGAAACAACAAATATCTCAAACAACAAACACCTCAAACAACAAACACCTGAAACAACACATATCTCAAACAGCAAACACCTCAAACAACAAACACCTCAAACAACAAACACCTGAAACAACAAACACCTCAAACAACAAACACCTCAAACAACAAACACCTGAAACAACAAATATCTCAAGCAACAAACACCTCAAACAACAAACACCTCGAACAACAAACACCTCAAACAACAAATATCTCAAACAACAAACACCTCAAACAACAAACACCTCAAACAACAAACACCTCAAACAACAAACACCTCTAACAACAAACACCTCAAACAACAAACACCTCAAACAACAAACACCTCAAACAACAAATATCTCAAACAACAAACACCTCAAACAACAAACACCTCAAACAACAAACACCTCAAACAACAAACACCTCAAACAACAAATATCTCAAACAACAAACACCTCAAACAACAAATAACACAAAACAACAAACACCTCAAACAACAAACACTTCAAACAACAAACACCTCAAACAACAAACACCTCAAACAACAAACACCTCAAACAACAAACAGCTCAAACAACAAACACCTCAAACAACAAATATCTCAAACAACAAACACCTCAAACAACAAACACCTCAAACAACAAACACCTCAAACAACAAACACCTCAAACAACAAACACCTGAAACAACAAATATCTCAAACAACATACACCTCAAACAACAAACACCTCAAACAACAAACACCTCAAACAACAAACACCTGAAACAACAGATAACTCAAACAACAAACACCTCAAATAGCAAACACCTCAAACAACAAACACCTCAAACAACAAACACCTCAAACAGCAAACACCTCAAACAACAAACACCTCAAACAACAAACACCTCAAACAATAAATAACTCAAAACAACAAACACCTCAAATAGCAAACACCTCAAACAACAAACACCTCAAACAACAAACACCTCAAACAACAAATAACTCAAAACAACAAACGCCTCAAACAACAAATAACTCAAAACAACAAACACCTGAAACAACAAACACCTCAAACAACAAACACATCAAACAACAAACAACTCAAACAACAAATAACTCAAAATCCTCAAACAACAAACACCTCAAACAACAAACACCTCAATCAACAAACACCTCAAACAACAAACACCTCAAACAACAAACACCTCAAACAACAAACACCTCAAACAACAAACACCTCAAACAACAAACACCTCAAACAACAAACACCTGAAACAACAAACACCTCAAACAACAAACACCTCAAACAACAAACATCTCAAACAACAAACATCTCAAACAACAAACACCCCAAACATCAAACACCTCAAACAACAAACACCCCAAACAACAAACACATCAAACAACAAACACCTCAAACAACAAACACCTGAAACAACAAATAACTCAAAACAACAAACACCTCAAACAGCAAATACCTCAAACAACAAACACCTCAAACAACAAACACCTCAAACAACAAACACCTCAAACATCAAACACCCCAAACAACAAAAACATCAAACAACAAACACCTCAAACAACAAACACCCCAAACAACAAACACATCAAACAACAAACACCTCAAACAACAAACACCACAAACAACAAACACCTCAAACAACAAACACCTCAAACAACAAACACCTGAAACAACAAATATCTCAAACAACAAACACCTCAAACAACAAACACCTGAAACAACACATATCTCAAACAGCAAACACCTCAAACAACAAACACCTCAAACAACAAACACCTCAAACAATAAACACCTCAAACAACAAACACCTCAAACAACAAACACCTGAAACAACAAATATCTCAAACAACAAACACCTCAAACAACAAACACCTCAAACAACAAACACCTGAAACAACAAATATCTCAAACAACAAACACCTCAAACAACAAACACCTCAATCAACAAATAACTCAAAACAACAAACACCTCAAACAGCAAACACCTCAAACAGCAAACACCTCAAACAACAAACACCTCAAACAACAAACACCTCAAACAATAAATAACTCAAAACAACAAACACCTCAAATAGCAAACACCTCAAACAACAAACACCTCAAACAACAAACACCTCAAACAACAAATAACTCAAAACAACAAACGCCTCAAACAACAAATAACTCAAAACAACAAACACCTGAAACAACAAACACCTCAAACAACAAACACATCAAACAACAAACAACTCAAACAACAAATAACTCAAAAACCTCAAACAACAAACACCTCAAACAACAAACACCTCAATCAACAAACACCTCAAACAACAAACACCTCAAACAACAAACACCTCAAACAACAAACACCTCAAACAACAAACACCTCAAACAACAAACACCTCAAACAACAAACACCTCAAACAACAAACACCTCAAACAACAAACACCTCAAACAACAAACATCTCAAACTACAAACATCTCAAACAACAAACACCCCAAACATCAAACACCTCAAACAACAAACACCTCAAACAACAAATATCTCAAACAACAAACACCTCAAACAACAAACACCTCAAACAACAAACACCTCAAACAACAAACACCTCTAACAACAAACACCTCAAACAACAAACACCTCAAACAACAAACACCTCAAACAACAAATATCTCAAACAACAAACACCTCAAACAACAAACACCTCAAACAACAAACACCTCAAACTACAAACACCTCAAACAACAAATATCTCAAACAACAAACACCTCAAACAACAAATAACTCAAAACAACAAACACCTCAAACAACAAACACTTCAAACAACAAACACCTCAAACAACAAACACCTCAAACAACACACACCTCAAACAACAAACAGCTCAAACAACAAACACCTCAAACAACAAATATCTCAAACAACAAACACCTCAAACAACAAACACCTCAAACAACAAACACCTCAAACAACAAACACCTCAAACAACAAACACCTGAAACAACAAATATCTCAAACAACATACACCTCAAACAACAAACACCTCAAACAACAAACACCTCAAACAACAAACACCTGAAACAACAGATAACTCAAACAACAAACACCTCAAAAAGCAAACACCTCAAACAACAAATAACTCAAAACAAACACCTCAAATAGCAAACACCTCAAACAACAAACACCTCAAACAACAAACACCTCAAACAGCAAACACCTCAAACAACAAACACCTCAAACAACAAACACCTCAAACAATAAATAACTCAAAACAACAAACACCTCAAATAGCAAACACCTCAAACAACAAACACCTCAAACAACAAACACCTCAAACAACAAATAACTCAAAACAACAAACGCCTCAAACAACAAATAACTCAAAACAACAAACACCTGAAACAACAAACACCTCAAACAACAAACACATCAAACAACAAACAACTCAAACAACAAATAACTCAAAAACCTCAAACAACAAACACCTCAAACAACAAACACCTCAATCAACAAACACCTCAAACAACAAACACCTCAAACAACAAACACCTCAAACAACAAACACCTCAAACAACAAACACCTCAAACAACAAACACCTCAAACAACAAACACCTCAAACAACAAACACCTCAAACAACAAACATCTCAAACAACAAACATCTCAAACAACAAACACCCCAAACATCAAACACCTCAAACAACAAACACCCCAAACAACAAACACATCAAACAACAAACACCTCAAACAACAAACACCTGAAACTACAAATAACTCAAAACAACAAACACCTCAAACAGCAAATACCTCAAACAACAAACACCTCAAACAACAAACACCTCAAACAACAAACACCTCAAACATCAAACACCCCAAACAACAAAAACATCAAACAACAAACACCTCAAACAACAAACACCCCAAACAACAAACACATCAAACAACAAACACCTCAAACAACAAACACCACAAACAACAAACACCTCAAACAACAAACACCTCAAACAACAAACACCTCAAACAACAAATATCTCAAACAACAAACACCTCAAACAACAAACACCTCAAACAACAAACACCTCAAACAACAAACACCTCTAACAACAAACACCTCAAACAACAAACACCTCAAACAACAAACACCTCAAACAACAAATATCTCAAACAACAAACACCTCAAACAACAAACACCTCAAACAACAAACACCTCAAACTACAAACACCTCAAGCAACAAATATCTCAAACAACAAACACCTCAAACAACAAATAACTCAAAACAACAAACACCTCAAACAACAAACACTTCAAACAACAAACACCTCAAACAACAAACACCTCAAACAACAAACACCTCAAACAACAAACAGCTCAAACAACAAACACCTCAAACAACAAATATCTCAAACAACAAACACCTCAAACAACAAACACCTCAAACAACAAACACCTCAAACAACAAACACCTCAAACAACAAACACCTGAAACAACAAATATCTCAAACAACATACACCTCAAACAACAAACACCTCAAACAACAAACACCTCAAACAACAAACACCTGAAACAACAGATAACTCAAACAACAAACACCTCAAAAAGCAAACACCTCAAACAACAAATAACTCAAAACAAACACCTCAAATAGCAAACACCTCAAACAACAAACACCTCAAACAACAAACACCTCAAACAGCAAACACCTCAAACAACAAACACCTCAAACAACAAAAACCTCAAACAATAAATAACTCAAAACAACAAACACCTCAAATAGCAAACACCTCAAACAACAAACACCTCAAACAACAAATAACTCAAAACAACAAACGCCTCAAACAACAAATAACTCAAAACAACAAACACCTGAAACAACAAACACCTCAAACAACAAACACATCAAACAACAAACAACTCAAACAACAAATAACTCAAAAACCTCAAACAACAAACACCTCAAACAACAAACACCTCAGTCAACAAACACCTCAAACAACAAACACCTCAAACAACAAACACCTCAAACAACAAACACCTCAAACAACAAACACCTCAAACAACAAACACCTCAAACAACAAACACCTCAAACAACAAACACCTCAAACAACAAACACCTCAAACAACAAACATCTCAAACAACAAACACCCCAAACATCAAACACCTCAAACAACAAACACCCCAAACAACAAACACATCAAACAACAAACACCTCAAACAACAAACACCTGAAACTACAAATAACTCAAAACAACAAACACCTCAAACAGCAAATACCTCAAACAACAAACACCTCAAACAACAAACACCTCAAACAACAAACACCTCAAACATCAAACACCCCAAACAACAAAAACATCAAACAACAAACACCTCAAACAACAAACACCCCAAACAACAAACACATCAAACAACAAACACCTCAAACAACAAACACCACAAACAACAAACACCTCAAACAACAAACACCTCAAACAACAAACACCTGAAACAACAAATATCTCAAACAACAAACACCTCAAACAACAAACACCTGAAACAACACATATCTCAAACAGCAAACACCTCAAACAACAAACACCTCAAACAACAAACACCTCAAACAACAAACACCTCAAACAACAAACACCTCAAACAACAAACACCTGAAACAAGAAATATCTCAAACAACAAACACCTCAAACAACAAACACCTCAAACAACAAACACCTCAAACAACAAATATCTCAAACAACAAACACCTCAAACAACAAACACCTCAAACAACAAATAACTCAAAACAACAAACACCTCAAATAGCAAACACCTCAAACAACAAACACCTCAAACAACAAACACCTCAAACAGCAAACACCTCAAACAACAAACACCTCAAACAACAAACACCTCAAACAACAAATAACTCAAAACAACAAACACCTCAAATAGCAAACACCTCAAACAACAAACACCTCAAACAACAAACACCTCAAACAACAAATAACTCAAAACAACAAACGCCTCAAACAACAAATAACTCAAAACAACAAACACCTGAAACAACAAACACCTCAAACAACAAACACATCAAACAACAAACAACTCAAACAACAAATAACTCAAAAACCTCAAACAACAAACACCTCAAACAACAAACACCTCAATCAACAAACACCTCAAACAACAAACACCTCAAACAACAAACACCTCAAACAACAAACACCTCAAACAACAAACACCTCAAACAACAAACACCTCAAACAACAAACACCTCAAACAACAAACACCTCAAACAACAAACACCTCAAACAACAAACACCTCAAACAACAAACATCTCAAACAACAAACATCTCAAACAACAAACATCTCAAACAACAAACACCCCAAACATCAAACACCTCAAACAACAAACTCCCCAAACAACAAACACATCAAACAACAAACACCTCAAACAACAAACACCTGAAACAACAAATAACTCAAAACAACAAACACCTCAAACAGCAAATACCTCAAACAACAAACACCTCAAACAACAAACACCTCAAACAACAAACACCTCAAACATCAAACACCCCAAACAACAAAAACATCAAACAACAAACACCTCAAACAACAAACACCCCAAACAACAAACACATCAAACAACAAACACCTCAAACAACAAACACCACAAACAACAAACACCTCAAACAACAAACACCTCAAACAACAAACACCTGAAACAACAAATATCTCAAACAACAAACACCTCAAACAACAAACACCTGAAACAACACATATCTCAAACAGCAAACACCTCAAACAACAAACACCTCAAACATCAAACACCTCAAACAACAAACACCTCAAACAACAAACACCTCAAACAACAAACACCTGAAACAACAAATATCTCAAACAACAAACACCTCAAACAACAAACACCTCAAACAACAAACACCTCAAACAACAAATATCTCAAACAACAAACACCTCAAACAGCAAACACCTCAAACAACAAACACCTCAAACAACAAACACCACAAACAACAAACACCTCAAACAACAAACACCCCAAACAACAAACACCCCAAACAACAAACACCCCAAACAACAAATACCTCAAACATCAAACACCACAAACAACAAACACCTGAAACAACAAACACCCCAAACAACAAACGCCTCAAACAACAAACACCTCAAACAACAAACACATCAAACAACAAAGACCTCAAACAACAAACACCCCAAACAGCAAACACCTCAAACAACAAACACCTCAAACAGCCAACACGTGAAAGAACAAATAACTCAAAAAATCAAACACCTCAAACAAGAAACACCTCAAACAACAAACACCCCAAACAACAAATACCTCAAACATCAAACACCTCAAACAACAAACACCTAAAACAACAAACACCCCAAACAACAAACGCCTCAAACAACAAACGCCTCAAACAACAAACACCTCAAACAACAAACACCCCAAAGAACAAACACATCAAACAAAAAAACACCTCAAACAGCAAACACCTCAAACAATAAACGTCCCAAGCAACAAACACCTGAAACAACAAACACCTTAAATAGCAAACACCTCAAACAACAAACACCTCAAACAACAAACACCTGAAACAACAAATATCTCAAACAACAAACACCTCAAACAACAAACACCTCAAACAACAAACACATCAAACAACAAACACCCCAAACAACAAACACCTCAAACAACAAATAACTCAAAACAACAAACACCTCAAACAACAAACACCTCAAACAACAAACACCTCAAACAACAAACACCTCAAACAACAAACACCTCAAACTACAAACACCTCAAACAACAAACACCTCAAACAACAAACACCTCAAACAACAAACACCTCAAACAACAAACACCTGAAACAACAAATTTCTCAAACAACAAACACCTCAAACAACAAACACCTCAAACAACAAACACCTCAAACAACAAACACCTCAAACAACAAACACCTCAAACAACAAACACCTCAAACAACAAACACCTCAAACAACAAATATCTCAAACAACAAACACCTCAAACAACAAACACCTCAAACAACAAACACCTCAAACAGCAAACACCTCAAACAACAAACACCTCTAACAACAAACACCTCAAACAACAAACACCTCCAACAACAAACACCTCAAACAACAAACACCTCAAACAACAAACACCTCAAACAACAAATATCTCAAACAACAAACACCTCAAACAACAAATAACTCAAAACAACAAACACCTCAAACAGCAAACACCTCAAACAACAAACACCTCAAACATCAAACACCTCAAAAAACAAACACCTAAAACAACAAACACCCCAAACAACAAACGCCTCAAACAACAAACACCTCAAACAACAAACACATCAAACAACAAACACCTCAAACAACAAACACCCCAAACAGCAAACACCTCAAACAACAAACACCTCAAACAGCCAACACGTGAAAGAACAAATAACTCGAAAAATCAAACACCTCAAACAAGAAACACCTCAAACAACAAACACCCCAAACAACAAATACCTCAAACATCAAACACCTCAAACAACAAACACCTAAAACAACAAACACCCCAAACAACAAACGCCTCAAACAACAAACGCCTCAAACAACAAACACCTCAAACAACAAACACCCCAAACAACAAACACATCAAACAAAAAACACCTCAAACAGCAAACACCTCAAACAACAAACGTCCCGAGCAACAAACACCTGAAACAACAAACACCTTAAATAGCAAACACCTCAAACAACAAACACCTCAAACAACAAACACCACAAACAACAACCACCTCAAACAACAAACACCTCAAACAACAAACACCTGAAACAACAAATATCTCAAACAACAAACACCTCAAACAACAAACACCTGAAACAACACATATCTCAAACAGCAAACACCTCAAACAACAAACACCTCAAACAACAAACACCTGAAACAACAAACACCTCAAACAACAAACACCTCAAACAACAAACACCTGAAACAACAAATATCTCAAGCAACAAACACCTCAAACAACAAACATCTCAAACAACAAACATCTCAAACAACAAACATCTCAAACAACAAACACCCCAAACATCAAACACCTCAAACAACAAACTCCCCAAACAACAAACACATCAAACAACAAACACCTCAAACAACAAACACCTGAAACAACAAATAACTCAAAACAACAAACACCTCAAACAGCAAATACCTCAAACAACAAACACCTCAAACAACAAACACCTCAAACAACAAACACCTCAAACATCAAACACCCCAAACAACAAAAACATCAAACAACAAACACCTCAAACAACAAACACCCCAAACAACAAACACATCAAACAACAAACACCTCAAACAACAAACACCACAAACAACAAACACCTCAAACAACAAACACCTCAAACAACAAACACCTGAAACAACAAATATCTCAAACAACAAACACCTCAAACAACAAACACCTGAAACAACACATATCTCAAACAGCAAACACCTCAAACAACAAACACCTCAAACATCAAACACCTCAAACAACAAACACCTCAAACAACAAACACCTCAAACAACAAACACCTGAAACAACAAATATCTCAAACAACAAACACCTCAAACAACAAACACCTCAAACAACAAACACCTCAAACAACAAATATCTCAAACAACAAACACCTCAAACAGCAAACACCTCAAACAACAAACACCTCAAACAACAAACACCACAAACAACAAACACCTCAAACAACAAACACCCCAAACAACAAACACCCCAAACAACAAACACCCCAAACAACAAATACCTCAAACATCAAACACCACAAACAACAAACACCTGAAACAACAAACACCCCAAACAACAAACGCCTCAAACAACAAACACCTCAAACAACAAACACATCAAACAACAAAGACCTCAAACAACAAACACCCCAAACAGCAAACACCTCAAACAACAAACACCTCAAACAGCCAACACGTGAAAGAACAAATAACTCAAAAAATCAAACACCTCAAACAAGAAACACCTCAAACAACAAACACCCCAAACAACAAATACCTCAAACATCAAACACCTCAAACAACAAACACCTAAAACAACAAACACCCCAAACAACAAACGCCTCAAACAACAAACGCCTCAAACAACAAACACCTCAAACAACAAACACCCCAAAGAACAAACACATCAAACAAAAAAACACCTCAAACAGCAAACACCTCAAACAATAAACGTCCCAAGCAACAAACACCTGAAACAACAAACACCTTAAATAGCAAACACCTCAAACAACAAACACCTCAAACAACAAACACCTGAAACAACAAATATCTCAAACAACAAACACCTCAAACAACAAACACCTCAAACAACAAACACATCAAACAACAAACACCCCAAACAACAAACACCTCAAACAACAAATAACTCAAAACAACAAACACCTCAAACAACAAACACCTCAAACAACAAACACCTCAAACAACAAACACCTCAAACAACAAACACCTCAAACTACAAACACCTCAAACAACAAACACCTCAAACAACAAACACCTCAAACAACAAACACCTCAAACAACAAACACCTGAAACAACAAATTTCTCAAACAACAAACACCTCAAACAACAAACACCTCAAACAACAAACACCTCAAACAACAAACACCTCAAACAACAAACACCTCAAACAACAAACACCTCAAACAACAAACACCTCAAACAACAAATATCTCAAACAACAAACACCTCAAACAACAAACACCTCAAACAACAAACACCTCAAACAGCAAACACCTCAAACAACAAACACCTCTAACAACAAACACCTCAAACAACAAACACCTCCAACAACAAACACCTCAAACAACAAACACCTCAAACAACAAACACCTCAAACAACAAATATCTCAAACAACAAACACCTCAAACAACAAATAACTCAAAACAACAAACACCTCAAACAGCAAACACCTCAAACAACAAACACCTCAAACATCAAACACCTCAAAAAACAAACACCTAAAACAACAAACACCCCAAACAACAAACGCCTCAAACAACAAACACCTCAAACAACAAACACATCAAACAACAAACACCTCAAACAACAAACACCCCAAACAGCAAACACCTCAAACAACAAACACCTCAAACAGCCAACACGTGAAAGAACAAATAACTCGAAAAATCAAACACCTCAAACAAGAAACACCTCAAACAACAAACACCCCAAACAACAAATACCTCAAACATCAAACACCTCAAACAACAAACACCTAAAACAACAAACACCCCAAACAACAAACGCCTCAAACAACAAACGCCTCAAACAACAAACACCTCAAACAACAAACACCCCAAACAACAAACACATCAAACAAAAAACACCTCAAACAGCAAACACCTCAAACAACAAACGTCCCGAGCAACAAACACCTGAAACAACAAACACCTTAAATAGCAAACACCTCAAACAACAAACACCTCAAACAACAAACACCACAAACAACAACCACCTCAAACAACAAACACCTCAAACAACAAACACCTGAAACAACAAATATCTCAAACAACAAACACCTCAAACAACAAACACCTGAAACAACACATATCTCAAACAGCAAACACCTCAAACAACAAACACCTCAAACAACAAACACCTGAAACAACAAACACCTCAAACAACAAACACCTCAAACAACAAACACCTGAAACAACAAATATCTCAAGCAACAAACACCTCAAACAACAAACACCTCGAACAACAAACACCTCAAACAACAAATATCTCAAACAACAAACACCTCAAACAACAAACACCTCAAACAACAAACACCTCAAACAACAAACACCTCTAACAACAAACACCTCAAACAACAAACACCTCAAACAACAAACACCTCAAACAACAAATATCTCAAACAACAAACACCTCAAACAACAAACACCTCAAACAACAAACACCTCAAACAACAAACACCTCAAACAACAAATATCTCAAACAACAAACACCTCAAACAACAAATAACACAAAACAACAAACACCTCAAACAACAAACACTTCAAACAACAAACACCTCAAACAACAAACACCTCAAACAACAAACACCTCAAACAACAAACAGCTCAAACAACAAACACCTCAAACAACAAATATCTCAAACAACAAACACCTCAAACAACAAACACCTCAAACAACAAACACCTCAAACAACAAACACCTCAAACAACAAACACCTGAAACAACAAATATCTCAAACAACATACACCTCAAACAACAAACACCTCAAACAACAAACACCTCAAACAACAAACACCTGAAACAACAGATAACTCAAACAACAAACACCTCAAATAGCAAACACCTCAAACAACAAACACCTCAAACAACAAACACCTCAAACAGCAAACACCTCAAACAACAAACACCTCAAACAACAAACACCTCAAACAATAAATAACTCAAAACAACAAACACCTCAAATAGCAAACACCTCAAACAACAAACACCTCAAACAACAAACACCTCAAACAACAAATAACTCAAAACAACAAACGCCTCAAACAACAAATAACTCAAAACAACAAACACCTGAAACAACAAACACCTCAAACAACAAACACATCAAACAACAAACAACTCAAACAACAAATAACTCAAAATCCTCAAACAACAAACACCTCAAACAACAAACACCTCAATCAACAAACACCTCAAACAACAAACACCTCAAACAACAAACACCTCAAACAACAAACACCTCAAACAACAAACACCTCAAACAACAAACACCTCAAACAACAAACACCTGAAACAACAAACACCTCAAACAACAAACATCTCAAACAACAAACATCTCAAACAACAAACACCCCAAACATCAAACACCTCAAACAACAAACACCCCAAACAACAAACACATCAAACAACAAACACCTCAAACAACAAACACCTGAAACAACAAATAACTCAAAACAACAAACACCTCAAACAGCAAATACCTCAAACAACAAACACCTCAAACAACAAACACCTCAAACAACAAACACCTCAAACATCAAACACCCCAAACAACAAAAACATCAAACAACAAACACCTCAAACAACAAACACCCCAAACAACAAACACATCAAACAACAAACACCTCAAACAACAAACACCACAAACAACAAACACCTCAAACAACAAACACCTCAAACAACAAACACCTGAAACAACAAATATCTCAAACAACAAACACCTCAAACAACAAACACCTGAAACAACACATATCTCAAACAGCAAACACCTCAAACAACAAACACCTCAAACAACAAACACCTCAAACAATAAACACCTCAAACAACAAACACCTCAAACAACAAACACCTGAAACAACAAATATCTCAAACAACAAACACCTCAAACAACAAACACCTCAAACAACAAACACCTGAAACAACAAATATCTCAAACAACAAACACCTCAAACAACAAACACCTCAAACAACAAACACCACAAACAACAAACACCTCAAACAACAAACACCCCAAACAACAAACACCCCAAACAACAAACACCCCAAACAACAAATACCTCAAACATCAAACACCTCAAACAACAAACACCTAAAACAACAAACACCCCAAACAACAAACGCCTCAAACAACAAACACCTCAAACAACAAACACATCAAACAACAAAGACCTCAAACAACAAACACCCCAAACAGCAAACACCTCAAACAACAAACACCTCAAACAGCCAACACGTGAAAGAACAAATAACTCAAAAAATCAAACACCTCAAACAACAAACACCTCAAACAACAAACACCCCAAACAACAAATACCTCAAACATCAAACACCTCAAACAACAAACACCTAAAACAACAAACACCCCAAACAACAGACGCCTCAAACAACAAACGCCTCAAACAACAAACACCTCAAACAACAAACACCCCAATCAACAAACACATCAAACAAAAAAACACCTCAAACAGCAAACACCTCAAACAATAAACGTCCCAAGCAACAAACACCTGAAACAACAAACACCTTAAATAGCAAACACCTCAAACAACAAACATCTCAAACAACAAACACCTGAAACAACAAATATCTCAAACAACAAACACCTCAAACAACAAACACCTCAAACAACAAACACCTCAAACAACAAATATCTCAAACAACAAACACCTCAAACTACAAACACCTCAAACAACAAACACCTCAAACAACAAACACCTCTAACAACAAACACCTCAAACAACAAACACCTCAAACAACAAACACCTCAAACAACAAATATCTCAAACAACAAACACCTCAAACAACAAACACCTCAAACAACAAACACCTCAAACAACAAACACCTCAAACAACAAATATCTCAAACAACAAACACCTCAAACAACAAATAACACAAAACAACAAACACCTCAAACAACAAACACTTCAAACAACAAACACCTCAAACAACAAACACCTCAAACAACAAACACCTCAAACAACAAACAGCTCAAACAACAAACACCTCAAACAACAAATATCTCAAACAACAAACACCTCAAACAACAAACACCTCAAACAACAAACACCTCAAACAACAAACACCTCAAACAACAAACACCTGAAACAACAAATATCTCAAACAACATACACCTCAAACAACAAACACCTCAAACAACAAACACCTCAAACAACAAACACCTGAAACAACAGATAACTCAAACAACAAACACCTCAAATAGCAAACACCTCAAACAACAAACACCTCAAACAACAAACACTTCAAACAGCAAACACCTCAAACAACAAACACCTCAAACAACAAACACCTCAAACAATAAATAACTCAAAACAACAAACACCTCAAATAGCAAACACCTCAAACAACAAACACCTCAAACAACAAACACCTCAAACAACAAATAACTCAAAACAACAAACGCCTCAAACAACAAATAACTCAAAACAACAAACACCTGAAACAACAAACACCTCAAACAACAAACACATCAAACAACAAACAACTCAAACAACAAATAACTCAAAATCCTCAAACAACAAACACCTCAAACAACAAACACCTCAATCAACAAACACCTCAAACAACAAACACCTCAAACAACAAACACCTCAAACAACAAACACCTCAAACAACAAACACCTCAAACAACAAACACCTCAAACAACAAACACCTCAAACAACAAACACCTCAAACAACAAACATCTCAAACAACAAACATCTCAAACAACAAACACCCCAAACATCAAACACCTCAAACAACAAACACCCCAAACAACAAACACATCAAACAACAAACACCTCAAACAACAAACACCTGAAACAACAAATAACTCAAAACAACAAACACCTCAAACAGCAAATACCTCAAACAACAAACACCTCAAACAACAAACACCTCAAACAACAAACACCTCAAACATCAAACACCCCAAACAACAAAAACATCAAACAACAAACACCTCAAACAACAAACACCCCAAACAACAAACACATCAAACAACAAACACCTCAAACAACAAACACCACAAACAACAAACACCTCAAAGAACAAACACCTCAAACAACAAACACCTGGAACAACAAATATCTCAAACAACAAACACCTCAAACAACAAACACCTGAAACAACACATATCTCAAACAGCAAACACCTCAAACAACAAACACCTCAAACAACAAACACCTCAAACAACAAACACCTCAAACAACAAACACCTCAAACAACAAACACCTGAAACAACAAATATCTCAAACAACAAACACCTCAAACAACAAACACCTCAAACAACAAACACCTGAAACAACAAATATCTCAAACAACAAACACCTCAAACAACAAACACCTCAAACAACAAACACCACAAACAACAAACACCTCAAACAACAATCACCCCAAACAACAAACACCCCAAACAACAAACACCCCAAACAACAAATACCTCAAACATCAAACACCTCAAACAACAAACACCTAAAACAACAAACACCCCAAACAACAAACGCCTCAAACAACAAACACCTCAAACAACAAACACATCAAACAACAAAGACCTCAAACAACAAACACCCCAAACAGCAAACACCTCAAACAACAAACACCTCAAACAGCCAACACGTGAAAGAACAAATAACTCAAAAAATCAAACACCTCAAACAACAAACACCTCAAACAACAAACACCCCAAACAACAAATACCTCAAACATCAAACACCTCAAACAACAAACACCTAAAACAACAAACACCCCAAACAACAGACGCCTCAAACAACAAACGCCTCAAACAACAAACACCTCAAACAACAAACACCCCAATCAACAAACACATCAAACAAAAAAACACCTCAAACAATAAACGTCCCAAGCAACAAACACCTGAAACAACAAACACCTTAAATAGCAAACACCTCAAACAACAAACATCTCAAACAACAAACACCTGAAACAACAAATATCTCAAACAACAAACACCTCAAACAACAAACACCTCAAACAACAAACACATCAAACAACAAACACCCCAAACAACAAACACCTCAAACAACAAATAACTCAAAACAACAAACACCTCAAACAACAAACACCTCAAACAACAAACACCTCAAACAACAAACACCTCAAACAACAAACACCTCAAACTACAAACACCTCAAACAACAAACACCTCAAACAACAAACACCTCAAACAACAAACACCTCAAACAACAAACACCTGAAACAACAAATATCTCAAACAACAAACACCTCAAACAACAAACACCTCAAACAACAAACACCTCAAACAACAAACACCTCAAACAACAAACACCTCAAACAACAAACACCTCAAACAACAAACACCTCAAACAACAAATATCTCAAACAACAAACACCTCAAACAAAAAACACCTCAAACAACAAACACCTCAAACAGCAAACACCTCAAACAACAAACACCTCTAACAACAAACACCTCAAACAACAAACACCTCCAACAACAAACACCTCAAACAACAAACACCTCAAACAACAAACACCTCAAACAACAAATATCTCAAACAACAAACACCTCTAACAACAAACACCTCAAACAACAAACACCTCAAACAACAAACACCTCAAACAACAAACACCCCAAACAACAAACGCCTCAAACAACAAACACCTCAAACAACAAACACATCAAACAACAAAGACCTCAAACAACAAACACCCCAAACAGCAAACACCTCAAACAACAAACACCTCAAACAGCCAACACGTGAAAGAACAAATAACTCAAAAAATCAAACACCTCAAACAAGAAACACCTCAAACAAGAAACACCCCAAACAACAAATACCTCAAACATCAAACACCTCAAACAACAAACACCTAAAACAACAAATACCCCAAACAACAAATGCCTCAAACAACAAACGCCTCAAACAACAAACACCTCAAACAACAAACACCCCAAACAACAAACACATCAAACAAAAAACACCTCAAACAGCAAACACCTCAAACAACAAACGTCCCGAGCAACAAACACCTGAAACAACAAACACCTTAAATAGCAAACACCTCAAACAACAAACACCTCAAACAACAAACACCACAAACAACAACCACCTCAAACAACAAACACCTCAAACAACAAACACCACAAACAACAACCACCTCAAACAACAAACACCTCAAACAACAAACACCTGAAACAACAAATATCTCAAACAACAAACACCTCAAACAACAAACACCTGAAACAACAAACACCTCAAACAACAAACACCTCAAACAACAAACACCTCAAACAACAAACACCTGAAACAACAAATATCTCAAACAACAAACACCTCAAACAACAAACACCTCAAACAACAAATAACTCAAAACAACAAACACCTCAAACAGCAAACACCTCAAACAGCAAACACCTCAAACAACAAACACCTCAAACAACAAACACCACAAACAACAAACACCTCAAACAACAAACACCTGAAACAACAGATAACTCAAACAACAAACACCTCAAAAAGCAAACACCTCAAACAACAAATAACTCAAAACAAACACCTCAAATAGCAAACACCTCAAACAACAAACACCTCAAACAACAAACACCTCAAACAGCAAACACCTCAAACAACAAACACCTCAAACAACAAACACCTCAAACAATAAATAACTCAAAACAACAAACACCTCAAATAGCAAACACCTCAAACAACAAACACCTCAAACAACAAACACCTCAAACAACAAATAACTCAAAACAACAAACGCCTCAAACAACAAATAACTCAAAACAACAAACACCTGAAACAACAAACACCTCAAACAACAAACACATCAAACAACAAACAACTCAAACAACAAATAACTCAAAAACCTCAAACAACAAACACCTCAATCAACAAAAACCTCAATCAACACACACCTCAAACAACAAACACCTCAAACAACAAACACCTCAAACAACAAACACCTCAAACAACAAACACCTCAAACAACAAACATCTCAAACAACAAACATCTCAAACAACAAACACCCCAAACATCAAACACCTCAAACAACAAACACCCCAAACAACAAACACATCAAACAACAAACACCTCAAACAACAAACACCTGAAACTACAAATAACTCAAAACAACAAACACCTCAAACAGCAAATACCTCAAACAACAAACACCTCAAACAACAAACACCTCAAACAACAAACACCTCAAACATCACACACCCCAAACAACAAAAACATCAAACAACAAACACCTCAAACAACAAACACCCCAAACAACAAACACATCAAACAACAAACACCTCAAACAACAAACACCACAAACAACAAACACCTCAAACAACAAACACCTCAAACAACAAACACCTGAAACAACAAATATCTCAAACAACAAACACCTCAAACAACAAACACCTGAAACAACACATATCTCAAACAGCAAACACCTCAAACAACAAACACCTCAAACAACAAACACCTCAAACAACAAACACCTCAAACAACAAACACCTCAAACAACAAACACCTGAAACAAGAAATATCTCAAACAACAAACACCTCAAACAACAAACACCTCAAACAACAAACACCTCAAACAACAAATATCTCAAACAACAAACACCTCAAACAACAAACACCTCAAACATCAAATAACTCAAAACAACAAACACCTCAAATAGCAAACACCTCAAACAACAAACACCTCAAACAACAAACACCTCAAACAGCAAACACCTCAAACAACAAACACCTCAAACAACAAACACCTCAAACAACAAATAACTCAAAACAACAAACACCTCAAATAGCAAACACCTCAAACAACAAACACCTCAAACAACAAACACCTCAAACAACAAATAACTCAAAACAACAAACGCCTCAAACAACAAATAACTCAACACAACAAACACCTGAAACAACAAACACCTCAAACAACAAACACATCAAACAACAAACAACTCAAACAACAAATAACTCAAAAACCTCAAACAACAAACACCTCAAACAACAAACACCTCAATCAACAAACACCTCAAACAACAAACACCTCAAACAACAAACACCTCAAACAACAAACACCTCAAACAACAAACACCTCAAACAACAAACACCTCAAACAACAAACACCTCAAACAACAAACACCTCAAACAACAAACACCTCAAACAACAAACACCTCAAACAACAAACACCTCAAACAACAAACATCTCAAACAACAAACATCTCAAACAACAAACACCCCAAACATCAAACACCTCAAACAACAAACTCCCCAAACAACAAACACATCAAACAACAAACACCTCAAACAACAAACACCTGAAACAACAAATAACTCAAAACAACAAACACCTCAAACAGCAAATACCTCAAACAACAAACACCTCAAACAACAAACACCTCAAACAACAAACACCTCAAACATCAAACACCCCAAACAACAAAAACATCAAACAACAAACACCTCAAACTACAAACACCTCAAACAACAAACACCTCAAACAACAAACACCTCAAACAACAAACACCTCAAACAACAAACACCTGAAACAACAAATATCTCAAACAACAAACACCTCAAACAACAAACACCTCAAACAACAAACACCTCAAACAACAAACACCTCAAACAACAAACACCTCAAACAACAAACACCTCAAACAACAAACACCTCAAACAACAAATATCTCAAACAACAAACACCTCAAACAAAAAACACCTCAAACAACAAACACCTCAAACAGCAAACACCTCAAACAACAAACACCTCTAACAACAAACACCTCAAACAACAAACACCTCCAACAACAAACACCTCAAACAACAAACACCTCAAACAACAAACACCTCAAACAACAAATATCTCAAACAACAAACACCTCAAACATCAAACACCTCAAACAACAAACACCTAAAACAACAAACACCCCAAACAACAAACGCCTCAAACAACAAACACCTCAAACAACAAACACATCAAACAACAAAGACCTCAAACAACAAACACCCCAAACAGCAAACACCTCAAACAACAAACACCTCAAACAGCCAACACGTGAAAGAACAAATAACTCAAAAAATCAAACACCTCAAACAAGAAACACCTCAAACAAGAAACACCCCAAACAACAAATACCTCAAACATCAAACACCTCAAACAACAAACACCTAAAACAACAAATACCCCAAACAACAAATGCCTCAAACAACAAACGCCTCAAACAACAAACACCTCAAACAACAAACACCCCAAACAACAAACACCTCAAACAAAAAACACCTCAAACAGCAAACACCTCAAACAACAAACGTCCCGAGCAACAAACACCTGAAACAACAAACACCTTAAATAGCAAACACCTCAAACAACAAACACCTCAAACAACAAACACCACAAACAACAACCACCTCAAACAACAAACACCTCAAACAACAAACACCACAATCAACAACCACCTCAAACAACAAACACCTCAAACAACAAACACCTGAAACAACAAATATCTCAAACAACAAACACCTCAAACAACAAACACCTGAAACAACAAACACCTCAAACAACAAACACCTCAAACAACAAACACCTCAAACAACAAACACCTGAAACAACAAATATCTCAAACAACAAACACCTCAAACAACAAACACCTCAAACAACAAATAACTCAAAACAACAAACACCTCAAACAGCAAACACCTCAAACAGCAAACACCTCAAACAACAAACACCTCAAACAACAAACACCACAAACAACAAACACCTCAAACAACAAACACCTGAAACAACAGATAACTCAAACAACAAACACCTCAAAAAGCAAACACCTCAAACAACAAATAACTCAAAACAAACACCTCAAATAGCAAACACCTCAAACAACAAACACCTCAAACAACAAACACCTCAAACAGCAAACACCTCAAACAACAAACACCTCAAACAACAAACACCTCAAACAATAAATAACTCAAAACAACAAACACCTCAAATAGCAAACACCTCAAACAACAAACACCTCAAACAACAAACACCTCAAACAACAAATAACTCAAAACAACAAACGCCTCAAACAACAAATAACTCAAAACAACAAACACCTGAAACAACAAACACCTCAAACAACAAACACATCAAACAACAAACAACTCAAACAACAAATAACTCAAAAACCTCAAACAACAAACACCTCAATCAACAAACACCTCAATCAACAAACACCTCAAACAACAAACACCTCAAACAACAAACACCTCAAACAACAAACACCTCAAACAACAAACACCTCAAACAACAAACATCTCAAACAACAAACATCTCAAACAACAAACACCCCAAACATCAAACACCTCAAACAACAAACACCCCAAACAACAAACACATCAAACAACAAACACCTCAAACAACAAACACCTGAAACTACAAATAACTCAAAACAACAAACACCTCAAACAGCAAATAACTCAAACAACAAACACCTCAAACAACAAACACCTCAAACAACAAACACCTCAAACATCAAACACCCCAAACAACAAAAACATCAAACAACAAACACCCCAAACAACAAACACATCAAACAACAAACACCTCAAACAACAAACACCACAAACAACAAACACCTCAAACAACAAACACCTCAAACAACAAACACCTGAAACAACAAATATCTCAAACAACAAACACCTCAAACAACAAACACCTGAAACAACACATATCTCAAACAGCAAACACCTCAAACAACAAACACCTCAAACAACAAACACCTCAAACAACAAACACCTCAAACAACAAACACCTCAAACAACAAACACCTGAAACAAGAAATATCTCAAACAACAAACACCTCAAACAACAAACACCTCAAACAACAAACACCTCAAACAACAAATATCTCAAACAACAAACACCTCAAACAACAAACACCTCAAACATCAAATAACTCAAAACAACAAACACCTCAAATAGCAAACACCTCAAACAACAAACACCTCAAACAACAAACACCTCAAACAGCAAACACCTCAAACAACAAACACCTCAAACAACAAACACCTCAAACAACAAATAACTCAAAACAACAAACACCTCAAATAGCAAACACCTCAAACAACAAACACCTCAAACAACAAACACCTCAAACAACAAATAACTCAAAACAACAAACGCCTCAAACAACAAATAACTCAACACAACAAACACCTGAAACAACAAACACCTCAAACAACAAACACATCAAACAACAAACAACTCAAACAACAAATAACTCAAAAACCTCAAACAACAAACACCTCAAACAACAAACACCTCAATCAACAAACACCTCAAACAACAAACACCTCAAACAACAAACACCTCAAACAACAAACACCTCAAACAACAAACACCTCAAACAACAAACACCTCAAACAACAAGCACCTCAAACAACAAACACCTCAAACAACAAACACCTCAAACAACAAACACCTCAAACAACAAACACCTCAAACAACAAACATCTCAAACAACAAACATCTCAAACAACAAACACCCCAAACATCAAACACCTCAAACAACAAACTCCCCAAACAACAAACACATCAAACAACAAACACCTCAAACAACAAACACCTCAAACAACAAACACCTGAAACAACAAATAACTCAAAACAACAAACACCTCAAACAGCAAATACCTCAAACAACAAACACCTCAAACAACAAACACCTCAAACAACAAACACCTCAAACATCAAACACCCCAAACAACAAAAACATCAAACAACAAACACCTCAAACAACAAACACCCCAAACAACAAACACATCAAACAACAAACACCTCAAACAACAAACACCACAAACAACAAACACCTCAAACAACAAACACCTCAAACAACAAACACCTGAAACAACAAATATCTCAAACAACAAACACCTCAAACAACAAACACCTGAAACAACACATATCTCAAACAGCAAACACCTCAAACAACAAACACCTCAAACAACAAACACCTCAAACAACAAACACCTCAAACAACAAACACCTCAAACAACAAACACCTGAAACAACAAATATCTCAAACAACAAACACCTCAAACAACAAACACCTCAAACAACAAACACCTCAAACAACAAATATCTCAAACAACAAACACCTCAAACAGCAAACACCTCAAACAACAAACACCTCAAACAACAAACACCACAAACAACAAACACCTCAAACAACAAACACCCCAAACAACAAACACCCCAAACAACAAACACCCCAAACAACAAATACCTCAAACATCAAACACCTCAAACAACAAACACCTGAAACAACAAACACCCCAAACAACAAACGCCTCAAACAACAAACACCTCAAACAACAAACACATCAAACAACAAAGACCTCAAACAACAAACACCCCAAACAGCAAACACCTCAAACAACAAACACCTCAAACAGCCAACATGTGAAAGAACAAATAACTCAAAAAATCAAACACCTCAAACAAGAAACACCTCAAACAACAAACACCCCAAACAACAAATACCTCAAACATCAAACACCTCAAACAACAAACACCTAAAACAACAAACACCCCAAACAACAAACGCCTCAAACAACAAACGCCTCAAACAACAAACACCCCAAAGAACAAACACATCAAACAAAAAAACACCTCAAACAGCAAACACCTCAAACAATAAACGTCCCAAGCAACAAACACCTGAAACAACAAACACCTTAAATAGCAAACACCTCAAACAACAAACACCTGAAACAACAAACACCTGAAACAACAAATATCTCAAACAACAAACACCTCAAACAACAAACACCTCAAACAACAAACACATCAAACAACAAACACCCCAAACAACAAACACCTCAAACAACAAATAACTCAAAACAACAAACACCTCAAACAACAAACACCTCAAACAACAAACACCTCAAACAACAAACACCTCAAACAACAAACACCTCAAACAACAAACACCTCAAACTACAAACACCTCAAACAACAAACACCTCAAACAACAAACACCTCAAACAACAAACACCTCAAACAACAAACACCTCAAACAACAAACACCTGAAACAACAAATTTCTCAAACAACAAACACCTCAAACAACAAACACCTCAAACAACAAACACCTCAAACAACAAACACCTCAAACAACAAACACCTCAAACAACAAACACCTCAAACAACAAACACCTCAAACAACAAATATCTCAAACAACAAACACCTCAAACAACAAACACCTCAAACAACAAACACCTCAAACAACAAATAACTCAAAACAACAAACACCTCAAACAGCAAACACCTCAAACAACAAACACCTCAAACATCAAACACCTCAAACAACAAACACCTAAAACAACAAACACCCCAAACAACAAACGCCTCAAACAACAAACACCTCAAACAACAAACACATCAAACAACAAACACCTCAAACAACAAACACCCCAAACAGCAAACACCTCAAACAACAAACACCTCAAACAGCCAACACGTGAAAGAACAAATAACTCAAAAAATCAAACACCTCAAACAAGAAACACCTCAAACAACAAACACCCCAAACAACAAATACCTCAAACATCAAACACCTCAAACAACAAACACCTAAAACAACAAACACCCCAAACAACAAACGCCTCAAACAACAAACGCCTCAAACAACAAACACCTCAAACAACAAACACCCCAAACAACAAACACATCAGACAAAAAACACCTCAAACAGCAAACACCTCAAACAACAAACGTTCCGAGCAACAAACACCTGAAACAACAAACACCTTAAATAGCAAACACCTCAAACAACAAACACCTCAAACAACAAACACCACAAACAACAACCACCTCAAACAACAAACACCTCAAACAACAAACACCTGAAACAACAAATATCTCAAACAACAAACACCTCAAACAACAAACACCTGAAACAACACATATCTCAAACAGCAAACACCTCAAACAACAAACACCTCAAACAAGAAACACCTGAAACAACAAACACCTCAAACAACAAACACCTCAAACAACAAACACCTGAAGCAACAAATATCTCAAACAACAAACACCTCAAACAACAAACAGCTCAAACAACAAACACCTCAAACAACAAATATCTCAAACAACAAACACCTCAAACAACAAACACCTCAAACAACAAACACCTCAAACAACAAACACCTCTAACAACAAACACCTCAAACAACAAACACCTCAAACAACAAACACCTCAAACAACAAATATCTCAAACAGCAAACACCTCAAACAACAAACACCTCAAACAACAAACACCTCAAACAGCCAACACCTGAAAGAACAAATAACTCAAAAAATCAAACACCACAAACAAGAAACACCTCAAACAACAAACACCCCAAACAACAAATACCTCAAACATCAAACACCTCAAACAACAAACACCTCAAACAACAAATATCTCAAACAACAAACACCTCAAACAACAAACACCTCAAACAACAAATAACTCAAAACAACAAACACCTCAAACAGCAAACACCTCAAACAACAAACACCTCAAACAACAAACACCACAAACAACAAACACCTCAAACAACAAACACCCCAAACAACAAACACCCCAAACAACAAACACCCCAAACAACAAATACCTCAAACATCAAACACCTCAAACAACAAACACCTAAAACAACAAACACACCAAACAACAAACGCCTCAAACAACAAACACCTCAAACAACAAACACCTCAAACAGCCAACACGTGAAAGAACAAATAACTCAAAAAATCAAACACCTCAAACAAGAAACATCTCAAACAACAAACACCCCAAACAACAAATACCTCAAACATCAAACACCTCAAACAACAAACACCTGAAACAACAAACACCCCAAACAACAAACGCCTCAAACAACAAACGCCTCAAACAACAAACACCTCAAACAACAAACACCCCAAACAACAAACACATCAAACAAAAAACACCTCAAACAGCAAACACCTCAAACAACAAACGTCCCAAGCAACAAACACCTGAAACAACAAACACCTTAAATAGCAAACACCTCAAACAACAAACACCTCAAACAACAAACACCTGAAATAACAAATATCTCAAACAACAAACACCTCAAACAAAAAACACCTCAAACAACAAACACATCAAACAACAAACACCCCAAACAACAAACACCTGAAACAACAAATAACTCAAAACAACAAACACCTCAAACAATAAACACCTCAAACAACAAACACCTCAAACAACAAACACCTCAAACAACAAACACCTCAAACTACAAACACCTCAAACAACAAACACCTCAAACAACAAGCACCTCAAACAACAAACACCTCAAACAACAAACACCTGAAACAACAAATATCTCAAACAACAAACACCTCAAACAACAAACACCTCAAACAACAAACACCTCAAACAACAAACACCTCAAACAACAAACACCACAAACAACAAACACCTCAAAAAACAAACACCTCAAACAACAAATATCTCAAACAACAAACACCTCAAACAACAAACACCTCAAACAACAAACACCTCAAACAACAAACACCTCAAACAGCAAACACCTCAAACAACAAACACCTCAAACAACAAACACCTCAAACAGCCAACACGTGAAAGAACAAATAACTCAAAAAATCAAACACCACAAACAAGAAACACCTCAAACAACAAACACCCCAAACAACAAATACCTCAAACATCAAACACCTCAAACAACAAACACCTAAAACAACAAACACCCCAAACAACAAACGCCTCAAACAACAAACGCCTCAAACAACAAACACCCCAAACAACAAACACATCAAACAAAAAACACCTCAAACAGCAAACACCTCAAACAACAAACGTCCCAAGCAACAAACACCTGAAACAACAAACACCTTAAATAGCAAACACCTCAAACAACAAACACCTCAAACAACAAACACCACAAACAACAAACACCTCAAACAACAAACACCTCAAACAACAAACACCTGAAACAACAAATATCTCAAACAACAAACACCTCAAACAACAAACACCTGAAACAACACATATCTCAAACAGCAAACACCTCAAACAACAAACACCTCAAACAACAAACACCTCAAACAACAAACACCTCAAACAACAAACACCTCAAACAACAAATATCTCAAACAACAAACACCTCAAACAACAAACACCTCAAACAACAAATAACTCAAAACAACAAACACTTCAAACAACAAACACCCCAAACAACAAACACATCAAACAAAAAACACCTCAAACAGCAAACACCTCAAACAACAAACGTCCCAAGCAACAAACACCTGAAACAACAAACACCTTAAATAGCAAACACCTCAAACAACAAAAACCTCAAACAACAAACACCTGAAACAACAAATATCTCAAACAACAAACACCTCAAACAACAAACACCTCAAACAACAAACACATCAAACAACAAACACCCCAAACAACAAACACCTGAAACAACAAATAACTCAAAACAACAAACACCTCAAACAACAAACACCTCAAACAACAAACACCTCAAACAACAAACACCTCAAACAACAAACACCTCAAACTACAAACACCTCAAACAACAACATATCTCAAACAACAAACACCTCAAACTACAAACACCTCAAACAACAACATATCTCAAACAACAAACACCTCAAACAACAAACACCTCAAACAACAAACACCTCAAACAACAAACACCTCAAATAACAAACACCTGAAACAACAACATATCTCAAACAACAAACACCTCAAACAACAAACACCTCAAACAACAAACACCTCAAACAACAAACACCTCAAACAACAAACATCTCAAACAACAAACACCTCAAACAACAAACACCTCAAACAACAAATATCTCAAACAACAAACACCTCAAACAACAAACACCTCAAACAACAAACACCTCAAACAGCAAACACCTCAAACAACAAACACCTCTAACAACAAACACCTCAAACAACAAACACCTCAAACAACAAACACCTCAAACAACAAATATCTCAAACAACAAACACCTCAAACAACAAACACCTCAAACAACAAACACCTCAAACAACAAACACCTCAAACAACAAATATCTCAAACAACAAACACCTCAAACAACAAATAACTCAAAACAACAAACACCTCAAACAGCAAACACCTCAAACAACAAACACCTCAAACAACAAACACCTCAAACAACAAACACCTCAAACAACAAACACCTCAAACAACAAATATCTCAAACAACAAACACCTCAAACAACAAATAACTCAAAACAACAAACACCTCAAACAGCAAACACCTCAAAAAACAAACACCTCAAACAACAAACACCTCAAACAACAAACACCTCAAACAACAAACACTTCAAACAACAAACACCTCAAACAACAAAAACCTCAAACAACAAACACCTCAAACAACAAACACCTCAAACAACAAACACCTCAAACAACAAATATCTCAAACAACAAACACCTCAAACAGCAAACACCTCAAAAAACAAACACCTCAAACAACAAACACCTCAAACAACAAACACCTCAAACAACAAACACTTCAAACAACAAACACCTCAAACAACAAACACCTCAAACAACAAACACCTCAAACAACAAACACCTCAAACAACAAACACCTCAAACAACAAATATCTCAAACAACAAACACCTCAAACAACAAACACCTCAAACAACAAACACCTCAAACAGCCAACACGTGAAAGAACAAATAACTCAAAAAATCAAACACCACAAACAAGAAACACCTCAAACAACAAACACCCCAAACAACAAATACCTCAAACATCAAACACCTCAAACAACAAACACCTAAAACAACAAACACCCCAAACAACAAACGCCTCAAACAACAAACGCCTCAAACAACAAACACCTCAAACAACAAACACCCCAAACAACAAACACATCAAACAAAAAACACCTCAAACAGCAAACACCTCAAACAACAAACGTCCCAAGCAACAAACACCTGAAACAACAAACACCTTAAATAGCAAACACCTCAAACAACAAACACCTCAAACAACAAACACCACAAACAACAAACACCTCAAACAACAAACCCCTCAAACAACAAACACCTGAAACAACAAATATCTCAAACAACAAACACCTCAAACAACAAACACCTGAAACAACACATATCTCAAACAGCAAACACCTCAAACAACAAACACCTCAAACAACAAACACCTCAAACAACAAACACCTCAAACAACAAACACCTCAAACAACAAACACCTCAAACAACAAATATCTCAAACAACAAACACCTCAAACAACAAACACCTCAAACAACAAATAACTCAAAACAACAAACACCTCAAACAGCAAACACCTCAAACAACAAACACCTCAAACAACAAACACCACAAACAACAAACACCTCAAACAACAAACACCCCAAACAACAAACACCCCAAACAACAAACACCCCAAACAACAAATACCTCAAACATCAAACACCTCAAACAACAAACACCTAAAACAACAAACACACCAAACAACAAACGCCTCAAACAACAAACACCTCAAACAACAAACACATCAAACAACAAAGACCTCAAACAACAAAAACCCCAAACAGCAAACACCTCAAACAACAAACACCTCAAACAGCCAACACGTGAAAGAACAAATAACTCAAAAAATCAAACACCTCAAACAAGAAACATCTCAAACAACAAACACCCCAAACAACAAATACCTCAAACATCAAACACCTCAAACAACAAACACCTGAAACAACAAACACCCCAAACAACAAACGCCTCAAACAACAAACGCCTGAAACAACAAACACCTCAAACAACAAACACCCCAAACAACAAACACATCAAACAAAAAACACCTCAAACAGCAAACACCTCAAACAACAAACGTCCCAAGCAACAAACACCTGAAACAACAAACACCTTAAATAGCAAACACCTCAAACAACAAACACCTCAAACAACAAACACCTGAAACAACAAATATCTCAAACAACAAACACCTCAAACAAAAATCACCTCAAACAACAAACACATCAAACAACAAACACCCCAAACAACAAACACCTGAAACAACAAATAACTCAAAACAACAAACACTTCAAACAACAAACACCCCAAACAACAAACACATCAAACAAAAAACACCTCAAACAGCAAACACCTCAAACAACAAACGTCCCAAGCAACAAACACCTGAAACAACAAACACCTTAAATAGCAAACACCTCAAACAACAAAAACCTCAAACAACAAACACCTGAAACAACAAATATCTCAAACAACAAACACCTCAAACAACAAACACCTCAAACAACAAACACATCAAACAACAAACACCCCAAACAACAAACACCTGAAACAACAAATAACTCAAAACAACAAACACCTCAAACAACAAACACCTCAAACAACAAACACCTCAAACAACAAACACCTCAAACAACAAACACCTCAAACTACAAACACCTCAAACAACAACATATCTCAAACAACAAACACCTCAAACTACAAACACCTCAAACAACAACATATCTCAAACAACAAACACCTCAAACAACAAACACCTCAAACAACAAACACCTCAAACAACAAACACCTCAAATAACAAACACCTGAAACAACAACATATCTCAAACAACAAACACCTCAAACAACAAACACCTCAAACAACAAACACCTCAAACAACAAACACCTCAAACAACAAACATCTCAAACAACAAACACCTCAAACAACAAACACCTCAAACAACAAATATCTCAAACAACAAACACCTCAAACAACAAACACCTCAAACAACAAACACCTCAAACAGCAAACACCTCAAACAACAAACACCTCTAACAACAAACACCTCAAACAACAAACACCTCAAACAACAAACACCTCAAACAACAAATATCTCAAACAACAAACACCTCAAACAACAAACACCTCAAACAACAAACACCTCAAACAACAAACACCTCAAACAACAAATATCTCAAACAACAAACACCTCAAACAACAAATAACTCAAAACAACAAACACCTCAAACAGCAAACACCTCAAACAACAAACACCTCAAACAACAAACACCTCAAACAACAAACACCTCAAACAACAAACACCTCAAACAACAAATATCTCAAACAACAAACACCTCAAACAACAAATAACTCAAAACAACAAACACCTCAAACAGCAAACACCTCAAAAAACAAACACCTCAAACAACAAACACCTCAAACAACAAACACCTCAAACAACAAACACTTCAAACAACAAACACCTCAAACAACAAAAACCTCAAACAACAAACACCTCAAACAACAAACACCTCAAACAACAAACACCTCAAACAACAAATATCTCAAACAACAAACACCTCAAACAGCAAACACCTCAAAAAACAAACACCTCAAACAACAAACACCTCAAACAACAAACACCTCAAACAACAAACACTTCAAACAACAAACACCTCAAACAACAAACACCTCAAACAACAAACACCTCAAACAACAAACACCTCAAACAACAAACACCTCAAACAACAAATATCTCAAACAACAAACACCTCAAACAACAAACACCTCAAACAACAAACACCTCAAACAGCCAACACGTGAAAGAACAAATAACTCAAAAAATCAAACACCACAAACAAGAAACACCTCAAACAACAAACACCCCAAACAACAAATACCTCAAACATCAAACACCTCAAACAACAAACACCTAAAACAACAAACACCCCAAACAACAAACGCCTCAAACAACAAACGCCTCAAACAACAAACACCTCAAACAACAAACACCCCAAACAACAAACACATCAAACAAAAAACACCTCAAACAGCAAACACCTCAAACAACAAACGTCCCAAGCAACAAACACCTGAAACAACAAACACCTTAAATAGCAAACACCTCAAACAACAAACACCTCAAACAACAAACACCACAAACAACAAACACCTCAAACAACAAACCCCTCAAACAACAAACACCTGAAACAACAAATATCTCAAACAACAAACACCTCAAACAACAAACACCTGAAACAACACATATCTCAAACAGCAAACACCTCAAACAACAAACACCTCAAACAACAAACACCTCAAACAACAAACACCTCAAACAACAAACACCTCAAACAACAAACACCTCAAACAACAAATATCTCAAACAACAAACACCTCAAACAACAAACACCTCAAACAACAAATAACTCAAAACAACAAACACCTCAAACAGCAAACACCTCAAACAACAAACACCTCAAACAACAAACACCACAAACAACAAACACCTCAAACAACAAACACCCCAAACAACAAACACCCCAAACAACAAACACCCCAAACAACAAATACCTCAAACATCAAACACCTCAAACAACAAACACCTAAAACAACAAACACACCAAACAACAAACGCCTCAAACAACAAACACCTCAAACAACAAACACATCAAACAACAAAGACCTCAAACAACAAAAACCCCAAACAGCAAACACCTCAAACAACAAACACCTCAAACAGCCAACACGTGAAAGAACAAATAACTCAAAAAATCAAACACCTCAAACAAGAAACATCTCAAACAACAAACACCCCAAACAACAAATACCTCAAACATCAAACACCTCAAACAACAAACACCTGAAACAACAAACACCCCAAACAACAAACGCCTCAAACAACAAACGCCTGAAACAACAAACACCTCAAACAACAAACACCCCAAACAACAAACACATCAAACAAAAAACACCTCAAACAGCAAACACCTCAAACAACAAACGTCCCAAGCAACAAACACCTGAAACAACAAACACCTTAAATAGCAAACACCTCAAACAACAAACACCTCAAACAACAAACACCTGAAACAACAAATATCTCAAACAACAAACACCTCAAACAAAAATCACCTCAAACAACAAACACATCAAACAACAAACACCCCAAACAACAAACACCTGAAACAACAAATAACTCAAAACAACAAACACCTCAAACAATAAACACCTCAAACAACAAACACCTCAAACAACAAACACCTCAAACAACAAACACCTCAAACTACAAACACCTCAAACAACAAACACCTCAAACAACAAACACCTCAAACAACAAACACCTCAAACAACAAACACCTGAAACAACAAATATCTCAAACAACAAACACCTCAAACAACAAATACCTCAAACAACAAACACCTCAAACAACAAACACCTCAAACAACAAACACCACAAACAACAAACACCTCAAACAACAAACACCTCAAACAACAAATATCTCAAACAACAAACACTTCAAACAACAAACACCTCAAACAACAAACACCTCAAACAGCAAACACCTCAAACAACAAACACCTCAAACAACAAACACCTCAAACAGCCAACACGTGAAAGAACAAATAACTCAAAAAATCAAACACCACAAACAAGAAACACCTCAAACAACAAACACCCCAAACAACAAATACCTCAAACATCAAACACCTCAAACAACAAACACCTAAAACAACAAACACCCCAAACAACAAACGCCTCAAACAACAAACGCCTCAAACAACAAACACCCCAAACAACAAACACATCAAACAAAAAACACCTCAAACAGCAAACACCTCAAACAACAAACGTCCCAAGCAACAAACACCTGAAACAACAAACACCTTAAATAGCAAACACCTCAAACAACAAACACCTCAAACAACAAACACCACAAACAACAAACACCTCAAACAACAAACATCTCAAACAACAAACACCTGAAACAACAAATATCTCAAACAACAAACACCTCAAACAACAAACACCTGAAACAACACATATCTCAAACAGCAAACACCTCAAACAACAAACACCTCAAACAACAAACACCTCAAACAACAAACACCTCAAACAACAAACACCTCAAACAACAAACACCTGAAACAAGAAATATCTCAAACAACAAACACCTCAAACAACAAACACCTCAAACAACAAACACCTCAAACAACAAATATCTCAAACAACAAACACCTCAAACAACAAACACCTCAAACATCAAATAACTCAAAACAACAAACACCTCAAATAGCAAACACCTCAAACAACAAACACCTCAAACAACAAACACCTCAAACAGCAAACACCTCAAACAACAAACACCTCAAACAACAAACACCTCAAACAACAAATAACTCAAAACAACAAACACCTCAAATAGCAAACACCTCAAACAACAAACACCTCAAACAACAAACACCTCAAACAACAAATAACTCAAAACAACAAACGCCTCAAACAACAAATAACTCAACACAACAAACACCTGAAACAACAAACACCTCAAACAACAAACACATCAAACAACAAACAACTCAAACAACAAATAACTCAAAAACCTCAAACAACAAACACCTCAAACAACAAACACCTCAATCAACAAACACCTCAAACAACAAACACCTCAAACAACAAACACCTCAAACAACAAACACCTCAAACAACAAACACCTCAAACAACAAACACCTCAAACAACAAACACCTCAAACAACAAACACCTCAAACAACAAACACCTCAAACAACAAACACCTCAAACAACAAACACCTCAAACAACAAACATCTCAAACAACAAACATCTCAAACAACAAACACCCCAAACATCAAACACCTCAAACAACAAACTCCCCAAACAACAAACACATCAAACAACAAACACCTCAAACAACAAACACCTGAAACAACAAATAACTCAAAACAACAAACACCTCAAACAGCAAATACCTCAAACAACAAACACCTCAAACAACAAACACCTCAAACAACAAACACCTCAAACATCAAACACCCCAAACAACAAAAACATCAAACAACAAACACCTCAAACTACAAACACCTCAAACAACAAACACCTCAAACAACAAACACCTCAAACAACAAACACCTCAAACAACAAACACCTGAAACAACAAATATCTCAAACAACAAACACCTCAAACAACAAACACCTCAAACAACAAACACCTCAAACAACAAACACCTCAAACAACAAACACCTCAAACAACAAACACCTCAAACAACAAACACCTCAAACAACAAATATCTCAAACAACAAACACCTCAAACAAAAAACACCTCAAACAACAAACACCTCAAACAGCAAACACCTCAAACAACAAACACCTCTAACAACAAACACCTCAAACAACAAACACCTCCAACAACAAACACCTCAAACAACAAACACCTCAAACAACAAACACCTCAAACAACAAATATCTCAAACAACAAACACCTCAAACATCAAACACCTCAAACAACAAACACCTAAAACAACAAACACCCCAAACAACAAACGCCTCAAACAACAAACACCTCAAACAACAAACACATCAAACAACAAAGACCTCAAACAACAAACACCCCAAACAGCAAACACCTCAAACAACAAACACCTCAAACAGCCAACACGTGAAAGAACAAATAACTCAAAAAATCAAACACCTCAAACAAGAAACACCTCAAACAAGAAACACCCCAAACAACAAATACCTCAAACATCAAACACCTCAAACAACAAACACCTAAAACAACAAATACCCCAAACAACAAATGCCTCAAACAACAAACGCCTCAAACAACAAACACCTCAAACAACAAACACCCCAAACAACAAACACCTCAAACAAAAAACACCTCAAACAGCAAACACCTCAAACAACAAACGTCCCGAGCAACAAACACCTGAAACAACAAACACCTTAAATAGCAAACACCTCAAACAACAAACACCTCAAACAACAAACACCACAAACAACAACCACCTCAAACAACAAACACCTCAAACAACAAACACCACAAACAACAACCACCTCAAACAACAAACACCTCAAACAACAAACACCTGAAACAACAAATATCTCAAACAACAAACACCTCAAACAACAAACACCTCAAACAACAAATAACTCAAAACAACAAACACCTCAAACAGCAAACACCTCAAACAGCAAACACCTCAAACAACAAACACCTCAAACAACAAACACCACAAACAACAAACACCTCAAACAACAAACACCTGAAACAACAGATAACTCAAACAACAAACACCTCAAAAAGCAAACACCTCAAACAACAAATAACTCAAAACAAACACCTCAAATAGCAAACACCTCAAACAACAAACACCTCAAACAACAAACACCTCAAACAGCAAACACCTCAAACAACAAACACCTCAAACAACAAACACCTCAAACAATAAATAACTCAAAACAACAAACACCTCAAATAGCAAACACCTCAAACAACAAACACCTCAAACAACAAACACCTCAAACAACAAATAACTCAAAACAACAAACGCCTCAAACAACAAATAACTCAAAACAACAAACACCTGAAACAACAAACACCTCAAACAACAAACACATCAAACAACAAACAACTCAAACAACAAATAACTCAAAAACCTCAAACAACAAACACCTCAATCAACAAACACCTCAATCAACAAACACCTCAAACAACAAACACCTCAAACAACAAACACCTCAAACAACAAACACCTCAAACAACAAACACCTCAAACAACAAACATCTCAAACAACAAACATCTCAAACAACAAACACCCCAAACATCAAACACCTCAAACAACAAACACCCCAAACAACAAACACATCAAACAACAAACACCTCAAACAACAAACACCTGAAACTACAAATAACTCAAAACAACAAACACCTCAAACAGCAAATAACTCAAACAACAAACACCTCAAACAACAAACACCTCAAACAACAAACACCTCAAACATCAAACACCCCAAACAACAAAAACATCAAACAACAAACACCCCAAACAACAAACACATCAAACAACAAACACCTCAAACAACAAACACCACAAACAACAAACACCTCAAACAACAAACACCTCAAACAACAAACACCTGAAACAACAAATATCTCAAACAACAAACACCTCAAACAACAAACACCTGAAACAACACATATCTCAAACAGCAAACACCTCAAACAACAAACACCTCAAACAACAAACACCTCAAACAACAAACACCTCAAACAACAAACACCTCAAACAACAAACACCTGAAACAAGAAATATCTCAAACAACAAACACCTCAAACAACAAACACCTCAAACAACAAACACCTCAAACAACAAATATCTCAAACAACAAACACCTCAAACAACAAACACCTCAAACATCAAATAACTCAAAACAACAAACACCTCAAATAGCAAACACCTCAAACAACAAACACCTCAAACAACAAACACCTCAAACAGCAAACACCTCAAACAACAAACACCTCAAACAACAAACACCTCAAACAACAAATAACTCAAAACAACAAACACCTCAAATAGCAAACACCTCAAACAACAAACACCTCAAACAACAAACACCTCAAACAACAAATAACTCAAAACAACAAACGCCTCAAACAACAAATAACTCAACACAACAAACACCTGAAACAACAAACACCTCAAACAACAAACACATCAAACAACAAACAACTCAAACAACAAATAACTCAAAAACCTCAAACAACAAACACCTCAAACAACAAACACCTCAATCAACAAACACCTCAAACAACAAACACCTCAAACAACAAACACCTCAAACAACAAACACCTCAAACAACAAACACCTCAAACAACAAACACCTCAAACAACAAGCACCTCAAACAACAAACACCTCAAACAACAAACACCTCAAACAACAAACACCTCAAACAACAAACACCTCAAACAACAAACATCTCAAACAACAAACATCTCAAACAACAAACACCCCAAACATCAAACACCTCAAACAACAAACTCCCCAAACAACAAACACATCAAACAACAAACACCTCAAACAACAAACACCTGAAACAACAAATAACTCAAAACAACAAACACCTCAAACAGCAAATACCTCAAACAACAAACACCTCAAACAACAAACACCTCAAACAACAAACACCTCAAACATCAAACACCCCAAACAACAAAAACATCAAACAACAAACACCTCAAACAACAAACACCCCAAACAACAAACACATCAAACAACAAACACCTCAAACAACAAACACCACAAACAACAAACACCTCAAACAACAAACACCTCAAACAACAAACACCTGAAACAACAAATATCTCAAACAACAAACACCTCAAACAACAAACACCTGAAACAACACATATCTCAAACAGCAAACACCTCAAACAACAAACACCTCAAACAACAAACACCTCAAACAACAAACACCTCAAACAACAAACACCTCAAACAACAAACACCTGAAACAACAAATATCTCAAACAACAAACACCTCAAACAACAAACACCTCAAACAACAAACACCTCAAACAACAAATATCTCAAACAACAAACACCTCAAACAGCAAACACCTCAAACAACAAACACCTCAAACAACAAACACCACAAACAACAAACACCTCAAACAACAAACACCCCAAACAACAAACACCCCAAACAACAAACACCCCAAACAACAAATACCTCAAACATCAAACACCTCAAACAACAAACACCTGAAACAACAAACACCCCAAACAACAAACGCCTCAAACAACAAACACCTCAAACAACAAACACATCAAACAACAAAGACCTCAAACAACAAACACCCCAAACAGCAAACACCTCAAACAACAAACACCTCAAACAGCCAACACGTGAAAGAACAAATAACTCAAAAAATCAAACACCTCAAACAAGAAACACCTCAAACAACAAACACCCCAAACAACAAATACCTCAAACATCAAACACCTCAAACAACAAACACCTAAAACAACAAACACCCCAAACAACAAACGCCTCAAACAACAAACGCCTCAAACAACAAACACCCCAAAGAACAAACACATCAAACAAAAAAACACCTCAAACAGCAAACACCTCAAACAATAAACGTCCCAAGCAACAAACACCTGAAACAACAAACACCTTAAATAGCAAACACCTCAAACAACAAACACCTGAAACAACAAACACCTGAAACAACAAATATCTCAAACAACAAACACCTCAAACAACAAACACCTCAAACAACAAACACATCAAACAACAAACACCCCAAACAACAAACACCTCAAACAACAAATAACTCAAAACAACAAACACCTCAAACAACAAACACCTCAAACAACAAACACCTCAAACAACAAACACCTCAAACAACAAACACCTCAAACAACAAACACCTCAAACTACAAACACCTCAAACAACAAACACCTCAAACAACAAACACCTCAAACAACAAACACCTCAAACAACAAACACCTGAAACAACAAATTTCTCAAACAACAAACACCTCAAACAACAAACACCTCAAACAACAAACACCTCAAACAACAAACACCTCAAACAACAAACACCTCAAACAACAAACACCTCAAACAACAAACACCTCAAACAACAAATATCTCAAACAACAAACACCTCAAACAACAAACACCTCAAACAACAAACACCTCAAACAACAAATAACTCAAAACAACAAACACCTCAAACAGCAAACACCTCAAACAACAAACACCTCAAACATCAAACACCTCAAACAACAAACACCTAAAACAACAAACACCCCAAACAACAAACGCCTCAAACAACAAACACCTCAAACAACAAACACATCAAACAACAAACACCTCAAACAACAAACACCCCAAACAGCAAACACCTCAAACAACAAACACCTCAAACAGCCAACACGTGAAAGAACAAATAACTCAAAAAATCAAACACCTCAAACAAGAAACACCTCAAACAACAAACACCCCAAACAACAAATACCTCAAACATCAAACACCTCAAACAACAAACACCTAAAACAACAAACACCCCAAACAACAAACGCCTCAAACAACAAACGCCTCAAACAACAAACACCTCAAACAACAAACACCCCAAACAACAAACACATCAGACAAAAAACACCTCAAACAGCAAACACCTCAAACAACAAACGTTCCGAGCAACAAACACCTGAAACAACAAACACCTTAAATAGCAAACACCTCAAACAACAAACACCTCAAACAACAAACACCACAAACAACAACCACCTCAAACAACAAACACCTCAAACAACAAACACCTGAAACAACAAATATCTCAAACAACAAACACCTCAAACAACAAACACCTGAAACAACACATATCTCAAACAGCAAACACCTCAAACAACAAACACCTCAAACAAGAAACACCTGAAACAACAAACACCTCAAACAACAAACACCTCAAACAACAAACACCTGAAGCAACAAATATCTCAAACAACAAACACCTCAAACAACAAACAGCTCAAACAACAAACACCTCAAACAACAAATATCTCAAACAACAAACACCTCAAACAACAAACACCTCAAACAACAAACACCTCAAACAACAAACACCTCTAACAACAAACACCTCAAACAACAAACACCTCAAACAACAAACACCTCAAACAACAAATATCTCAAACAGCAAACACCTCAAACAACAAACACCTCAAACAACAAACACCTCAAACAGCCAACACCTGAAAGAACAAATAACTCAAAAAATCAAACACCACAAACAAGAAACACCTCAAACAACAAACACCCCAAACAACAAATACCTCAAACATCAAACACCTCAAACAACAAACACCTCAAACAACAAATATCTCAAACAACAAACACCTCAAACAACAAACACCTCAAACAACAAATAACTCAAAACAACAAACACCTCAAACAGCAAACACCTCAAACAACAAACACCTCAAACAACAAACACCACAAACAACAAACACCTCAAACAACAAACACCCCAAACAACAAACACCCCAAACAACAAACACCCCAAACAACAAATACCTCAAACATCAAACACCTCAAACAACAAACACCTAAAACAACAAACACACCAAACAACAAACGCCTCAAACAACAAACACCTCAAACAACAAACACCTCAAACAGCCAACACGTGAAAGAACAAATAACTCAAAAAATCAAACACCTCAAACAAGAAACATCTCAAACAACAAACACCCCAAACAACAAATACCTCAAACATCAAACACCTCAAACAACAAACACCTGAAACAACAAACACCCCAAACAACAAACGCCTCAAACAACAAACGCCTCAAACAACAAACACCTCAAACAACAAACACCCCAAACAACAAACACATCAAACAAAAAACACCTCAAACAGCAAACACCTCAAACAACAAACGTCCCAAGCAACAAACACCTGAAACAACAAACACCTTAAATAGCAAACACCTCAAACAACAAACACCTCAAACAACAAACACCTGAAATAACAAATATCTCAAACAACAAACACCTCAAACAAAAAACACCTCAAACAACAAACACATCAAACAACAAACACCCCAAACAACAAACACCTGAAACAACAAATAACTCAAAACAACAAACACCTCAAACAATAAACACCTCAAACAACAAACACCTCAAACAACAAACACCTCAAACAACAAACACCTCAAACTACGAACACCTCAAACAACAAACACCTCAAACAACAAGCACCTCAAACAACAAACACCTCAAACAACAAACACCTGAAACAACAAATATCTCAAACAACAAACACCTCAAACAACAAACACCTCAAACAACAAACACCTCAAACAACAAACACCTCAAACAACAAACACCACAAACAACAAACACCTCAAAAAACAAACACCTCAAACAACAAATATCTCAAACAACAAACACCTCAAACAACAAACACCTCAAACAACAAACACCTCAAACAACAAACACCTCAAACAGCAAACACCTCAAACAACAAACACCTCAAACAACAAACACCTCAAACAGCCAACACGTGAAAGAACAAATAACTCAAAAAATCAAACACCACAAACAAGAAACACCTCAAACAACAAACACCCCAAACAACAAATACCTCAAACATCAAACACCTCAAACAACAAACACCTAAAACAACAAACACCCCAAACAACAAACGCCTCAAACAACAAATGCCTCAAACAACAAACACCCCAAACAACAAACACATCAAACAAAAAACACCTCAAACAGCAAACACCTCAAACAACAAACGTCCCAAGCAACAAACACCTGAAACAACAAACACCTTAAATAGCAAACACCTCAAACAACAAACACCTCAAACAACAAACACCACAAACAACAAACACCTCAAACAACAAACACCTCAAACAACAAACACCTGAAACAACAAATATCTCAAACAACAAACACCTCAAACAACAAACACCTGAAACAACACATATCTCAAACAGCAAACACCTCAAACAACAAACACCTCAAACAACAAACACCTCAAACAACAAACACCTCAAACAACAAACACCTCAAACAACAAACACCTCAAACAACAAACACCTCAAACAGCCAACACCTGAAAGAACAAATAACTCAAAAAATCAAACACCACAAACAAGAAACACCTCAAACAACAAACACCCCAAACAACAAATACCTCAAACATCAAACACCTCAAACAACAAACACCTCAAACAACAAATATCTCAAACAACAAACACCTCAAACAACAAACACCTCAAACAACAAATAACTCAAAACAACAAACACCTCAAACAGCAAACACCTCAAACAACAAACACCTCAAACAACAAACACCACAAACAACAAACACCTCAAACAACAAACACCCCAAACAACAAACACCCCAAACAACAAACACCCCAAACAACAAATACCTCAAACATCAAACACCTCAAACAACAAACACCTAAAACAACAAACACACCAAACAACAAACGCCTCAAACAACAAACACCTCAAACAACCAGCACCTCAAACAGCCAACACGTGAAAGAACAAATAACTCAAAAAATCAAACACCTCAAACAAGAAACATCTCAAACAACAAACACCCCAAACAACAAATACCTCAAACATCAAACACCTCAAACAACAAACACCTGAAACAACAAACACCCCAAACAACAAACGCCTCAAACAACAAACGCCTCAAACAACAAACACCTCAAACAACAAACACCCCAAACAACAAACACATCAAACAAAAAACACCTCAAACAGCAAACACCTCAAACAACAAACGTCCCAAGCAACAAACACCTGAAACAACAAACACCTTAAATAGCAAACACCTCAAACAACAAACACCTCAAACAACAAACACCTGAAATAACAAATATCTCAAACAACAAACACCTCAAACAAAAAACACCTCAAACAACAAACACATCAAACAACAAACACCCCAAACAACAAACACCTGAAACAACAAATAACTCAAAACAACAAACACCTCAAACAATAAACACCTCAAACAACAAACACCTCAAACAACAAACACCTCAAACAACAAACACCTCAAACTACAAACACCTCAAACAACAAACACCTCAAACAACAAGCACCTCAAACAACAAACACCTCAAACAACAAACACCTGAAACAACAAATATCTCAAACAACAAACACCTCAAACAACAAACACCTCAAACAACAAACACCTCAAACAACAAACACCTCAAACAACAAACACCACAAACAACAAACACCTCAAAAAACAAACACCTCAAACAACAAATATCTCAAACAACAAACACCTCAAACAACAAACACCTCAAACAACAAACACCTCAAACAACAAACACCTCAAACAGCAAACACCTCAAACAACAAACACCTCAAACAACAAACACCTCAAACAGCCAACACGTGAAAGAACAAATAACTCAAAAAATCAAACACCACAAACAAGAAACACCTCAAACAACAAACACCCCAAACAACAAATACCTCAAACATCAAACACCTCAAACAACAAACACCTAAAACAACAAACACCCCAAACAACAAACGCCTCAAACAACAAACGCCTCAAACAACAAACACCCCAAACAACAAACACATCAAACAAAAAACACCTCAAACAGCAAACACCTCAAACAACAAACGTCCCAAGCAACAAACACCTGAAACAACAAACACCTTAAATAGCAAACACCTCAAACAACAAACACCTCAAACAACAAACACCACAAACAACAAACACCTCAAACAACAAACACCTCAAACAACAAACACCTGAAACAACAAATATCTCAAACAACAAACACCTCAAACAACAAACACCTGAAACAACACATATCTCAAACAGCAAACACCTCAAACAACAAACACCTCAAACAACAAACACCTCAAACAACAAACACCTCAAACAACAAACACCTCAAACAACAAATATCTCAAACAACAAACACCTCAAACAACAAACACCTCAAACAACAAATAACTCAAAACAACAAACACTTCAAACAACAAACACCCCAAACAACAAACACATCAAACAAAAAACACCTCAAACAGCAAACACCTCAAACAACAAACGTCCCAAGCAACAAACACCTGAAACAACAAACACCTTAAATAGCAAACACCTCAAACAACAAAAACCTCAAACAACAAACACCTGAAACAACAAATATCTCAAACAACAAACACCTCAAACAACAAACACCTCAAACAACAAACACATCAAACAACAAACACCCCAAACAACAAACACCTGAAACAACAAATAACTCAAAACAACAAACACCTCAAACAACAAACACCTCAAACAACAAACACCTCAAACAACAAACACCTCAAACAACAAACACCTCAAACTACAAACACCTCAAACAACAACATATCTCAAACAACAAACACCTCAAACTACAAACACCTCAAACAACAACATATCTCAAACAACAAACACCTCAAACAACAAACACCTCAAACAACAAACACCTCAAACAACAAACACCTCAAATAACAAACACCTGAAACAACAACATATCTCAAACAACAAACACCTCAAACAACAAACACCTCAAACAACAAACACCTCAAACAACAAACACCTCAAACAACAAACATCTCAAACAACAAACACCTCAAACAACAAACACCTCAAACAACAAATATCTCAAACAACAAACACCTCAAACAACAAACACCTCAAACAACAAACACCTCAAACAGCAAACACCTCAAACAACAAACACCTCTAACAACAAACACCTCAAACAACAAACACCTCAAACAACAAACACCTCAAACAACAAATATCTCAAACAACAAACACCTCAAACAACAAACACCTCAAACAACAAACACCTCAAACAACAAACACCTCAAACAACAAATATCTCAAACAACAAACACCTCAAACAACAAATAACTCAAAACAACAAACACCTCAAACAGCAAACACCTCAAACAACAAACACCTCAAACAACAAACACCTCAAACAACAAACACCTCAAACAACAAACACCTCAAACAACAAATATCTCAAACAACAAACACCTCAAACAACAAATAACTCAAAACAACAAACACCTCAAACAGCAAACACCTCAAAAAACAAACACCTCAAACAACAAACACCTCAAACAACAAACACCTCAAACAACAAACACTTCAAACAACAAACACCTCAAACAACAAAAACCTCAAACAACAAACACCTCAAACAACAAACACCTCAAACAACAAACACCTCAAACAACAAATATCTCAAACAACAAACACCTCAAACAGCAAACACCTCAAAAAACAAACACCTCAAACAACAAACACCTCAAACAACAAACACCTCAAACAACAAACACTTCAAACAACAAACACCTCAAACAACAAACACCTCAAACAACAAACACCTCAAACAACAAACACCTCAAACAACAAACACCTCAAACAACAAATATCTCAAACAACAAACACCTCAAACAACAAACACCTCAAACAACAAACACCTCAAACAGCCAACACGTGAAAGAACAAATAACTCAAAAAATCAAACACCACAAACAAGAAACACCTCAAACAACAAACACCCCAAACAACAAATACCTCAAACATCAAACACCTCAAACAACAAACACCTAAAACAACAAACACCCCAAACAACAAACGCCTCAAACAACAAACGCCTCAAACAACAAACACCTCAAACAACAAACACCCCAAACAACAAACACATCAAACAAAAAACACCTCAAACAGCAAACACCTCAAACAACAAACGTCCCAAGCAACAAACACCTGAAACAACAAACACCTTAAATAGCAAACACCTCAAACAACAAACACCTCAAACAACAAACACCACAAACAACAAACACCTCAAACAACAAACCCCTCAAACAACAAACACCTGAAACAACAAATATCTCAAACAACAAACACCTCAAACAACAAACACCTGAAACAACACATATCTCAAACAGCAAACACCTCAAACAACAAACACCTCAAACAACAAACACCTCAAACAACAAACACCTCAAACAACAAACACCTCAAACAACAAACACCTCAAACAACAAATATCTCAAACAACAAACACCTCAAACAACAAACACCTCAAACAACAAATAACTCAAAACAACAAACACCTCAAACAGCAAACACCTCAAACAACAAACACCTCAAACAACAAACACCACAAACAACAAACACCTCAAACAACAAACACCCCAAACAACAAACACCCCAAACAACAAACACCCCAAACAACAAATACCTCAAACATCAAACACCTCAAACAACAAACACCTAAAACAACAAACACACCAAACAACAAACGCCTCAAACAACAAACACCTCAAACAACAAACACATCAAACAACAAAGACCTCAAACAACAAAAACCCCAAACAGCAAACACCTCAAACAACAAACACCTCAAACAGCCAACACGTGAAAGAACAAATAACTCAAAAAATCAAACACCTCAAACAAGAAACATCTCAAACAACAAACACCCCAAACAACAAATACCTCAAACATCAAACACCTCAAACAACAAACACCTGAAACAACAAACACCCCAAACAACAAACGCCTCAAACAACAAACGCCTGAAACAACAAACACCTCAAACAACAAACACCCCAAACAACAAACACATCAAACAAAAAACACCTCAAACAGCAAACACCTCAAACAACAAACGTCCCAAGCAACAAACACCTGAAACAACAAACACCTTAAATAGCAAACACCTCAAACAACAAACACCTCAAACAACAAACACCTGAAACAACAAATATCTCAAACAACAAACACCTCAAACAAAAATCACCTCAAACAACAAACACATCAAACAACAAACACCCCAAACAACAAACACCTGAAACAACAAATAACTCAAAACAACAAACACCTCAAACAATAAACACCTCAAACAACAAACACCTCAAACAACAAACACCTCAAACAACAAACACCTCAAACTACAAACACCTCAAACAACAAACACCTCAAACAACAAACACCTCAAACAACAAACACCTCAAACAACAAACACCTGAAACAACAAATATCTCAAACAACAAACACCTCAAACAACAAATACCTCAAACAACAAACACCTCAAACAACAAACACCTCAAACAACAAACACCACAAACAACAAACACCTCAAACAACAAACACCTCAAACAACAAATATCTCAAACAACAAACACTTCAAACAACAAACACCTCAAACAACAAACACCTCAAACAGCAAACACCTCAAACAACAAACACCTCAAACAACAAACACCTCAAACAGCCAACACGTGAAAGAACAAATAACTCAAAAAATCAAACACCACAAACAAGAAACACCTCAAACAACAAACACCCCAAACAACAAATACCTCAAACATCAAACACCTCAAACAACAAACACCTAAAACAACAAACACCCCAAACAACAAACGCCTCAAACAACAAACGCCTCAAACAACAAACACCCCAAACAACAAACACATGAAACAACAAACACCTTAAATAGCAAACACCTCAAACAACAAACACCTCAAACAACAAACACCACAAACAACAAACACCTCAAACAACAAACACCTCAAACAACAAACACCTGAAACAACAAATATCTCAAACAACAAACACCTCAAACAACAAACACCTGAAACAACACATATCTCAAACAGCAAACACCTCAAACAACAAACACCTCAAACAACAAACACCTCAAACAACAAACACCTCAAACAACAAACACCTCAAACAACAAATATCTCAAACAACAAACACCTCAAACAACAAACACCTCAAACAACAAATAACTCAAAACAACAAACACCTCAAACAGCAAACACCTCAAACAACAAACACCTCAAACAACAAACACAACAAACAACAAACACCTCAAACAACAAACACCCCAAACAACAAACACCCCAAACAACAAACACCCCAAACAACAAATACCTCAAACATCAAACACCTCAAACAACAAACACCTAAAACAACAAACACCCCAAACAACAAACGCCTCAAACAACAAACACCTCAAACAACAAACACATCAAACAACAAAGACCTCAAACAACAAACACCCCAAACAGCAAACACCTCAAACAACAAACACCTCAAACAGCCAACACGTGAATGAACAAATAACTCAAAAAATCAAACACCTCAAACAAGAAACACCTCAAACAACAAACACCCCAAACAAAAAATACCTCAAACATCAAACACCTCAAACAACAAACACCTGAAACAACAAACACCCCAAACAACAAACGCCTCAAACAACAAACGCCTCAAACAACAAACACCTCAAACAACAAACACCCCAAACAACAAACACATCAAACAAAAAACACCTCAAACAGCAAACACCTCAAACAACAAACGTCCCAAGCAACAAACACCTGAAACAACAAACACCTTAAATAGCAAACACCTCAAACAACAAACACCTCAAACAACAAACACCTGAAACAACAAATATCTCAAACAACAAACACCTCAAACAAAAAACACCTCAAACAACAAACACATCAAACAACAAACACCCCAAACAACAAACACCTGAAACAACAAATAACTCAAAACAACAAACACCTCAAACAACAAACACCTCAAACAACAAACACCTCAAACAACAAACACCTCAAACAACAAACACCTCAAACTACAAACACCTCAAACAACAAACACCTCAAACAACAAACACCTCAAACAACAAACACCTCAAACAACAAACACCTGAAACAACAAATATCTCAAACAACAAACACCTCAAACAACAAACACCTCAAACAACAAACACCTCAAACAACAAACACCTCAAACAACAAACACCACAAACAACAAACACCTCAAACAACAAACACCTCAAACAACAAATATCTCAAACAACAAACACCTCAAACAACAAACACCTCAAACAACAAACACCTCAAACAGCAAACACCTCAAACAAGAAACACCTCAAACAACAAACACCTCAAACAGCCAACACGTGAAAGAACAAATAACTCAAAAAATCAAACACCACAAACAAGAAACACCTCAAACAACAAACACCCCAAACAACAAATACCTCAAACATCAAACACCTCAAACAACAAACACCTAAAACAACAAACACCCCAAACAACAAACGCATCAAACAACAAACGCCTCAAACAACAAACACCCCAAACAACAAACACATCAAACAAAAAACACCTCAAACAGCAAACACCTCAAACAACAAACGTCCCAAGCAACAAACACCTGAAACAACAAACACCTTAAATAGCAAACACCTCAAACAACAAACACCTCAAACAACAAACACCACAAACAACAAACACCTCAAACAACAAACACCTCAAACAACAAACACCTGAAACAACAAATATCTCAAACAACAAACACCTCAAACAACAAACACCTGAAACAACACATATCTCAAACAGCAAACACCTCAAACAACAAACACCTCAAACAACAAACACCTCAAACAACAAACACCTCAAACAACAAACACCTCAAACAACAAATATCTCAAACAACAAACACCTCAAACAACAAACACCTCAAACAACAAATAACTCAAAACAACAAACACCTCAAACAGCAAACACCTCAAACAACAAACACCTCAAACAACAAACACCACAAACAACAAACACCTCAAACAACAAACACCCCAAACAACAAACACCCCAAACAACAAACACCCCAAACAACAAATACCTCAAACATCAAACACCTCAAACAACAAACACCTAAAACAACAAACACCCCAAACAACAAACGCCTCAAACAACAAACACCTCAAACAACAAACACATCAAACAACAAAGACCTCAAACAACAAACACCCCAAACAGCAAACACCTCAAACAACAAACACCTCAAACAGCCAACACGTGAAAGAACAAATAACTCAAAAAATCAAACACCTCAAACAAGAAACACCTCAAACAACAAACACCCCAAACAACAAATACCTCAAACATCAAACACCTCAAACAACAAACACCTGAAACAACAAACACCCCAAACAACAAACGCCTCAAACAACAAACGCCTCAAACAACAAACACCTCAAACAACAAACACCCCAAACAACAAACACATCAAACAAAAAACACCTCAAACAGCAAACACCTCAAACAACAAACGTCCCAAGCAACAAACACCTGAAACAACAAACACCTTAAATAGCAAACACCTCAAACAACAAACACCTCAAACAACAAACATCTGAAACAACAAATATCTCAAACAACAAACACCTCAAACAAAAAATACCTCAAACAACAAACACCTGAAACAACAAATAACTCAAAACAACAAACACCTCAAACAACAAACACCTCAAACAACAAACACCTCAAACAACAAACACCTCAAACAACAAACACCTCAAACTACAAACACCTCAAACAACAAACACCTCAAACAACAAACACCTCAAACAACAAACACCTCAAACAACAAACACCTGAAACAACAAATATCTCAAACAACAAACACCTCAAACAACAAACACCTCAAACAACAAACACCTCAAACAACAAACACCTCAAACAACAAACACCACAAACAACAAACACCTCAAACAACCAACACCTCTAACAACAAATATCTCAACAACAAACACCTCAAACAACAAACACCTCAAACAACAAACACCTAAAACAGCAAACACCTCAAACAACAAACACCTCTAACAACAAACACCTCAAACAACAAATATCTCAAACAACAAACATCTCAAACAACAAACACCTCAAACAACAAACACCTCAAACAACAAACACCTCAAACAACAAACACCTCAAACAACAAACACCTCAAACAACAAATATCTCAAACAACAAACATCTCAAACAACAAACACCTCAAACAACAAACACCTCAAACAACAAATATCTCAAACAACAAACACCTCAAACAACAAATAACTCAAAACAACAAAAACCTCAAACAGCAAACACCTCAAACAACAAACACCTCAAACATCAAACACCTCAAACATCAAACACCTCAAACAACAAACACCTAAAACAACAAACACCCCAAACAACAAACGCCTCAAACAACAAACACCTCAAACAACAAACACATCAAACAACAAAGACCTCAAACAACAAACACCCCAAACAGCAAACACCTCAAACAACAAACACCTCAAACAGCCAACACGTGGAAGAACAAATAACTCAAAAAATCAAACACCTCAAACAAGAAACACCTCAAACAACAAACACCCCAAACAACAAATACCTCAAACATCAAACACCTCAAACAACAAACACCTAAAACAACAAACACCCCAAACAACAAACGCCTCAAACAACAAACGCCTCAAACAACAAACACCTCAAACAACAAACACCCCAAACAACAAACACATCAAACAAAAAACACCTCAAACAGCAAACACCTCAAACAACAAACGTCCCAAGCAACAAACACCTGAAACAACAAACACCTTAAATAGCAAACACCTCAAACAACAAACACCTCAAACAACAAACACCTCAAACAACAAATAAATCAAAACAACAAACACCTCAAACAGCAAACACCTCAAACAACAAACACCTCAAACATCAAACACCTCAAACAACAAACACCTAAAACAACAAACACCCCAAACAACAAACGCCTCAAACAACAAACACCTCAAACAACAAACACATCAAACAACAAAGACCTCAAACAACAAACACCCCAAACAGCAAACACCTCAAACAACAAACACCTCAAACAGCCAACACGTGTAAGAACAAATAACTCAAAAAATCAAATACCTCAAACAAGAAACACCTCAAACAACAAACACCCCAAACAACAAATACCTCAAACATCAAACACCTCAAACAACAAACACCTAAAACAACAAACACCCCAAACAACAAACGCCTCAAACAACAAACGCCTCAAACAACAAACACCTCAAACAACAAACACCCCAAACAACAAACACATCAAACAAAAAACACCTCAAACAGCAAACACCTCAAACAACAAACGTCCCAAGCAACAAACACCTGAAACAACAAACACCTTAAATAGCAAACACCTCAAACAACAAACACCTCAAACAACAAACACCTGAAACAACAAATATCTCAAACAACAAACACCTCAAACAACAAACACCTCAAACAACAAACACATCAAACAACAAACACCCCAAACAACAAACACCACAAACAACAAACACCTCAAACAACAAACACCTCTAACAACAAATATCTCAAACAACAAACACCTCAAACAACAAACACCTCAAACAACAAACACCTCAAACAGCAAACACCTCAAACAACAAACACCTCTAACAACAAACACATCAAACAACAAACACCTCAAACAACAAACACCTCAAACAACAAACACCTCAAACAACAAATATCTCAAACAACAAACATCTCAAACAACAAACACCTCAAACAACAAACACCTCAAACAACAAACACCTCAAACAACAAACACCTCAAACAACAAACACCTCAAACAACAAATATCTCAAACAACAAACATCTCAAACAACAAACACCTCAAACAACAAACACCTCAAACAACAAACACCTCAAACAACAAATATCTCAAACAACAAACACCTCAAACAACAAATAACTCAAAACAACAAAAACCTCAAACAGCAAACACCTCAAACAACAAACACCTCAAACATCAAACACCTCAAACATCAAACACCTCAAACAACAAACACCTAAAACAACAAACACCCCAAACAACAAACGCCTCAAACAACAAACACCTCAAACAACAAACACATCAAACAACAAAGACCTCAAACAACAAACACCCCAAACAGCAAACACCTCAAACAACAAACACCTCAAACAGCCAACACGTGGAAGAACAAATAACTCAAAAAATCAAACACCTCAAACAAGAAACACCTCAAACAACAAACACCCCAAACAACAAATACCTCAAACATCAAACACCTCAAACAACAAACACCTAAAACAACAAACACCCCAAACAACAAACGCCTCAAACAACAAACGCCTCAAACAACAAACACCTCAAACAACAAACACCCCAAACAACAAACACATCAAACAAAAAACACCTCAAACAGCAAACACCTCAAACAACAAACGTCCCAAGCAACAAACACCTGAAACAACAAACACCTTAAATAGCAAACACCTCAAACAACAAACACCTCAAACAGCAAACACCTCAAACAACAAATAAATCAAAACAACAAACACCTCAAACAGCAAACACCTCAAACAACAAACACCTCAAACATCAAACACCTCAAACAACAAACACCTAAAACAACAAACACCCCAAACAACAAACGCCTCAAACAACAAACACCTCAAACAACAAACACATCAAACAACAAAGACCTCAAACAACAAACACCCCAAACAGCAAACACCTCAAACAACAAACACCTCAAACAGCCAACACGTGTAAGAACAAATAACTCAAAAAATCAAACACCTCAAACAAGAAACACCTCAAACAACAAACACCCCAAACAACAAATACCTCAAACATCAAACACCTCAAACAACAAACACCTAAAACAACAAACACCCCAAACAACAAACGCCTCAAACAACAAACGCCTCAAACAACAAACACCTCAAACAACAAACACCCCAAACAACAAACACATCAAACAAAAAACACCTCAAACAGCAAACACCTCAAACAACAAACGTCCCAAGCAACAAACACCTGAAATAACAAACACCTTAAATAGCAAACACCTCAAACAACAAACACCTCAAACAACAAACACCTGAAACAACAAATATCTCAAACAACAAACACCTCAAACAACAAACACCTCAAACAACAAACACATCAAACAACAAACACCGGAAACAACAAACACCGGAAACAACAAATAACTCAAAACAACAAACACCTCAAACAACAAACACCTCAAACAACAAACACCTCAAACAACAAACACCTCAAACAACAAACACCTCAAACTACAAACACCTCAAACAACAAACACCTCAAACAACAAACACCTCAAACAACAAACACCTCAAACAACAAACACCTGAAACAACAAATATCTTAAACAACAAACACCTCAAACAACAAACACCTCAAACAACAAACACCTCAAACAACAAACACCTCAAACAACAAACACCTCCAACAACAAACACCTCAAACAACAAACACCTCAAACAACAAATATCTCAAACAACAAACACCTCAAACAACAAAAACCTCAAACAACAAACACCTCAAAAAGCAAACACCTCAAACAACAAACACCTCTAACAACAAACACCTCAAACAACAAACACCTCAAACAACAAACACCTCAAACAACAAATATCTCAAACAACAAACACCTCAAACAACAAACACCTCAAACAACAAACACCTCAAACAACAAACACCTCAAACAACAAATATCTCAAACAACAAACACCTCAAACAACAAATAACTCAAAACAACAAACACCCCAAACAGCAAACACCTCAAACAACAAACACCTCAAACAACAAACACCTCAAACAACAAACACCTCAAACAACAAACACTTCAAACAACAAACACCTCAAACAACAAACATCTCAAACAACAAACACCTCAAACAATAAACACCTCAAACAACAAATAACTCAAAACAACAAACACCCCAAACAGCAAACACCTCAAACAACAAACACCTCAAACAACAAACACCTCAAACAACAAACACCTCAAACAACAAACACTTCAAACAACAAACACCTCAAACAGCAAACACCTCAAACAACAAACGTCCCAAGCAACAAACACCTGAAACAACAAACACCTTAAATAGCAAACACCTCAAACAACAAACACCTCAAACAACAAACACCACAAACAACAAACACCTCAAACAACAAACACCTCAAACAACAAACACCTGAAACAACAAATATCTCAAACAACAAACACCTCAAACAACAAACACCTGAAACAACACATATCTCAAACAGCAAACACCTCAAACAACAAACACCTCAAACAACAAACACCTCAAACAACAAACACCTCAAACAACAAACACCTCAAACAACAAACACCTCAAACAACAAATATCTCAAACAACAAACACCTCAAACAACAAACACCTCAAACAACAAATAACTCAAAACAACAAACACCTCAAACAGCAAACACCTCAAACAACAAACACCTCAAACAACAAACACCACAAACAACAAACACCTCAAACAACAAACACCCCAAACAACAAACACCTCAAACAACAAACACCCCAAACAACAAATACCTCAAACATCAAACACCTCAAACAACAAACACCTAAAACAACAAACACCCCAAACAACAAACGCCTCAAACAACAAACACCTCAAACAACAAACACATCAAACAACAAAGACCTCAAACAACAAACACCCCAAACAGCAAACACCTCAAACAACAAACACCTCAAACAGCCAACACGTGAAAGAACAAATAACTCAAAAAATCAAACACCTCAAACAAGAAACACCTCAAACAACAAACACCCCAAACAACAAATACCTCAAACATCAAACACCTCAAACAACAAACACCTGAAACAACAAACACCCCAAACAACAAACGCCTCAAACAACAAACGCCTCAAACAACAAACACCTCAAACAACAAACACTCCAAACAACAAACACATCAAACAAAAAACACCTCAAACAGCAAACACCTCAAACAACAAACGTCCCAAGCAACAAACACCTGAAACAACAAACACCTTAAATAGCAAACACCTCAAACAACAAACACCTCAAACAACAAACACCTGAAACAACAAATATCTCAAACAACAAACACCTCAAACAAAAAACACCTCAAACAACAAACACATCAAACAACAAACACCTCAAACAACAAACACCTCAAACAACAAACACCTCAAACAACAAACACCTCAAACAACAAACACCTCAAACTACAAACACCTCAAACAACAAACACCTCAAACAACAAACACCTCAAACAACAAACACCTCAAACAACAAACACCTCAAACAACAAATATCTCAAACAACAAACATCTCAAACAACAAACACCTCAAACAACAAACACCTCAAACAACAAACACCTCAAACAACAAACACCTCAAACAACAAACACCTCAAACAACAAATATCTCAAACAACAAACATCTCAAACAACAAACACCTCAAACAACAAACACCTCAAACAACAAACACCTCAAACAACAAATATCTCAAACAACAAACACCTCAAACAACAAATAACTCAAAACAACAAAAACCTCAAACAGCAAACACCTCAAACAACAAACACCTCAAACATCAAACACCTCAAACAACAAACACCTAAAACAACAAACACCCCAAACAACAAACGCCTCAAACAACAAACACCTCAAACAAGAAACACATCAAACAACAAAGACCTCAAACAACAAACACCCCAAACAGCAAACACCTCAAACAACAAACACCTCAAACAGCCAACACGTGTAAGAACAAATAACTCAAAAAATCAAACACCTCAAACAAGAAACACCTCAAACAACAAACACCCCAAACAACAAATACCTCAAACATCAAACACCTCAAACAACAAACACCTAAAACAACAAACACCCCAAACAACAAACGCCTCAAACAACAAACGCCTCAAACAACAAACACCTCAAACAACAAACACCCCAAACAACAAACTCATCAAACAAAAAACACCTCAAACAGCAAACACCTCAAACAACAAACGTCCCAAGCAACAAACACCTGAAACAACAAACACCTTAAATAGCAAACACCTCAAACAAAAAACACCTCAAACAACAAACACCTCAAACAACAAATAACTCAAAACAACAAACACCTCAAACAGCAAACACCTCAAACAACAAACACCTCAAACATCAAACACCTCAAACAACAAACACCTAAAACAACAAACACCCCAAACAACAAACGCCTCAAACAACAAACACCTCAAACAACAAACACATCAAACAACAAAGACCTCAAACAACAAACACCCCAAACAGCAAACACCTCAAACAACAAACACCTCAAACAGCCAACACGTGTAAGAACAAATAACTCAAAAAATCAAACACCTCAAACAAGAAACACCTCAAACAACAAACACCCCAAACAACAAATACCTCAAACATCAAACACCTCAAACAACAAACACCTAAAACAACAAACACCCCAAACAACAAACGCGTCAAACAACAAACGCCTCAAACAACAAACACCTCAAACAACAAACACCCCAAACAACAAACACATCAAACAAAAAACACCTCAAACAGCAAACACCTCAAACAACAAACGTCCCAAGCAACAAACACCTGAAACAACAAACACCTTAAATAGCAAACACCTCAAACAACAAACACCTCAAACAACAAACACCTGAAACAACAAATATCTCAAACAACAAACACCTCAAACAACAAACACCTCAAACAACAAACACATCAAACAACAAACACCCCAAACAACAAACACCGGAAACAACAAATAACTCAAAATAACAAACACCTCAAACAACAAACACCTCAAACAACAAACACCTCAAACAACAAACACCTCAAACAACAAACACCTCAAACTACAAACACCTCAAACAACAAACACCTCAAACAACAAACACCTCAAACAACAAACACCTCAAACAACAAACACCTGAAACAACAAATATCTTAAACAACAAACACCTCAAACAACAAACACCTCAAACAACAAACACCTCAAACAGCAAACACCTCCAACAACAAACACCTCAAACAACAAACACCTCAAACAACAAATATCTCAAACAACAAACACCTCAAACAACAAACACCTCAAACAACAAACACCTCAAAAAGCAAACACCTCAAACAACAAACACCTCTAACAACAAACACCTCAAACAACAAACACCTCAAACAACAAACACCTCAAACAACAAATATCTCAAACAACAAACACCTCAAACAACAAACACCTCAAACAACAAACACCTCAAACAACAAACACCTCAAACAACAAATATCTCAAACAACAAACACCTCAAACAACAAATAACTCAAAACAACAAACACCCCAAACAGCAAACACCTCAAACAACAAACACCTCAAACAACAAACACCTCAAACAACAAACACCTCAAACAACAAACACTTCAAACAACAAACACCTCAAACAACATACATCTCAAACAACAAACACCTCAAACAATAAACACCTCAAACAACAAATAACTCAAAACAACAAACACCCCAAACAGCAAACACCTCAAACAACAAACACCTCAAACAACAAACACCTCAAACAACAAACACCTCAAACAACAAACACCTCAAACAACAAACACTTCAAACAGCAAACACCTCAAACAGCAAACACCTCAAACAACAAACGTCCCAAGCAACAAACACCTGAAACAACAAACACCTTAAATAGCAAACACCTCAAACAACAAACACCTCAAACAACAAACACCACAAACAACAAACACCTCAAACAACAAACACCTCAAACAACAAACACCTGAAACAACAAATATCTCAAACAACAAACACCTCAAACAACAAACACCTGAAACAACACATATCTCAAACAGCAAACACCTCAAACAACAAACACCTCAAACAACAAATAACTCAAAACAACAAACACCTCAAACAGCAAACACCTCAAACAACAAACACCTCGAACAACAAACACCTCAAACAACAAACACCTCAAATAACAAATATCTCAAACAACAAACACCTCAAACAACAAACACCTCAAACAACAAATAACTCAAAACAACAAACACCTCAAACAGCAAACACCTCAAACAACAAACACCTCAAACAACAAACACCCCAAACAACAAACACCTCAAACAACAAACACCCCAAACAACAAATACCTCAAACATCAAACACCTCAAACAACAAACACCTAAAACAACAAACACCCCAAACAACAAACGCCTCAAACAACAAACACCTCAAACAACAAACACATCAAACAACAAAGACCTCAAACAACAAACACCCCAAACAGCAAACACCTCAAACAACAAACACCTCAAACAGCCAACACGTGAAAGAACAAATAACTCAAAAAATCAAACACCTCAAACAAGAAACACCTCAAACAACAAACACCCCAAACAACAAATACCTCAAACATCAAACACCTCAAACAACAAACACCTGAAACAACAAACACCCCAAACAACAAACGCCTCAAACAACAAACGCCTCAAACAACAAACACCTCAAACAACAAACACCCCAAACAACAAACACATCAAACAAAAAACACCTCAAACAGCAAACACCTCAAACAACAAACGTCCCAAGCAACAAACACCTGAAACAACAAACACCTTAAATAGCAAACACCTCAAACAACAAACACCTCAAACAACAAACACCTGAAACAACAAATATCTCAAACAACAAACACCTCAAACAAAAAACACCTCAAACAACAAACACATCAAACAACAAACACCCCAAACAACAAACACCTGAAACAACAAATAACTCAAAACAACAAACACCTCAAACAACAAACACCTCAAACAACAAACACCTCAAACAACAAACACCTCAAACAACAAACACCTCAAACTACAAACACCTCAAACAACAAACACCTCAAACAACAAACACCTCAAACAACAAACACCTCAAACAACAAACACCTGAAACAACAAATATCTCAAACAACAAACATCTCAAACAACAAACACCTCAAACAACAAACACCTCAAACAACAAACACCTCAAACAACAAACACCACAAACAACAAACACCTCAAACAACAAACACCTCAAACAACAAATATCTCAAACAACAAACACCTCAAACAACAAACACCTCAAACAACAAACACCTCAAACAGCAAACACCTCAAACAACAAACACCTCTAACAACAAACACCTCAAACAACAAACACCTCAAACAACAAACACCTCAAACAACAAATATCTCAAACAACAAACACCTCAAACAACAAACACCTCAAACAACAAACACCTCAAACAACAAACACCTCAAACAACAAATATCTCAAACAACAAACACCTCAAACAACAAATAACTCAAAACAACAAAAACCTCAAACAGCAAACACCTCAAACAACAAACACCTTAAACATCAAACACCTCAAACAACAAACACCTAAAACAACAAACACCCCAAACAACAAACGCCTCAAACAACAAACACCTCAAACAACAAACACATCAAACAACAAAGACCTCAAACAACAAACACCCCAAACAGCAAACACCTCAAACAACAAACACCTCAAACAGCCAACACGTGTAAGAACAAATAACTCAAAAAATCAAACACCTCAAACAAGAAACACCTCAAACAACAAACACCCCAAACAACAAATACCTCAAACATCAAACACCTCAAACAACAAACACCTAAAACAACAAACACCCCAAACAACAAACGCCTCAAACAACAAACGCCTCAAACAACAAACACCTCAAACAACAAACACCCCAAACAACAAACACATCAAACAAAAAACACCTCAAACAGCAAACACCTCAAACAACAAACGTCCCAAGCAACAAACACCTGAAACAACAAACACCTTAAATAGCAAACACCTCAAACAACAAACACCTCAAACAACAAACACCTCAAACAACAAATAACTCAAAACAACAAACACCTCAAACAGCAAACACCTCAAACAACAAACACCTCAAACAACAAACACCTCAAACAACAAACACCTAAAACAACAAACACCCCAAACAACAAACGCCTCAAACAACAAACACCTCAAACAACAAACACATCAAACAACAAAGACCTCAAACAACAAACACCCCAAACAGCAAACACCTCAAACAACAAACACCTCAAACAGCCAACACGTGTAAGAACAAATAACTCAAAAAATCAAACACCTCAAACAAGAAACACCTCAAACAACCAACACCCCAAACAACAAATACCTCAAACATCAAACACCTCAAACAACAAACACCTAAAACAACAAACACCCCAAACAACAAACGCCTCAAACAACAAACGCCTCAAACAACAAACACCTCAAACAACAAACACCCCAAACAACAAACACATCAAACAAAAAACACCTCAAACAGCAAACACCTCAAACAACAAACGTCCCAAGCAACAAACACCTGAAACAACAAACACCTTAAATAGCAAACACCTCAAACAACAAACACCTCAAACAACAAACACCTGAAACAACAAATATCTCAAACAACAAACACCTCAAACAACAAACACCTCAAACAACAAACACATCAAACAACAAACACCCCAAACAACAAACACCTGAAACAACAAATAACTCAAAACAACAAACACCTCAAACAACAAACACCTCAAACAACAAACACCTCAAACAACAAACACCTCAAACAACAAACACCTCAAACTACAAACACCTCAAACAACAAACACCTCAAACAACAAACACCTCAAACAACAAACACCTCAAACAACAAACACCTGAAACAACAAATATCTTAAACAACAAACACCTCAAACAACAAACACCTCAAACAACAAACACCTCACACAACAAACACCTCAAACAACAAACACCTCCAACAACAAACACGTCAAACAACAAACATCTCAAACAACAAATATCTCAAACAACAAACACCTCAAACAACAAACACCTCAAACAACAAACACCTCAAAAAGCAAACACCTCAAACAACAAACACCTCTAACAACAAACACCTCAAACAACAAACACCTCAAACAACAAACACCTCAAACAACAAATATCTCAAACAACAAACACCTCAAACAACAAACACCTCAAACAACAAACACCTCAAACAACAAACACCTCAAACAACAAATATCTCAAACAACAAACACCTCAAACAACAAATAACTCAAAACAACAAACACCCCAAACAGCAAACACCTCAAACAACAAACACCTCAAACAACAAACACCTCAAACAACAAACACCTCAAACAACAAACACTTCAAACAACAAACACCTCAAACAACAAACATCTCAAACAACAAACACCTCAAACAATAAACACCTCAAACAACAAATAACTCAAAACAACAAACACCCCAAACAGCAAACACCTCAAACAACTAACACCTCAAACAACAAACACCTCAAACAACGAACATCTCAAACAACAAACACTTCAAACAACAAACACCTCAAACAACAAACATCTCAAACAACAAACACCTCAAACAACAAACACCTCAAACAACAAACACCTCAAAAAACAAACACCTCAAACAACAAACACCTCAAACAACAAACACCTGAAACAACAAATATCTCAAACAACATACACCTCAAACAACAAACACCTCAAACAACAAACACCTCAAACAACAAACACCTCAAACAACAGATAACTCAAATAACAAACAGCTCAAAAAGCAAACACCTCAAACAACAAATAACTCAAAACAACAAACACCTCAAATAGCAAACACCTCAAACAACAAACACCTCAAACAACAAACACCTCAAACAGCAAACACCTCAAACAACAAACACCTCAAACAACAAACACCTCAAACAGCAAATAACTCAAAACAACAAACACCACAAATAGCAAACACCTCAAACAACAAACACCTCAAACAACAAACACCTCAAACAACAAATAACTCAAAACAACAAACGCCTCAAACAACAAATAACTCAAAACAACAAACACCTGAAACAACAAACACCTCAAACAACAAACACATCAAACAACAAACAACTCAAACAACAAATAACTCAAAAACCTCAAACAACAAACACCTCAAACAACAAACACCTCAAACAACAAACACCTCAAACAACAAACACCTCAAACAACAAACACCTCAAACAACAAACACCCCAAACAACAAACACATCAAACAACAAACACCTCAAACAACAAACACCACAAACAACAAACACCTCAAACAACAAACACCTCAAACAACAAACACCTGAAACAACAAATATCTCAAACAACAAACACCTCAAACAACAAACGCCTCAAACAACAAACACCTCAAACAACAAACACCTCAAACAACAAACACCTCAAACAACAAACACCTCAAACATCAAACACCTCAAACAACAAACACCTCAAACAACAAATAACTCAAAACAACAAACACCTCAAACAGCAAATACCTCAAACAGCAAACACCTCAAACAACAAACACCTCAAACAACAAACACCTCAAACAACAAACACCTCAAACATCAAACACCTCAAACAACAAACACCTCAAACAACAAACACCTCAAACAACAAACAGCTCAAACAACAAACACCTCAAACAACAAACACCTCAAACAACAAATAACTCAAAACAACAAACACCTCAAACAGCAAATACCTCAAACAACAAACACCTCAAACAACAAACACCTCAAACAACAAACACCTCAAACAACAAACACCTCAAACATCAAACACCCCAAACAACAAACACATCAAACAACAAAGACCTCAAACAACAAACACCCCAAACAACAAACACATCAAACAACAAACACCTCAAACAACAAACACCACAAACAACAAACACCTCAAACAACAAACACCCCAAACAACAAACTCCCCAAACAACAAACACCCCAAACAACAAACATCTCAAACAACAAATACCTCAAACATCAAACACCCCAAACAACAAACACATCAAACAACAAAGACCTCAAACAACAAACAGCCCAAACAACAAACACATCAAACAACAAACACCTCAAACAACAAACACCACAAACAACAAACACCTCAAACAACAAACACCCCAAACAACAAACACCCCAAACAACAAATACCTCAAACATCAAACACCTCAACATCAAACACCTAAAACAACAAACACCCCAAACAACAAACACGTCAAACAACACACACCCCAAACAACAAGCACCTCAAACAACAAACACCTAAAACAACAAACACCCCAAACAATAAACACCTCAAACAACAAACACCCCAAACAACAAATACCTCAATCAACAAACACCTCAAACAACAAATAACTCAAAACAACAAACACCTCAAATAGCAAACACCTCAAACAACAAACACCTCAAACAACAAACACCTCAAACAACAAATAACTCAAAACAACAAACACCTCAAACAACAAATAACTCAAAACAACAAACACCTCAAACAACAAACTCCCCAAACAACAAACACCTCAAACAACAAACACCTCAAACATCAAACACCTCAAACAACAAACACCTCAAACAGCAAACACCTCAAACAACAAACACCTGAAACAACAAATAACTCAAAACAACAAACACCTCAAACAACAAACACCTCAAACAACAAACACCTCACACAACAAATAACTCAAAAAAACAAACACCTCAAACAACAAACACCTCAAACAACAAACACCCCAAACAAACACCTCAAACATCAAACACCTCAAACAACAAACACCTAAAACAACATACACCCCAAACAACAAACACCTCAAACAACAAACACCCCAAACAACAAACACATCAAAGAACAAACACCCCAAACAACAAACACCTGAAACAACAATTAACTCAAAACAACAAACACCTCAAACAACAAACACCTCAAACAACAAACACCTCAAACATCAAACACCCCAAACAACAAACACATCAAACAACAAACACCTCAAACAACAAACACCTCAAACACCAAACACCCCAAACAACAAACACCCCAAACAACAAACACCCCAAACAACAAACACCCCAAACAACAAATACCTCAAACATCAAACACCTCAAACAACAAACACCTAAAACAACAAACACCCCAAACAACAAACACCTCAATAAATAAACACCCCAAACAACAAACACCTCAAACAGCAAACACCTCAAACAGCAAACACCTGAAACAACAAACACCCCAAACAACAAATACATCAAACACCTCAAACAACAAACACCTAAAACAACAAACACCCCAAACAACAAACGCCTCAAACAACAAACACCTCAAACAACAAACACCCCAAACAACAAACACATCAAACAACAAACACCTCGAACAACAAACACCTCAAACATCAAACACCTCAAACAACAAACACCTCAAACATCAAACACCTCAAACAACAAACACCTCAAACAACAAATAACTCAAAACAACAAACACCTCAAACAGCAAATACCTCAAACAGCAAACACCTCAAACAACAAACACCTCAAACAACAAACACCTCAAACAACAAACACCTCAAACATCAAACACCTCAAACAACAAACACCTCAAACAACAAACACCTCAAACAACAAACACCTCAAACAACAAACACCTCAAACAACAAACACGTCAAACAACAAATAACTCAAAACAACAAACACCTCAAACAGCAAATACCTCAAACAACAAACACCTCAAACAACAAACACCTCAAACAACAAACACCTCAAACAACAAACACCTCAAACATCAAACACCCCAAACAACAAACACATCAAACAACAAAGACCTCAAACAACAAACACCCCAAACAACAAACACATCAAACAACAAACACCTCAAACAACAAACACCACAAACAACAAACACCTCAAACAACAAACACCCCAAACAACAAACTCCCCAAACAACAAACACCCCAAACAACAAACATCTCAAACAACAAATACCTCAAACATCAAACACCCCAAACAACAAACACATCAAACAACAAAGACCTCAAACAACAAACAGCCCAAACAACAAACACATCAAACAACAAACACCTCAAACAACAAACACCACAAAGAACAAACACCTCAAACAACAAACACCCCAAACAACAAATACCTCAAACATCAAACACCTCAACATCAAACACCTAAAACAACAAACACCCCAAACAACAAACACGTCAAACAACACACACCCCAAACAACAAGCACCTCAAACAACAAACACCTAAAACAACAAACACCCCAAACAACAAACACCTCAAACAACAAACACCCCAAACAACAAATACCTCAATCAACAAACACCTCAAACAACAAATAACTCAAAACAACAAACACCTCAAATAGCAAACACCTCAAACAACAAACACCTCAAACAACAAACACCTCAAACAACAAATAACTCAAAACAACAAACACCTCAAACAACAAATAACTCAAAACAACAAACACCTCAAACAACAAACTCCCCAAACAACAAACACCTCAAACAACAAACACCTCAAACATCAAACACCTCAAACAACAAACACCTCAAACAGCAAACACCTCAAACAACAAACACCTGAAACAACAAATAACTCAAAACAACAAACACCTCAAACAACAAACACCTCAAACAACAAACACCTCACACAACAAATAACTCAAAAAAACAAACACCTCAAACAACAAACACCTCAAACAACAAACACCCCAAACAAACACCTCAAACATCAAACACCTCAAACAACAAACACCTAAAACAACATACACCCCAAACAACAAACACCTCAAACAACAAACACCCCAAACAACAAACACATCAAAGAACAAACACCCCAAACAACAAACACCTGAAACAACAATTAACTCAAAACAACAAACACCTCAAACAACAAACACCTCAAACAACAAACACCTCAAACATCAAACACCCCAAACAACAAACACATCAAACAACAAACACCTCAAACAACAAACACCTCAAACACCAAACACCCCAAACAACAAACACCCCAAACAACAAACACCCCAAACAACAAACACCCCAAACAACAAATACCTCAAACATCAAACACCTCAAACAACAAACACCTAAAACAACAAACACCCCAAACAACAAACACCTCAATAAATAAACACCCCAAACAACAAACACCTCAAACAGCAAACACCTCAAACAGCAAACACCTGAAACAACAAACACCCCAAACAACAAATACCTCAAACATCAAACACCTCAAACAACAAACACCTAAAACAACAAACACCCCAAACAACAAACGCCTCAAACAACAAACACCTCAAACAACAAACACCCCAAACAACAAACACATCAAACAACAAACACCTCGAACAACAAACACCCCAAACAAGAAACACCTCAAACAAGAAACACATGAAACAACAAAAACCTGAAACGACAAACACCTCAAACAACAAACACATGAAACAACAAACACCTCAAACAACAAAAACCTCAAACAAAAAACACCTGAAACAACAAATATCTCAGACAACAAACACCTCAAACAACAAACACCTCAAACAACAAACACATCAAACAACAAACACCCCAAACAACAAATCCCTGAAACAACAAATAACTCAAAACAACAAACACCTCAAACAACAAACACCTCAAAAAACAAACACCTCAAACAACAAACACCACAAACAACAAACACCACAAACAACAAACACCTCAAACAACAAACACCTCAAACAACAAACACCTGAAACAACAAATATCTCAAACAACAAACACCTCAAACAACAAACACCTCAAACAACAAACACCTCAAACAACAAACACCTGAAACAACAAATATCTCAAACAACAAACACCTCAAACAACAAACACCTGAAACAACACATATCTCAAACAACAAACACCTCAAACAACAAACACCTCAAACAGCAAACACCTCAAACAGCAAACACCTCAAACAACAAACACCTCAAACAACAAACACCTCAAACAACAAACACCTCAAACAACAAACACCTCAAACAACAAACACCTGAATCAACAAATATCTCAAACAACAAACACCTCAAACAACAAACACCTCAAACAACAAACACCTCAAACAACAAATATCTCAAACAACAAACACCTCAAACAACAAACACCTCCAACTACAAATAACTCAAAACAACAAACACCTCAAACAGCAAACACCTCAAACAACAAACACCTCAAACAACAAACACCTCAAACAACAAACACCTCAAACAACAAACACCACAAACAACAAACGCCTCAAACAACAAACACCCCAAACAACAAACACATCAAACAACAAAGACCTCAAACAACAAACACCTCAAACAACAAACACCTGAAACAACACATATCTCAAACAACAAACACCTCAAACAACAAACACCTCAAACAACAAACACCTCAAACAACAAACACCTCAAACAACAAACACCTCAAACAACAAACACCTGAATCAACAAATATCTCAAACAACAAACACCTCAAACAACAAACACCTCAAACAACAAACACCTCAAACAACAAATATCTCAAACAACAAATACCTCAAACAACAAACACCTCCAACTACAAATAACTCAAAACAACAAACACCTCAAACAGCAAACACCTCAAACAACAAACACCTCAAACAACAAACACCTCAAACAACAAACACCTCAAACAACAAACACCACAAACAACAAACGCCTCAAACAACAAACACCCCAAACAACAAACACATCAAACAACAAAGACCTCAAACAACAAACACCCCAAACAGCAAACACCTCAAACAACAAACACCTCAAACAGCCAACACCTGAAAGAACAAATAACTCAAAAAAACAAACACCTCAAGCAAGAAACATCTCAAACAACAAACACCTCAAACAACAAATACCTCAAACATCAAACACCTCAAACAACAAACACCTAAAACAACAAACACCCCAAACAACAAACGCCTCAAACAACAAACGCCTCAAACAACAAACACCTCAAACAACAAACACCTCAAACAACAAACACCTCAAACAGCAAACACCTCAAACAACAAACGTCCCAAGCAACAAACACCTGAAACAACAAACACCTTAAATAGCAAACACCTCAAACAACAAACACCTCAACAACAAACACCTGAAACAACAAACATATCAAACAACAAACACCCCAAACAACAAACACCTGAAACAACAAATAACTCAAAACAACAAACACCTCAAACAACAAACACCTCAAACAACAAACACCTCAAACAACAAACACCTCAAACAACAAACACCTCAAACTACAAACACCTCAAACAACAAACACCTCAAACAACAAACACCTCAAACAACAAACACCTCAAACAACAAACACCTGAAACAACAAATATCTCAAACAACAAACACCTCAAACAACAAACACCTCAAACAACAAACACCTCAAACAACAAACACCTCAAACAACAAACACCTCAAACAACAAACACCTCAAACAACAAACACCTCAAACAACAAATATCTCAAACAACAAACACCTCAAACAACAAACACCTCAAACAGCAAACACCTCAAACAGCAAACACCTCAAACAACAAACACCTCTAACAACAAACACCTCAAACAACACCTCAAACAACAAACTCCTCAAACAACAAATATCTCAAACAACAAACACCTCAAACAACAAACACCTCAAACAACAAACACCTCAAACAACAAACACCTCAAACAACAAATATCTCAAACAACAAACACCTCAAACAACAAATAACTCAAAACAACAAACACCTCAAACAGCAAACACCTCAAACAACAAACACCTCAAACAACAAACACCTCAAACAAACACCTCAAACAACAAACACTTCAAACAACAAACACCTCAAACAACAAACACCTCAAACAACAAACACCTCAAACAACAAACACCTCAAACAACAAACACCTCAAACAACAAATATCTCAAACAACAAACACCTCAAACAACAAACACCTCAAACAACAAACACCTCAAACAACAAACACCTGAAACAACAAACACCTGAAACAACAAATATCTCAAACAACATACACCTCAAACAACAAACACCTCAAACAACAAACACCTCAAACAACAAACACCTGAAACAACAGATAACTCAAACAACAAACACCTCAAAAAGCAAACACCTCAAACAACAAATAACTCAAAACAACAAACACCTCAAATAGCAAACACCTCAAACAACAAACACCTCAAACAACAAACACCTCAAACAGCAAACACCTCAAACAACAAACACCTCAAACAACAAACACCTCAAACAACAAACACCTCAAACAACAAACACCTCAAACAACAAACACCTCAAACAACAAACACCTCAAACAACAAATATCTCAAACAACAAACACCTCAAACAACAAACACCTCAAACAACAAACACCTCAAACAGCAAAGACCTCAAACAACAAACACCTCTAACAACAAACACCTCAAACAACAAACACCTCAAACAACAAACACCTCAAACAACAAACACCTCAAACAACAAACACCTCAAACAACAAACACCTCAAACAACAAACACCTCAAACAACAAACACCTCAAACAACAAATATCTCAAACAACAAACACCTCAAACAACAAACACCTCAAACAACAAACACCTCAAACAGCAAAGACCTCAAACAACAAACACCTCTAACAACAAACACCTCAAACAACAAACGCCTCAAACAACAATCACCTCAAACAACAAACACCCCAAACAACAAACACATCAAACAAAAAACACCTCAAACAGCAAACACCTCAAACAACAAACGTCCCAAGCAACAAACACCTGAAACAACAAACACCTTAAATAGCAAACACCTCAAACAACAAACACCTCAAACAACAAACACCTGAAACAACAAATATCTCAAACAACAAACACCTCAAACAACAAACACCTCAAACAACAAACACATCAAACAACAAACACCCCAAACAACAAACACCTGAAACAACAAATAACTCAAAACAACAAACACCTCAAACAACAAACACCTCAAACAACAAACACCTCAAACAACAAACACCTCAAACAACAAACACCTCAAACTACAAACACCTCAAACAACAAACACCTCAAACAACAAACACCTCAAACAACAAACACCTCAAACAACAAACACCTGAAACAACAAATATCTTAAACAACAAACACCTCAAACAACAAACACCTCAAACAACAAACACCTCAAACAACAAACACATCAAACAACAAACACCTCCAACAACAAACACCTCAAACAACAAACACCTCAAACAACAAATATCTCAAACAACAAACACCTCAAACAACAAACACCTCAAACAACAAACACCTCAAAAAGCAAACACCTCAAACAACAAACACCTCTAACAACAAACACCTCAAACAACAAACACCTCAAACAACAAACACCTCAAACAACAAATATCTCAAACAACAAACACCTCAAACAACAAACACCTCAAACAACAAACACCTCAAACAACAAACACCTCAAACAACAAATATCTCAAACAACAAACACCTCAAACAACAAATAACTCAAAACAACAAACACCCCAAACAGCAAACACCTCAAACAACAAACACCTCAAACAACAAACACCTCAAACAACAAACACCTCAAACAACAAACACTTCAAACAACAAACACCTCAAACAACAAACATCTCAAACAACAAACACCTCAAACAATAAACACCTCAAACAACAAATAACTCAAAACAACAAACACCCCAAACAGCAAACACCTCAAACAACTAACACCTCAAACAACAAACACCTCAAACAACGAACACCTCAAACAACAAACACTTCAAACAACAAACACCTCAAACAACAAACATCTCAAACAACAAACACCTCAAACAACAAACACCTCAAACAACAAACACCTCAAAAAACAAACACCTCAAACAACAAACACCTCAAACAACAAACACCTGAAACAACAAATATCTCAAACAACATACACCTCAAACAACAAACACCTCAAACAACAAACACCTCAAACAACAAACACCTCAAACAACAGATAACTCAAACAACAAACACCTCAAAAAGCAAACACCTCAAACAACAAATAACTCAAAACAACAAACACCTCAAATAGCAAACACCTCAAACAACAAACACCTCAAACAACAAACACCTCAAACAGCAAACACCTCAAACAACAAACACCTCAAACAACAAACACCTCAAACAGCAAATAACTCAAAACAACAAACACCACAAATAGCAAACACCTCAAACAACAAACACCTCAAACAACAAACACCTCAAACAACAAATAACTCAAAACAACAAATGCCTCAAACAACAAATAACTCAAAACAACAAACACCTGAAACAACAAACACCTCAAACAACAAACACATCAAACAACAAACAACTCAAACAACAAATAACTCAAAAACCTCAAACAACAAACACCTCAAACAACAAACACCTCAAACAACAAACACCTCAAACAACAAACACCTCAAACAACAAACACCTCAAACAACAAACACCCCAAACAACAAACACATCAAACAACAAACACCTCAAACAACAAACACCACAAACAACAAACACCTCAAACAACAAACACCTCAAACAACAAACACCTGAAACAACAAATATCTCAAACAACAAACACCTCAAACAACAAACGCCTCAAACAATAAACACCTCAAACAACAAACACCTCAAACAACAAACACCTCAAACAACAAACACCTCAAACATCAAACACCTCAAACAACAAACACCTCAAACAACAAATAACTCAAAACAACAAACACCTCAAACAGCAAATACCTCAAACAGCAAACACCTCAAACAACAAACACCTCAAACAACAAACACCTCAAACAACAAACACCTCAAACATCAAACACCTCAAACAACAAACACCTCAAACAACAAACACCTCAAACAACAAACAGCTCAAACAACAAACACCTCAAACAACAAACACCTCAAACAACAAATAACTCAAAACAACAAACACCTCAAACAGCAAATACCTCAAACAACAAACACCTCAAACAACAAACACCTCAAACAACAAACACCTCAAACAACAAACACCTCAAACATCAAACACCCCAAACAACAAACACATCAAACAACAAAGACCTCAAACAACAAACACCCCAAACAACAAACACATCAAACAACAAACACCTCAAACAACAAACACCACAAACAACAAACACCTCAAACAACAAACACCCCAAACAACAAACTCCCCAAACAACAAACACCCCAAACAACAAACATCTCAAACAACAAATACCTCAAACATCAAACACCCCAAACAACAAACACATCAAACAACAAAGACCTCAAACAACAAACAGCCCAAACAACAAACACATCAAACAACAAACACCTCAAACAACAAACACCACAAACAACAAACACCTCAAACAACAAACACCCCAAACAACAAACACCCCAAACAACAAATACCTCAAACATCAAACACCTCAACATCAAACACCTAAAACAACAAACACCCCAAACAACAAACACGTCAAACAACAAACACCCCAAACAACAAGCACCTCAAACAACAAACACCTAAAACAACAAACACCCCAAACAACAAACACCTCAAACAACAAACACCTCAAACAACAAACACCTCAAACATCAAACACCTCAACATCAAACACCTCAAACAACAAACACCTCAAACAACAAACACCTCAAACAACAAACACCTCAAACAACAAATAACTCAAAACAACAAACACCTCAAACAGCAAATACCTCAAACAACAAACACCTCAAACAACAAACACCTCAAACAACAAACACCTCAAACAACAAACACCTCAAACATCAAACACCCCAAACAACAAACACATCAAACAACAAAGACCTCAAACAACAAACACCCCAAACAACAAACACATCAAACAACAAACACCTCAAACAACAAACACCACAAACAACAAACACCTCAAACAACAAACACCCCAAACAACAAACTCCCCAAACAACAAACACCCCAAACAACAAACATCTCAAACAACAAATACCTCAAACATCAAACACCCCAAACAACAAACACATCAAACAACAAAGACCTCAAACAACAAACAGCCCAAACAACAAACACATCAAACAACAAACACCTCAAACAACAAACACCACAAACAACAAACACCTCAAACAACAAACACCCCAAACAACAAATACCTCAAACATCAAACACCTCAACATCAAACACCTAAAACAACAAACACCCCAAACAACAAACACGTCAAACAACACACACCCCAAACAACAAGCACCTCAAACAACAAACACCTAAAACAACAAACACCCCAAACAACAAACACCTCAAACAACAAACACCCCAAACAACAAATACCTCAATCAACAAACACCTCAAACAACAAATAACTCAAAACAACAAACACCTCAAATAGCAAACACCTCAAACAACAAACACCTCAAACAACAAACACCTCAAACAACAAATAACTCAAAACAACAAACACCTCAAACAACAAATAACTCAAAACAACAAACACCTCAAACAACAAACTCCCCAAACAACAAACACCTCAAACAACAAACACCTCAAACATCAAACACCTCAAACAACAAACACCTCAAACAGCAAACACCTCAAACAACAAACACCTGAAACAACAAATAACTCAAAACAACAAACACCTCAAACAACAAACACCTCAAACAACAAACACCTCACACAACAAATAACTCAAAAAAACAAACACCTCAAACAACAAACACCTCAAACAACAAACACCCCAAACAAACACCTCAAACATCAAACACCTCAAACAACAAACACCTAAAACAACATACACCCCAAACAACAAACACCTCAAACAACAAACACCCCAAACAACAAACACATCAAAGAACAAACACCCCAAACAACAAACACCTGAAACAACAATTAACTCAAAACAACAAACACCTCAAACAACAAACACCTCAAACAACAAACACCTCAAACATCAAACACCCCAAACAACAAACACATCAAACAACAAACACCTCAAACAACAAACACCTCAAACACCAAACACCCCAAACAACAAACACCCCAAACAACAAACACCCCAAACAACAAACACCCCAAACAACAAATACCTCAAACATCAAACACCTCAAACAACAAACACCTAAAACAACAAACACCCCAAACAACAAACACCTCAATAAATAAACACCCCAAACAACAAACACCTCAAACAGCAAACACCTCAAACAGCAAACACCTGAAACAACAAACACCCCAAACAACAAATACCTCAAACATCAAACACCTCAAACAACAAACACCTAAAACAACAAACACCCCAAACAACAAACGCCTCAAACAACAAACACCTCAAACAACAAACACCCCAAACAACAAACACATCAAACAACAAACACCTCGAACAACAAACACCCCAAACAAGAAACACCTCAAACAAGAAACACATGAAACAACAAAAACCTGAAACGACAAACACCTCAAACAACAAACACATGAAACAACAAACACCTCAAACAACAAAAACCTCAAACAAAAAACACCTGAAACAACAAATATCTCAGACAACAAACACCTCAAACAACAAACACCTCAAACAACAAACACATCAAACAACAAACACCCCAAACAACAAATCCCTGAAACAACAAATAACTCAAAACAACAAACACCTCAAACAACAAACACCTCAAAAAACAAACACCTCAAACAACAAACACCACAAACAACAAACACCACAAACAACAAACACCTCAAACAACAAACACCTCAAACAACAAACACCTGAAACAACAAATATCTCAAACAACAAACACCTCAAACAACAAACACCTCAAACAACAAACACCTCAAACAACAAACACCTGAAACAACAAATATCTCAAACAACAAACACCTCAAACAACAAACACCTGAAACAACACATATCTCAAACAACAAACACCTCAAACAACAAACACCTCAAACAGCAAACACCTCAAACAGCAAACACCTCAAACAACAAACACCTCAAACAACAAACACCTCAAACAACAAACACCTCAAACAACAAACACCTCAAACAACAAACACCTGAATCAACAAATATCTCAAACAACAAACACCTCAAACAACAAACACCTCAAACAACAAACACCTCAAACAACAAATATCTCAAACAACAAACACCTCAAACAACAAACACCTCCAACTACAAATAACTCAAAACAACAAACACCTCAAACAGCAAACACCTCAAACAACAAACACCTCAAACAACAAACACCTCAAACAACAAACACCTCAAACAACAAACACCACAAACAACAAACGCCTCAAACAACAAACACCCCAAACAACAAACACATCAAACAACAAAGACCTCAAACAACAAACACCTCAAACAACAAACACCTGAAACAACACATATCTCAAACAACAAACACCTCAAACAACAAACACCTCAAACAACAAACACCTCAAACAACAAACACCTCAAACAACAAACACCTCAAACAACAAACACCTGAATCAACAAATATCTCAAACAACAAACACCTCAAACAACAAACACCTCAAACAACAAACACCTCAAACAACAAATATCTCAAACAACAAATACCTCAAACAACAAACACCTCCAACTACAAATAACTCAAAACAACAAACACCTCAAACAGCAAACACCTCAAACAACAAACACCTCAAACAACAAACACCTCAAACAACAAACACCTCAAACAACAAACACCACAAACAACAAACGCCTCAAACAACAAACACCCCAAACAACAAACACATCAAACAACAAAGACCTCAAACAACAAACACCCCAAACAGCAAACACCTCAAACAACAAACACCTCAAACAGCCAACACCTGAAAGAACAAATAACTCAAAAAAACAAACACCTCAAGCAAGAAACATCTCAAACAACAAACACCTCAAACAACAAATACCTCAAACATCAAACACCTCAAACAACAAACACCTAAAACAACAAACACCCCAAACAACAAACGCCTCAAACAACAAACGCCTCAAACAACAAACACCTCAAACAACAAACACCTCAAACAACAAACACCTCAAACAGCAAACACCTCAAACAACAAACGTCCCAAGCAACAAACACCTGAAACAACAAACACCTTAAATAGCAAACACCTCAAACAACAAACACCTCAACAACAAACACCTGAAACAACAAACATATCAAACAACAAACACCCCAAACAACAAACACCTGAAACAACAAATAACTCAAAACAACAAACACCTCAAACAACAAACACCTCAAACAACAAACACCTCAAACAACAAACACCTCAAACAACAAACACCTCAAACTACAAACACCTCAAACAACAAACACCTCAAACAACAAACACCTCAAACAACAAACACCTCAAACAACAAACACCTGAAACAACAAATATCTCAAACAACAAACACCTCAAACAACAAACACCTCAAACAACAAACACCTCAAACAACAAACACCTCAAACAACAAACACCTCAAACAACAAACACCTCAAACAACAAACACCTCAAACAACAAATATCTCAAACAACAAACACCTCAAACAACAAATACCTCAAACAGCAAACACCTCAAACAGCAAACACCTCAAACAACAAACACCTCTAACAACAAACACCTCAAACAACACCTCAAACAACAAACTCCTCAAACAACAAATATCTCAAACAACAAACACCTCAAACAACAAACACCTCAAACAACAAACACCTCAAACAACAAACACCTCAAACAACAAATATCTCAAACAACAAACACCTCAAACAACAAATAACTCAAAACAACAAACACCTCAAACAGCAAACACCTCAAACAACAAACACCTCAAACAACAAACACCTCAAACAAACACCTCAAACAACAAACACTTCAAACAACAAACACCTCAAACAACAAACACCTCAAACAACAAACACCTCAAACAACAAACACCTCAAACAACAAACACCTCAAACAACAAATATCTCAAACAACAAACACCTCAAACAACAAACACCTCAAACAACAAACACCTCAAACAACAAACACCTCAAACAACAAACACCTGAAACAACAAATATCTCAAACAACATACACCTCAAACAACAAACACCTCAAACAACAAACACCTCAAACAACAAACACCTGAAACAACAGATAACTCAAACAACAAACACCTCAAAAAGCAAACACCTCAAACAACAAATAACTCAAAACAACAAACACCTCAAATAGCAAACACCTCAAACAACAAACACCTCAAACAACAAACACCTCAAACAGCAAACACCTCAAACAACAAACACCTCAAACAACAAACACCTCAAACAACAAACACCTCAAACAACAAACACCTCAAACAACAAACACCTCAAACAACAAACACCTCAAACAACAAATATCTCAAACAACAAACACCTCAAACAACAAACACCTCAAACAACAAACACCTCAAACAGCAAAGACCTCAAACAACAAACACCTCTAACAACAAACACCTCAAACAACAAACACCTCAAACAACAAACACCTCAAACAACAAACACCTCAAACAACAAACACCTCAAACAACAAACACCTCAAACAACAAACACCTCAAACAACAAACACCTCAAACAACAAATATCTCAAACAACAAACACCTCAAACAACAAACACCTCAAACAACAAACACCTCAAACAGCAAAGACCTCAAACAACAAACACCTCTAACAACAAACACCTCAAACAACAAACGCCTCAAACAACAATCACCTCAAACAACAAACACCCCAAACAACAAACACATCAAACAAAAAACACCTCAAACAGCAAACACCTCAAACAACAAACGTCCCAAGCAACAAACACCTGAAACAACAAACACCTTAAATAGCAAACACCTCAAACAACAAACACCTCAAACAACAAACACCTGAAACAACAAATATCTCAAACAACAAACACCTCAAACAACAAACACCTCAAACAACAAACACATCAAACAACAAACACCCCAAACAACAAACACCTGAAACAACAAATAACTCAAAACAACAAACACCTCAAACAACAAACACCTCAAACAACAAACACCTCAAACAACAAACACCTCAAACAACAAACACCTCAAACAACAAACACCTCAAACTACAAACACCTCAAACAACAAACACCTCAAACAACAAACACCTCAAACAACAAACACCTCAAACAACAAACACCTGAAACAACAAATATCTTAAACAACAAACACCTCAAACAACAAACACCTCAAACAACAAACACCTCAAACAACAAACACCTCAAACAACAAACACCTCCAACAACAAACACCTCCAACAACAAACACCTCAAACAACAAACACCTCAAACAACAAATATCTCAAACAACAAACACCTCAAACAACAAACACCTCAAACAACAAACACCTCAAAAAGCAAACACCTCAAACAACAAACACCTCTAACAACAAACACCTCAAACAACAAACACCTCAAACAACAAACACCTCAAACAACAAATATCTCAAACAACAAACACCTCAAACAACAAACACCTCAAACAACAAACACCTCAAACAACAAACACCTCAAACAACAAATATCTCAAACAACAAACACCTCAAACAACAAATAACTCAAAACAACAAACACCCCAAACAGCAAACACCTCAAACAACAAACACCTCAAACAACAAACACCTCAAACAACAAACACCTCAAACAACAAACACTTCAAACAACAAACACCTCAAACAACAAACATCTCAAACAACAAACACCTCAAACAATAAACACCTCAAACAACAAATAACTCAAAACAACAAACACCCCAAACAGCAAACACCTCAAACAACTAACACCTCAAACAACAAACACCTCAAACAACGAACACCTCAAACAACAAACACTTCAAACAACAAACACCTCAAACAACAAACATCTCAAACAACAAACACCTCAAACAACAAACACCTCAAACAACAAACACCTCAAAAAACAAACACCTCAAACAACAAACACCTCAAACAACAAACACCTGAAACAACAAATATCTCAAACAACATACACCTCAAACAACAAACACCTCAAACAACAAACACCTCAAACAACAAACACCTCAAACAACAGATAACTCAAACAACAAACACCTCAAAAAGCAAACACCTCAAACAACAAATAACTCAAAACAACAAACACCTCAAATAGCAAACACCTCAAACAACAAACACCTCAAACAACAAACACCTCAAACAGCAAACACCTCAAACAACAAACACCTCAAACAACAAACACCTCAAACAGCAAATAACTCAAAACAACAAACACCACAAATAGCAAACACCTCAAACAACAAACACCTCAAACAACAAACACCTCAAACAACAAATAACTCAAAACAACAAATGCCTCAAACAACAAATAACTCAAAACAACAAACACCTGAAACAACAAACACCTCAAACAACAAACACATCAAACAACAAACAACTCAAACAACAAATAACTCAAAAACCTCAAACAACAAACACCTCAAACAACAAACACCTCAAACAACAAACACCTCAAACAACAAACACCTCAAACAACAAACACCTCAAACAACAAACACCCCAAACAACAAACACATCAAACAACAAACACCTCAAACAACAAACACCACAAACAACAAACACCTCAAACAACAAACACCTCAAACAACAAACACCTGAAACAACAAATATCTCAAACAACAAACACCTCAAACAACAAACGCCTCAAACAATAAACACCTCAAACAACAAACACCTCAAACAACAAACACCTCAAACAACAAACACCTCAAACATCAAACACCTCAAACAACAAACACCTCAAACAACAAATAACTCAAAACAACAAACACCTCAAACAGCAAATACCTCAAACAGCAAACACCTCAAACAACAAACACCTCAAACAACAAACACCTCAAACAACAAACACCTCAAACATCAAACACCTCAAACAACAAACACCTCAAACAACAAACACCTCAAACAACAAACAGCTCAAACAACAAACACCTCAAACAACAAACACCTCAAACAACAAATAACTCAAAACAACAAACACCTCAAACAGCAAATACCTCAAACAACAAACACCTCAAACAACAAACACCTCAAACAACAAACACCTCAAACAACAAACACCTCAAACATCAAACACCCCAAACAACAAACACATCAAACAACAAAGACCTCAAACAACAAACACCCCAAACAACAAACACATCAAACAACAAACACCTCAAACAACAAACACCACAAACAACAAACACCTCAAACAACAAACACCCCAAACAACAAACTCCCCAAACAACAAACACCCCAAACAACAAACATCTCAAACAACAAATACCTCAAACATCAAACACCCCAAACAACAAACACATCAAACAACAAAGACCTCAAACAACAAACAGCCCAAACAACAAACACATCAAACAACAAACACCTCAAACAACAAACACCACAAACAACAAACACCTCAAACAACAAACACCCCAAACAACAAACACCCCAAACAACAAATACCTCAAACATCAAACACCTCAACATCAAACACCTAAAACAACAAACACCCCAAACAACAAACACGTCAAACAACAAACACCCCAAACAACAAGCACCTCAAACAACAAACACCTAAAACAACAAACACCCCAAACAACAAACACCTCAAACAACAAACACCCCAAACAACAAATACCTCAATCAACAAACACCTCAAACAACAAATAACTCAAAACAACAAACACCTCAAATAGCAAACACCTCAAACAACAAACACCTCAAACAACAAACACCTCAAACAACAAATAACTCAAAACAACAAACACCTCAAACAACAAATAACTCAAAACAACAAACACCTCAAACAACAAACTCCCCAAACAACAAACACCTCAAACAACAAACACCTCAAACATCAAACACCTCAAACAACAAACACCTCAAACAGCAAACACCTCAAACAACAAACACCTGAAACAACAAATAACTCAAAACAACAAACACCTCAAACAACAAACACCTCAAACAACAAACATCTCACACAACAAATAACTCAAAAAAACAAACACCTCAAACAACAAACACCTCAAACAACAAACACCCCAAACAAACACCTCAAACATCAAACACCTCAAACAACAAACACCTAAAACAACATACACCCCAAACAACAAACACCTCAAACAACAAACACCCCAAACAACAAACACATCAAAGAACAAACACCCCAAACAACAAACACCTGAAACAACAATTAACTCAAAACAACAAACACCTCAAACAACAATCACCTCAAACAACAAACACCTCAAACATCAAACACCCCAAACAACAAACACATCAAACAACAAACACCTCAAACAACAAACACCTCAAACACCAAACACCCCAAACAACAAACACCCCAAACAACAAACACCCCAAACAACAAACACCCCAAACAACAAATACCTCAAACATCAAACACCTCAAACAACAAACACCTAAAACAACAAACACCCCAAACAACAAACACCTCAATAAATAAACACCCCAAACAACAAACACCTCAAACAGCAAACACCTCAAACAGCAAACACCTGAAACAACAAACACCCCAAACAACAAATACCTCAAACATCAAACACCTCAAACAACAAACACCTAAAACAACAAACACCCCAAACAACAAACGCCTCAAACAACAAACACCTCAAACAACAAACACCCCAAACAACAAACACATCAAACAACAAACACCTCAAACAACACCTCAAACAACAAACTCCTCAAACAACAAATATCTCAAACAACAAACACCTCAAACAACAAACACCTCAAACAACAAACACCTCAAACAACAAACACCTCAAACAACAAATATCTCAAACAACAAACACCTCAAACAACAAATAACTCAAAACAACAAACACCTCAAACAGCAAACACCTCAAACAACAAACACCTCAAACAACAAACACCTCAAACAAACACCTCAAACAACAAACACTTCAAACAACAAACACCTCAAACAACAAACACCTCAAACAACAAACACCTCAAACAACAAACACCTCAAACAACAAACACCTCAAACAACAAACACCTCAAACAACAAATATCTCAAACAACAAACACCTCAAACAACAAACACCTCAAACAACAAACACCTCAAACAACAAACACCTCAAACAACAAACACCTGAAACAACAAATATCTCAAACAACATACACCTCAAACAACAAACACCTCAAACAACAAACACCTCAAACAACAAACACCTGAAACAACAGATAACTCAAACAACAAACACCTCAAAAAGCAAACACCTCAAACAACAAATAACTCAAAACAACAAACACCTCAAATAGCAAACACCTCAAACAACAAATACCTCAAACATCAAACACCTCAAACAACAAACACCTAAAACAACAAACACCCCAAACAACAAACACCTCAATAAATAAACACCCCAAACAACAAACACCTCAAACAGCAAACACCTCAAACAGCAAACACCTGAAACAACAAACACCCCAAACAACAAATACCTCAAACATCAAACACCTCAAACAACAAACACCTAAAACAACAAACACCCCAAACAACAAACGCCTCAAACAACAAACACCTCAAACAACAAACACCCCAAACAACAAACACATCAAACAACAAACACCTCGAACTACAAACACCCCAAACAAGAAACACCTCAAACAAGAAACACATGAAACAACAAAAACCTGAAACGACAAACACCTCAAACAACAAACACATGAAACAACAAACACCTCAAACAACAAAAACCTCAAACAAAAAACACCTGAAACAACAAATATCTCAGACAACAAACACCTCAAACAACAAACACCTCAAACAACAAACACATCAAACAACAAACACCCCAAACAACAAATACCTGAAACAACAAATAACTCAAAACAACAAACACCTCAAACAACAAACACCTCAAAAAACAAACACCTCAAACAACAAACACCACAAACAACAAACACCACAAACAACAAACACCTCAAACAACAAACACCTCAAACAACAAACACCTGAAACAACAAATATCTCAAACAACAAACACCTCAAACAACAAACACCTCAAACAACAAACACCTCAAACAACAAACACCTGAAACAACAAATATCTCAAACAACAAACACCTCAAACAACAAACACCTGAAACAACACATATCTCAAACAACAAACACCTCAAACAACAAACACCTCAAACAGCAAACACCTCAAACAGCAAACACCTCAAACAACAAACACCTCAAACAACAAACACCTCAAACAACAAACACCTCAAACAACAAACACCTCAAACAACAAACACCTGAATCAACAAATATCTCAAACAACAAACACCTCAAACAACAAACACCTCAAACAACAAACACCTCAAACAACAAATATCTCAAACAACAAACACCTCAAACAACAAACACCTCCAACTACAATATAACTCAAAACAACAAACACCTCAAACAGCAAACACCTCAAACAACAAACACCTCAAACAACAAACACCTCAAACAACAAACACCTCAAACAACAAACACCACAAACAACAAACGCCTCAAACAACAAACACCCCAAACAACAAACACATCAAACAACAAAGACCTCAAACAACAAACACCCCAAACAGCAAACACCTCAAACAACAAACACCTCAAACAGCCAACACCTGAAAGAACAAATAACTCAAAAAAACAAACACCTCAAACAAGAAACACCTCAAACAACAAACACCTCAAACAACAAATACCTCAAACATCAAACACCTCAAACAACAAACACCTAAAACAACAAACACCCCAAACAACAAACGCCTCAAACAACAAACGCCTCAAACAACAAACACCTCAAACAACAAACACCTCAAACAACAAACACCTCAAACAGCAAACACCTCAAACAACAAACGTCCCAAGCAACAAACACCTGAAACAACAAACACCTTAAATAGCAAACACCTCAAACAACAAACACCTCAACAACAAACACCTGAAACAACAAACATATCAAACAACAAACACCCCAAACAACAAACACCTGAAACAACAAATAACTCAAAACAACAAACACCTCAAACAACAAACACCTCAAACAACAAACACCTCAAACAACAAACACCTCAAACAACAAACACCTCAAACTACAAACACCTCAAACAACAAACACATCAAACAACAAACACCTCAAACAACAAACACCTCAAACAACAAACACCTGAAACAACAAATATCTCAAACAACAAACACCTCAAACAACAAACACCTCAAACAACAAACACCTCAAACAACAAACACCTCAAACAACAAACACCTCAAACAACAAACACCTCAAACAACAAACACCTCAAACAACAAATATCTCAAACAACAAACACCTCAAACAACAAACACTTCAAACAGCAAACACCTCAAACAGCAAACACCTCAAACAACAAACACCTCTAACAACAAACACCTCAAACAACAAACACCTCAAACAACAAACTCCTCAAACAACAAATATCTCAAACAACAAACACCTCAAACAACAAACACCTCAAACAACAAACACCTCAAACAACAAACACCTCAAACAACAAATATCTCAAACAACAAACACCTCAAACAACAAATAACTCAAAACAACAAACACCTCAAACAGCAAACACCTCAAACAACAAACACCTCAAACAACAAACACCTCAAACAAACACCTCAAACAACAAACACTTCAAACAACAAACACCTCAAACAACAAACACCTCAAACAACAAACACCTCAAACAGCAAACACCTCAAACAACAAACGTCCCAAGCAACAAACACCTGAAACAACAAACACCTTAAATAGCAAACACCTCAAACAACAAACACCTCAACAACAAACACCTGAAACAACAAACATATCAAACAACAAACACCCCAAACAACAAACACCTGAAACAACAAATAACTCAAAACAACAAACACCTCAAACAACAAACACCTCAAACAACAAACACCTCAAACAACAAACACCTCAAACAACAAACACCTCAAACTACAAACACCTCAAACAACAAACACATCAAACAACAAACACCTCAAACAACAAACACCTCAAACAACAAACACCTGAAACAACAAATATCTCAAACAACAAACACCTCAAACAACAAACACCTCAAACAACAAACACCTCAAACAACAAACACCTCAAACAACAAACACCTCAAACAACAAACACCTCAAACAACAAACACCTCAAACAACAAATATCTCAAACAACAAACACCTCAAACAACAAACACTTCAAACAGCAAACACCTCAAACAGCAAACACCTCAAACAACAAACACCTCTAACAACAAACACCTCAAACAACAAACACCTCAAACAACAAACTCCTCAAACAACAAATATCTCAAACAACAAACACCTCAAACAACAAACACCTCAAACAACAAACACCTCAAACAACAAACACCTCAAACAACAAATATCTCAAACAACAAACACCTCAAACAACAAATAACTCAAAACAACAAACACCTCAAACAGCAAACACCTCAAACAACAAACACCTCAAACAACAAACACCTCAAACAAACACCTCAAACAACAAACACTTCAAACAACAAACACCTCAAACAACAAACACCTCAAACAACAAACACCTCAAACAACAAACACCTCAAACAACAAACACCTCAAACAACAAATATCTCAAACAACAAACACCTCAAACAACAAACACCTCAAACAACAAACACCTCAAACAACAAACACCTCAAACAACAAACACCTGAAACAACAAATATCTCAAACAACATACACCTCAAACAACAAACACTTCAAACAACAAACACCTCAAACAACAAACACCTGAAACAACAGATAACTCAAACAACAAACACCTCAAAAAGCAAACACCTCAAACAACAAATAACTCAAAACAACAAACACCTCAAATAGCAAACACCTCAAACAACAAACACCTCAAACAACAAACACCTCAAACAGCAAACACCTCAAACAACAAACACCTCAAACAACAAACACCTCAAACAACAAACACCTCAAACAACAAACACCTCAAACAACAAACACCTCAAACAACAAATATCTCAAACAACAAACACCTCAAACAACAAACACCTCAAACAACAAACACCTCAAACAGCAAAGACCTCAAACAACAAACACCTCTAACAACAAACACCTCAAACAACAAACACCTCAAACAACAAACACCTCAAACAACAAACACCTCAAACAACAAACACCTCAAACAACAAACACCTCAAACAACAAACACCTCAAACAACAAATATCTCAAACAACAAACACCTCAAACAACAAATAACTCAAAACAACAAACACCTCAAACAGCAAACACCTCAAACAACAAACACCTCAAACAACAAACACCTCAAACAACAAACACCTCAAACAACAAACACTTCAAACAACAAACACCTCAAACAACAAACAACAAACACCTCAAACAACAAACACCTCAAACAACAAACACCTCAAACAACAAATATCTCAAACAACAAACACCTCAAACAACAAACACCTCAAACAACAAACACCTCAAACAACAAACACCTCAAACAACAAACACCTGAAACAACAAATATCTCAAACAACATACACCTCAAACAACAAACACCTCAAACAACAAACACCTCAAACAACAAACACCTGAAACAACAGATAACTCAAACAACAAACACCTCAAAAAGCAAACACCTCAAACAAGAAATAACTCAAAACAACAAACACCTCAAATAGCAAACACCTCAAACAACAAACACCTCAAACAACAAACACCTCAAACAGCAAACTCATCAAACAACAAACACCTCAAACAACAAACACCTCAAACAACAAATAACTCAAAACAACAAACACCTCAAATAGCAAACACCTCAAACAACAAACACCTCAAACAACAAACACCTCAAACAACAAATAACTCAAAACAACAAACGCCTCAAACAACAAATAACTCAAAACAACAAACACCTGAAACAACAAACACCTCAAACAACAAACAGATCAAACAACAAACAACTCAAACAACAAATAACTCAAAAACCTCAAACAACAAACACCTCAAACAACAAACACATCAAACAACAAACACCTCAAACAACAAACACCTCAAACACCAAACACCTCAAACAACAAACACCTCAAACAACAAACACCTCAAACAACAAACACCTCAAACAACAAACACCTCAAACAACAAACACCTCAAACAACAAACATCTCAAACAACAAACATCTCAAACAACAAACACCCCAAACATCAAACACCTCAAACAACAAACACCCCAAACAACAAACACATCAAACAACAAACACCTCAAACAACAAACACCTGAAACAACAAATAACTCAAAACAACAAACACCCCAAACAGCAAACACCTCAAACAACTAACACCTCAAACAACAAACACCTCAAACAACGAACACCTCAAACAACAAACACTTCAAACAACAAACACCTCAAACAACAAACATCTCAAACAACAAACACCTCAAACAACAAACACCTCAAACAACAAACACCTCAAAAAACAAACACCTCAAACAACAAACACCTCAAACAACAAACACCTGAAACAACAAATATCTCAAACAACATACACCTCAAACAACAAACACCTCAAACAACAAACACCTCAAACAACAAACACCTCAAACAACAGATAACTCAAACAACAAACACCTCAAAAAGCAAACACCTCAAACAACAAATAACTCAAAACAACAAACACCTCAAATAGCAAACACCTCAAACAACAAACACCTCAAACAACAAATACCTCAAACAGCAAACACCTCAAACAACAAACACCTCAAACAACAAACACCTCAAACAGCAAATAACTCAAAACAACAAACACCACAAATAGCAAACACCTCAAACAACAAACACCTCAAACAACAAACACCTCAAACAACAAATAACTCAAAACAACAAACGCCTCAAACAACAAATAACTCAAAACAACAAACACCTGAAACAACAAACACCTCAAACAACAAACACATCAAACAACAAACAACTCAAACAACAAATAACTCAAAAACCTCAAACAACAAACACCTCAAACAACAAACACCTCAAACAACAAACACCTCAAACAACAAACACCTCAAACAACAAACACCTCAAACAACAAACACCCCAAACAACAAACACATCAAACAACAAACACCTCAAACAACAAACACCACAAACAACAAACACCTCAAACAACAAACACCTCAAACAACAAACACCTGAAACAACAAATATCTCAAACAACAAACACCTCAAACAACAAACGCCTCAAACAATAAACACCTCAAACAACAAACACCTCAAACAACAAACACCTCAAACAACAAACACCTCAAACATCAAACACCTCAAACAACAAACACCTCAAACAACAAATAACTCAAAACAACAAACACCTCAAACAACAAATATCTCAAACAACAAACACCTCAAACAACAAACACCTCAAACAACAAACACCTCAAACAGCAAAGACCTCAAACAACAAACACCTCTAACAACAAACACCTCAAACAACAAACACCTCAAACAACAAACACCTCAAACAACAAACACCTCAAACAACAAACACCTCAAACAACAAATATCTCAAACAACAAACACCTCAAACAACAAATAACTCAAAACAACAAACACCTCAAACAGCAAACACCTCAAACAACAAACACCTCAAACAACAAATATCTCAAACAACAAACACCTCAAACAACAAACGCCTCAAACAATAAACACCTCAAACAACAAACACCTCAAACAACAAACACCTCAAACAACAAACACCTCAAACATCAAACACCTCAAACAACAAACACCTCAAACAACAAATAACTCAAAACAACAAACACCTCAAACAACAAATATCTCAAACAACAAACACCTCAAACAACAAACACCTCAAACAACAAACACCTCAAACAGCAAAGACCTCAAACAACAAACACCTCTAACAACAAACACCTCAAACAACAAACACCTCAAACAACAAACACCTCAAACAACAAACACCTCAAACAACAAACACCTCAAACAACAAATATCTCAAACAACAAACACCTCAAACAACAAACACCTCAAACAACAAACACTTCAAACAACAAACACCTCAAACAACAAACACCTCAAACATCAAACACCTCAAACAACAAACACCTAAAACAACAAACACCCCAAACAACAAACGCCTCAAACAACAAACGCCTCAAACAACAAACACCTCAAACAACAAACACCTCAAACAACAAACACCTCAAACAGCAAACACCTCAAACAACAAACGTCCCAAGCAACAAACACCTGAAACAACAAACACCTTAAATAGCAAACACCTCAAACAACAAACACCTCAACAACAAACACCTGAAACAACAAACATATCAAACAACAAACACCCCAAACAACAAACACCTGAAACAACAAATAACTCAAAACAACAAACACCTCAAACAACAAACACCTCAAACAACAAACACCTCAAACAACAAACACCTCAAACAACAAACACCTCAAACTACAAACACCTCAAACAACAAACACATCAAACAACAAACACCTCAAACAACAAACACCTCAAACAACAAACACCTGAAACAACAAATATCTCAAACAACAAACACCTCAAACAACAAACACCTCAAACAACAAACACCTCAAACAACAAACACCTCAAACAACAAACACCTCAAACAACAAACACCTCAAACAACAAACACCTCAAACAACAAATATCTCAAACAACAAACACCTCAAACAACAAACACTTCAAACAGCAAACACCTCAAACAGCAAACACCTCAAACAACAAACACCTCTAACAACAAACACCTCAAACAACAAACACCTCAAACAACAAACTCCTCAAACAACAAATATCTCAAACAACAAACACCTCAAACAACAAACACCTCAAACAACAAACACCTCAAACAACAAACACCTCAAACAACAAATATCTCAAACAACAAACACCTCAAACAACAAATAACTCAAAACAACAAACACCTCAAACAGCAAACACCTCAAACAACAAACACCTCAAACAACAAACACCTCAAACAAACACCTCAAACAACAAACACTTCAAACAACAAACACCTCAAACAACAAACACCTCAAACAACAAACACCTCAAACAGCAAACACCTCAAACAACAAACGTCCCAAGCAACAAACACCTGAAACAACAAACACCTTAAATAGCAAACACCTCAAACAACAAACACCTCAACAACAAACACCTGAAACAACAAACATATCAAACAACAAACACCCCAAACAACAAACACCTGAAACAACAAATAACTCAAAACAACAAACACCTCAAACAACAAACACCTCAAACAACAAACACCTCAAACAACAAACACCTCAAACAACAAACACCTCAAACTACAAACACCTCAAACAACAAACACATCAAACAACAAACACCTCAAACAACAAACACCTCAAACAACAAACACCTGAAACAACAAATATCTCAAACAACAAACACCTCAAACAACAAACACCTCAAACAACAAACACCTCAAACAACAAACACCTCAAACAACAAACACCTCAAACAACAAACACCTCAAACAACAAACACCTCAAACAACAAATATCTCAAACAACAAACACCTCAAACAACAAACACTTCAAACAGCAAACACCTCAAACAGCAAACACCTCAAACAACAAACACCTCTAACAACAAACACCTCAAACAACAAACACCTCAAACAACAAACTCCTCAAACAACAAATATCTCAAACAACAAACACCTCAAACAACAAACACCTCAAACAACAAACACCTCAAACAACAAACACCTCAAACAACAAATATCTCAAACAACAAACACCTCAAACAACAAATAACTCAAAACAACAAACACCTCAAACAGCAAACACCTCAAACAACAAACACCTCAAACAACAAACACCTCAAACAAACACCTCAAACAACAAACACTTCAAACAACAAACACCTCAAACAACAAACACCTCAAACAACAAACACCTCAAACAACAAACACCTCAAACAACAAACACCTCAAACAACAAATATCTCAAACAACAAACACCTCAAACAACAAACACCTCAAACAACAAACACCTCAAACAACAAACACCTCAAACAACAAACACCTGAAACAACAAATATCTCAAACAACATACACCTCAAACAACAAACACTTCAAACAACAAACACCTCAAACAACAAACACCTGAAACAACAGATAACTCAAACAACAAACACCTCAAAAAGCAAACACCTCAAACAACAAATAACTCAAAACAACAAACACCTCAAATAGCAAACACCTCAAACAACAAACACCTCAAACAACAAACACCTCAAACAGCAAACACCTCAAACAACAAACACCTCAAACAACAAACACCTCAAACAACAAACACCTCAAACAACAAACACCTCAAACAACAAACACCTCAAACAACAAATATCTCAAACAACAAACACCTCAAACAACAAACACCTCAAACAACAAACACCTCAAACAGCAAAGACCTCAAACAACAAACACCTCTAACAACAAACACCTCAAACAACAAACACCTCAAACAACAAACACCTCAAACAACAAACACCTCAAACAACAAACACCTCAAACAACAAACACCTCAAACAACAAACACCTCAAACAACAAATATCTCAAACAACAAACACCTCAAACAACAAATAACTCAAAACAACAAACACCTCAAACAGCAAACACCTCAAACAACAAACACCTCAAACAACAAACACCTCAAACAACAAACACCTCAAACAACAAACACTTCAAACAACAAACACCTCAAACAACAAACAACAAACACCTCAAACAACAAACACCTCAAACAACAAACACCTCAAACAACAAATATCTCAAACAACAAACACCTCAAACAACAAACACCTCAAACAACAAACACCTCAAACAACAAACACCTCAAACAACAAACACCTGAAACAACAAATATCTCAAACAACATACACCTCAAACAACAAACACCTCAAACAACAAACACCTCAAACAACAAACACCTGAAACAACAGATAACTCAAACAACAAACACCTCAAAAAGCAAACACCTCAAACAAGAAATAACTCAAAACAACAAACACCTCAAATAGCAAACACCTCAAACAACAAACACCTCAAACAACAAACACCTCAAACAGCAAACTCATCAAACAACAAACACCTCAAACAACAAACACCTCAAACAACAAATAACTCAAAACAACAAACACCTCAAATAGCAAACACCTCAAACAACAAACACCTCAAACAACAAACACCTCAAACAACAAATAACTCAAAACAACAAACGCCTCAAACAACAAATAACTCAAAACAACAAACACCTGAAACAACAAACACCTCAAACAACAAACAGATCAAACAACAAACAACTCAAACAACAAATAACTCAAAAACCTCAAACAACAAACACCTCAAACAACAAACACATCAAACAACAAACACCTCAAACAACAAACACCTCAAACACCAAACACCTCAAACAACAAACACCTCAAACAACAAACACCTCAAACAACAAACACCTCAAACAACAAACACCTCAAACAACAAACACCTCAAACAACAAACATCTCAAACAACAAACATCTCAAACAACAAACACCCCAAACATCAAACACCTCAAACAACAAACACCCCAAACAACAAACACATCAAACAACAAACACCTCAAACAACAAACACCTGAAACAACAAATAACTCAAAACAACAAACACCCCAAACAGCAAACACCTCAAACAACTAACACCTCAAACAACAAACACCTCAAACAACGAACACCTCAAACAACAAACACTTCAAACAACAAACACCTCAAACAACAAACATCTCAAACAACAAACACCTCAAACAACAAACACCTCAAACAACAAACACCTCAAAAAACAAACACCTCAAACAACAAACACCTCAAACAACAAACACCTGAAACAACAAATATCTCAAACAACATACACCTCAAACAACAAACACCTCAAACAACAAACACCTCAAACAACAAACACCTCAAACAACAGATAACTCAAACAACAAACACCTCAAAAAGCAAACACCTCAAACAACAAATAACTCAAAACAACAAACACCTCAAATAGCAAACACCTCAAACAACAAACACCTCAAACAACAAATACCTCAAACAGCAAACACCTCAAACAACAAACACCTCAAACAACAAACACCTCAAACAGCAAATAACTCAAAACAACAAACACCACAAATAGCAAACACCTCAAACAACAAACACCTCAAACAACAAACACCTCAAACAACAAATAACTCAAAACAACAAACGCCTCAAACAACAAATAACTCAAAACAACAAACACCTGAAACAACAAACACCTCAAACAACAAACACATCAAACAACAAACAACTCAAACAACAAATAACTCAAAAACCTCAAACAACAAACACCTCAAACAACAAACACCTCAAACAACAAACACCTCAAACAACAAACACCTCAAACAACAAACACCTCAAACAACAAACACCCCAAACAACAAACACATCAAACAACAAACACCTCAAACAACAAACACCACAAACAACAAACACCTCAAACAACAAACACCTCAAACAACAAACACCTGAAACAACAAATATCTCAAACAACAAACACCTCAAACAACAAACGCCTCAAACAATAAACACCTCAAACAACAAACACCTCAAACAACAAACACCTCAAACAACAAACACCTCAAACATCAAACACCTCAAACAACAAACACCTCAAACAACAAATAACTCAAAACAACAAACACCTCAAACAACAAATATCTCAAACAACAAACACCTCAAACAACAAACACCTCAAACAACAAACACCTCAAACAGCAAAGACCTCAAACAACAAACACCTCTAACAACAAACACCTCAAACAACAAACACCTCAAACAACAAACACCTCAAACAACAAACACCTCAAACAACAAACACCTCAAACAACAAATATCTCAAACAACAAACACCTCAAACAACAAATAACTCAAAACAACAAACACCTCAAACAGCAAACACCTCAAACAACAAACACCTCAAACAACAAATATCTCAAACAACAAACACCTCAAACAACAAACGCCTCAAACAATAAACACCTCAAACAACAAACACCTCAAACAACAAACACCTCAAACAACAAACACCTCAAACATCAAACACCTCAAACAACAAACACCTCAAACAACAAATAACTCAAAACAACAAACACCTCAAACAACAAATATCTCAAACAACAAACACCTCAAACAACAAACACCTCAAACAACAAACACCTCAAACAGCAAAGACCTCAAACAACAAACACCTCTAACAACAAACACCTCAAACAACAAACACCTCAAACAACAAACACCTCAAACAACAAACACCTCAAACAACAAACACCTCAAACAACAAATATCTCAAACAACAAACACCTCAAACAACAAACACCTCAAACAACAAACACTTCAAACAACAAACACCTCAAACAACAAACAACAAACACCTCAAACAACAAACACCTCAAACAACAAACACCTCAAACATCAAACACCTCAAACAACAAACACCTCAAACAACAAATAACTCAAAACAACAAACGCCTCAAACAACAAATAACTCAAAACAACAAACACCTGAAACAACAAACACCTCAAACAACAAACAGATCAAACAACAAACAACTCAAACAACAAATAACTCAAAAACCTCAAACAACAAACACCTCAAACAACAAACACCTCAAACAACAAACACCTCAAACAACAAATATCTCAAACAACAAACACCTCAAACAACAAATAACTCAAAACAACAAACACCTCAAACAGCAAACACCTCAAACAACAAACACCTCAAACAACAAACACCTCAAACAACAAACACCTCAAACAACAAACACTTCAAACAACAAACACCTCAAACAACAAACACCTCAAACAACAAACACCTCAAACAACAAACACCTCAAACAACAAATATCTCAAACAACAAACACCTCAAACAACAAACACCTCAAACAACAAACACCTCAAACAACAAACACCTCAAACAACAAACACCTGAAACAACAAATATCTCAAACAACAAACACCTCAAACAACAAACACCTCAAACAACAAACACCTCAAACAACAAACACCTCAAACAACAAACACCTCAAACAACAAACACCCCAAACAACAAACACATCAAACAACAAACACCTCAAACAACAAACACCACAAACAACAAACACCTCAAACAACAAACACCTCAAACAACAAACACCTGAAACAACAAATATCTCAAACAACAAACACCTCAAACAACAAACGCCTCAAACAATAAACACCTCAAACAACAAACACCTCAAACAACAAACACCTCAAACAACAAACACCTCAAACATCAAACACCTCAAACAACAAACACCTCAAACAACAAATAACTCAAAACAACAAACACCTCAAACAACAAATATCTCAAACAACAAACACCTCAAACAACAAACACCTCAAACAACAAACACCTCAAACAGCAAAGACCTCAAACAACAAACACCTCTAACAACAAACACCTCAAACAACAAACACCTCAAACAACAAACACCTCAAACAACAAACACCTCAAACAACAAACACCTCAAACAACAAATATCTCAAACAACAAACACCTCAAACAACAAATAACTCAAAACAACAAACACCTCAAACAGCAAACACCTCAAACAACAAACACCTCAAACAACAAATATCTCAAACAACAAACACCTCAAACAACAAACGCCTCAAACAATAAACACCTCAAACAACAAACACCTCAAACAACAAACACCTCAAACAACAAACACCTCAAACATCAAACACCTCAAACAACAAACACCTCAAACAACAAATAACTCAAAACAACAAACACCTCAAACAACAAATATCTCAAACAACAAACACCTCAAACAACAAACACCTCAAACAACAAACACCTCAAACAGCAAAGACCTCAAACAACAAACACCTCTAACAACAAACACCTCAAACAACAAACACCTCAAACAACAAACACCTCAAACAACAAACACCTCAAACAACAAACACCTCAAACAACAAATATCTCAAACAACAAACACCTCAAACAACAAACACCTCAAACAACAAACACTTCAAACAACAAACACCTCAAACAACAAACAACAAACACCTCAAACAACAAACACCTCAAACAACAAACACCTCAAACATCAAACACCTCAAACAACAAACACCTCAAACAACAAATAACTCAAAACAACAAACGCCTCAAACAACAAATAACTCAAAACAACAAACACCTGAAACAACAAACACCTCAAACAACAAACAGATCAAACAACAAACAACTCAAACAACAAATAACTCAAAAACCTCAAACAACAAACACCTCAAACAACAAACACCTCAAACAACAAACACCTCAAACAACAAATATCTCAAACAACAAACACCTCAAACAACAAATAACTCAAAACAACAAACACCTCAAACAGCAAACACCTCAAACAACAAACACCTCAAACAACAAACACCTCAAACAACAAACACCTCAAACAACAAACACTTCAAACAACAAACACCTCAAACAACAAACACCTCAAACAACAAACACCTCAAACAACAAACACCTCAAACAACAAATATCTCAAACAACAAACACCTCAAACAACAAACACCTCAAACAACAAACACCTCAAACAACAAACACCTCAAACAACAAACACCTGAAACAACAAATATCTCAAACAACATACACCTCAAACAACAAACACCTCAAACAACAAACACCTCAAACAACAAACACCTGAAACAACAGATAACTCAAACAACAAACACCTCAAAAAGCAAACACCTCAAACAAGAAATAACTCAAAACAACAAACACCTCAAATAGCAAACACCTCAAACAACAAACACCTCAAACAACAAACACCTCAAACAGCAAACTCATCAAACAACAAACACCTCAAACAACAAACACCTCAAACAACAAATAACTCAAAACAACAAACACCTCAAATAGCAAACACCTCAAACAACAAACACCTCAAACAACAAACACCTCAAACAACAAATAACTCAAAACAACAAACGCCTCAAACAACAAATAACTCAAAACAACAAACACCTGAAACAACAAACACCTCAAACAACAAACAGATCAAACAACAAACAACTCAAACAACAAATAACTCAAAAACCTCAAACAACAAACACCTCAAACAACAAACACATCAAACAACAAACACCTCAAACAACAAACACCTCAAACACCAAACACCTCAAACAACAAACACCTCAAACAACAAACACCTCAAACAACAAACACCTCAAACAACAAACACCTCAAACAACAAACACCTCAAACAACAAACATCTCAAACAACAAACATCTCAAACAACAAACACCCCAAACATCAAACACCTCAAACAACAAACACCCCAAACAACAAACACATCAAACAACAAACACCTCAAACAACAAACACCTGAAACAACAAATAACTCAAAACAACAAACACCCCAAACAGCAAACACCTCAAACAACTAACACCTCAAACAACAAACACCTCAAACAACGAACACCTCAAACAACAAACACTTCAAACAACAAACACCTCAAACAACAAACATCTCAAACAACAAACACCTCAAACAACAAACACCTCAAACAACAAACACCTCAAAAAACAAACACCTCAAACAACAAACACCTCAAACAACAAACACCTGAAACAACAAATATCTCAAACAACATACACCTCAAACAACAAACACCTCAAACAACAAACACCTCAAAAAACAAACACCTCAAACAACAGATAACTCAAACAACAAACACCTCAAAAAGCAAACACCTCAAACAACAAATAACTCAAAACAACAAACACCTCAAATAGCAAACACCACAAACAACAAACACCTCAAACAACAAACACCTCAAACAGCAAACACCTCAAACAACAAACACCTCAAACAACAAACACCTCAAACAGCAAATAACTCAAAACAACAAACACCACAAATAGCAAACACCTCAAACAACAAACACCTCAAACAACAAACACCTCAAACAACAAATAACTCAAAACAACAAACGCCTCAAACAACAAATAACTCAAAACAACAAACACCTGAAACAACAAACACCTCAAACAACAAACACATCAAACAACAAACAACTCAAACAACAAATAACTCAAAAACCTCAAACAACAAACACCTCAAACAACAAACACCTCAAACAACAAACACCTCAAACAACAAACACCTCAAACAACAAACACCCCAAACAACAAACACATCAAACAACAAACACCTCAAACAACAAACACCACAAACAACAAACACCTCAAACAACAAACACCTCAAACAACAAACACCTGAAACAACAAATATCTCAAACAACAAACACCTCAAACAACAAACGCCTCAAACAATAAACACCTCAAACAACAAACACCTCAAACAACAAACACCTCAAACAACAAACGCCTCAAACATCAAACACCTCAAACAACAAACACCTCAAACAACAAATAACTCAAAACAACAAACACCTCAAACAGCAAATACCTCAAACAGCAAACACCTCAAACAACAAACACCTCAAACAACAAACACCTCAAACAACAAACACCTCAAACATCAAACACCTCAAACAACAAACACCTCAAACAACAAACACCTCAAACAACAAACAGCTCAAACAACAAACACCTCAAACAACAAACACCTCAAACAACAAATAACTCAAAACAACAAACACCTCAAACAGCAAATACCTCAAACAACAAACACCTCAAACAACAAACACCTCAAACAACAAACACCTCAAACAACAAACACCTCAAACATCAAACACCCCAAACAACAAACACATCAAACAACAAAGACCTCAAACAACAAACACCCCAAACAACAAACACATCAAACAACAAACACATCAAACAACAAACACCACAAACAACAAACACCTCAAACAACAAACACCCCAAACAACAAACTCCCCAAACAACAAACACCCCAAACAACAAACATCTCAAACAACAAATACCTCAAACATCAAACACCCCAAACAACAAACACATCAAACAACAAAGACCTCAAACAACAAACAGCCCAAACAACAAACACATCAAACAACAAACACCTCAAACAACAAACACCACAAACAACAAACACCTCAAACAACAAACACCCCAAACAACAAACACCCCAAACAACAAATACCTCAAACATCAAACACCTCAACATCAAACACCTAAAACAACAAACACCCCAAACAACAAACACGTCAAACAACAAACACCCCAAACAACAAGCACCTCAAACAACAAACACCTAAAACAACAAACACCCCAAACAACAAACACCTCAAACAACAAACACCCCAAACAACAAATACCTCAATCAACAAACACCTCAAACAACAAATAACTCAAAACAACAAACACCTCAAATAGCAAACACCTCAAACAACAAACACCTCAAACAACAAACACCTCAAACAACAAATAACTCAAAACAACAAACACCTCAAACAACAAATAACTCAAAACAACAAACACCTCAAACAACAAACTCCCCAAACAACAAACACCTCAAACAACAAACACCTCAAACATCAAACACCTCAAACAACAAACACCTCAAACAGCAAACACCTCAAACAACAAACACCTGAAACAACAAATAACTCAAAACAACAAACACCTCAAACAACAAACACCTCAAACAACAAACACCTCACACAACAAATAACTCAAAAAAACAAACACCTCAAACAACAAACACCTCAAACAACAAACACCCCAAACAAACACCTCAAACATCAAACACCTCAAACAACAAACACCTAAAACAACATACACCCCAAACAACAAACACCTCAAACAACAAACACCCCAAACAACAAACACATCAAAGAACAAACACCCCAAACAACAAACACCTGAAACAACAATTAACTCAAAACAACAAACACCTCAAACAACAATCACCTCAAACAACAAACACCTCAAACATCAAACACCCCAAACAACAAACACATCAAACAACAAACACCTCAAACAACAAACACCTCAAACACCAAACACCCCAAACAACAAACACCCCAAACAACAAACACCCCAAACAACAAACACCCCAAACAACAAATACCTCAAACATCAAACACCTCAAACAACAAACACCTAAAACAACAAACACCCCAAACAACAAACACCTCAATAAATAAACACCCCAAACAACAAACACCTCAAACAGCAAACACCTCAAACAGCAAACACCTGAAACAACAAACACCCCAAACAACAAATACCTCAAACATCAAACACCTCAAACAACAAACACCTAAAACAACAAACACCCCAAACAACAAACGCCTCAAACAACAAACACCTCGAACAACAAACACCCCAAACAAGAAACACCTCAAACAAGAAACACATGAAACAACAAAAACCTGAAACGACAAACACCTCAAACAACAAACACTTCAAACAACAAACACCTCAAACAACAAACATCTCAAACAACAAACACCTCAAACAACAAACACCTCAAACAACAAACACCTCAAAAAACAAACACCTCAAACAACAAACACCTCAAACAACAAACACCTGAAACAACAAATATCTCAAACAACATACACCTCAAACAACAAACACCTCAAACAACAAACACCTCAAACAACAAACACCTCAAACAACAGATAACTCAAACAATAAACACCTCAAAAAGCAAACACCTCAAACAACAAATAACTCAAAACAACAAACACCTCAAATAGCAAACACCTCAAACAACAAACACCTCAAACAACAAACACCTCAAACAGCAAACACCTCAAACAACAAACACCTCAAACAACAAACACCTCAAACAGCAAATAACTCAAAACAACAAACACCACAAATAGCAAACACCTCAAACAACAAACACCTCAAACAACAAACACCTCAAACAACAAATAACTCAAAACAACAAACGCCTCAAACAACAAATAACTCAAAACAACAAACACCTGAAACAACAAACACCTCAAACAACAAACACATCAAACAACAAACAACTCAAACAACAAATAACTCAAAAACCTCAAACAACAAACACCTCAAACAACAAACACCTCAAACAACAAACACCTCAAACAACAAACACCTCAAACAACAAACACCTCAAACAACAAACACCCCAAACAACAAACACATCAAACAACAAACACCTCAAACAACAAACACCACAAACAACAAACACCTCAAACAACAAACACCTCAAACAACAAACACCTGAAACAACAAATATCTCAAACAACAAACACCTCAAACAACAAACGCCTCAAACAATAAACACCTCAAACAACAAACACCTCAAACAACAAACACCTCAAACAACAAACACCTCAAACATCAAACACCTCAAACAACAAACACCTCAAACAACAAATAACTCAAAACAACAAACACCTCAAACAGCAAATACCTCAAACAGCAAACACCTCAAACAACAAACACCTCAAACAACAAACACCTCAAACAACAAACACCTCAAACATCAAACACCTCAAACAACAAACACCTCAAACAACAAACACCTCAAACAACAAACAGCTCAAACAACAAACACCTCAAACAACAAACACCTCAAACAACAAATAACTCAAAACAACAAACACCTCAAACAGCAAATACCTCAAACAACAAACACCTCAAACAACAAACACCTCAAACAACAAACACCTCAAACAACAAACACCTCAAACATCAAACACCCCAAACAACAAACACATCAAACAACAAAGACCTCAAACAACAAACACCCCAAACAACAAACACATCAAACAACAAACACCTCAAACAACAAACACCACAAACAACAAACACCTCAAACAACAAACACCCCAAACAACAAACTCCCCAAACAACAAACACCCCAAACAACAAACATCTCAAACAACAAATACCTCAAACATCAAACACCCCAAACAACAAACACATCAAACAACAAAGACCTCAAACAACAAACAGCCCAAACAACAAACACATCAAACAACAAACACCTCAAACAACAAACACCACAAACAACAAACACCTCAAACAACAAACACCCCAAACAACAAACACCCCAAACAACAAATACCTCAAACATCAAACACCTCAACATCAAACACCTAAAACAACAAACACCCCAAACAACAAACACGTCAAACAACAAACACCCCAAACAACAAGCACCTCAAACAACAAACACCTAAAACAACAAACACCCCAAACAACAAACACCTCAAACAACAAACACCCCAAACAACAAATACCTCAATCAACAAACACCTCAAACAACAAATAACTCAAAACAACAAACACCTCAAATAGCAAACACCTCAAACAACAAACACCTCAAACAACAAACACCTCAAACAACAAATAACTCAAAACAACAAACACCTCAAACAACAAATAACTCAAAACAACAAACACCTCAAACAACAAACTCCCCAAACAACAAACACCTCAAACAACAAACACCTCAAACATCAAACACCTCAAACAACAAACACCTCAAACAGCAAACACCTCAAACAACAAACACCTGAAACAACAAATCACTCAAAACAACAAACACCTCAAACAACAAACACCTCAAACAACAAACACCTCACACAACAAATAACTCAAAAAAACAAACACCTCAAACAACAAACACCTCAAACAACAAACACCCCAAACAAACACCTCAAACATCAAACACCTCAAACAACAAACACGTAAAACAACATGCACCCCAAACAACAAACACCTCAAACAACAAACACCCCAAACAACAAACACATCAAAGAACAAACACCCCAAACGACAAACACCTGAAACAACAATTAACTCAAAACAACAAACACCTCAAACAACAATCACCTCAAACAACAAACACCTCAAACATCAAACACCCCAAACAACAAACACATCAAACAACAAACACCTCAAACAACAAACACCTCAAACACCAAACACCCCAAACAACAAACACCCCAAACAACAAACACCCCAAACAACAAACACCCCAAACAACAAATACCTCAAACATCAAACACCTCAAACAACAAACACCTAAAACAACAAACACCCCAAACAACAAACATCTCAATAAATAAACACCCCAAACAACAAACACCTCAAACAGCAAACACCTCAAACAGCAAACACCTGAAACAACAAACACCCCAAACAACAAATACCTCAAACATCAAACACCTCAAACAACAAACACCTAAAACAACAAACACCCCAAACAACAAACGCCTCAAACAACAAACACCTCAAACAACAAACACCCCAAACAACAAACACATCAAACAACAAACACCTCGAACAACAAACACCCCAAACAAGAAACACCTCAAACAAGAAACACATGAAACAACAAAAACCTGAAACGACAAACACCTCAAACAACAAACACATGAAACAACAAACACCTCAAACAACAATAACCTCAAACAAAAAACACCTGAAACAACAAATATCTCAGACAACAAACACCTCAAACAACAAACACCTCAAACAACAAACACATCAAACAACAAACACCCCAAACAACAAATACCTGAAACAACAAATAACTCAAAACAACAAACACCTCAAACAACAAACACCTCAAAAAACAAACACCTCAAACAACAAACACCACAAACAACAAACACCACAAACAACAAACACCTCAAACAACAAACACATCAAACAACAAACACCTGAAACAACAAATATCTCAAACAACAAACACCTCAAACAACAAACACCTCAAACAACAAACACCTCAAACAACAAACACCTGAAACAACAAATATCTCAAACAACAAACACCTCAAACAACAAACACCTGAAACAACACATATCTCAAACAACAAACACCTCAAACAACAAACACCTCAAACAGCAAACACCTCAAACAGCAAACACCTCAAACAACAAACACCTCAAACAACAAACACCTCAAACAACAAACACCTCAAACAACAAACACCTCAAACAACAAACACCTGAATCAACAAATATCTCAAACAACAAACACCTCAAACAACAAACACCTCAAACAACAAACACCTCAAACAACAAATATCTCAAACAACAAACACCTCAAACAACAAACACCTCCAACTTCAAATAACTCAAAACAACAAACACCTCAAACAGCAAACACCTCAAACAACAAACACCTCAAACAACAAACACCTCAAACAACAAACACCTCAAACAACAAACACCACAAACAACAAACGCCTCAAACAACAAACACCCCAAACAACAAACACATCAAACAACAAAGACCTCAAACAACAAACACCCCAAACAGCAAACACCTCAAACAACAAACACCTCAAACAGCCAACACCTGAAAGAACAAATAACTCAAAAAAACAAACACCTCAAACAAGAAACACCTCAAACAACAAACACCTCAAACAACAAATACCTCAAACATCAAACACCTCAAACAACAAACACCTAAAACAACAAACACCCCAAACAACAAACGCCTCAAACAACAAATGCCTCAAACAACAAACACCTCAAACAACAAACACCTCAAACAACAAACACCTCAAACAGCAAACACCTCAAACAACAAACGTCCCAAGCAACAAACACCTGAAACAACAAACACCTTAAATAGCAAACACCTCAAACAACAAACACCTCAACAACAAACACCTGAAACAACAAACATATCAAACAACAAACACCCCAAACAACAAACACCTGAAACAACAAATAACTCAAAACAACAAACACCTCAAACAACAAACACCTCAAACAACAAACACCTCAAACAACAAACACCTCAAACAACAAACACCTCAAACTACAAACACCTCAAACAACAAACACCTCAAACAACAAACACCTCAAACAACAAACACCTCAAACAACAAACACCTAAAACAACAAATATCTCAAACAACAAACACCTCAAACAACAAACACCTCAAACAACAAACACCTCAAACAACAAACACCTCAAACAACAAACACCTCAAACAACAAACACCTCAAACAACAAATATCTCAAACAACAAACACCTCAAACAACAAACACCTCAAACTGCAAACACCTCAAACAGCAAACACCTCAAACAACAAACACCTCTAACAACAAACACCTCAAACAACAAACACCTCAAACAACAAACTCCTCAAACAACAAATATCTCAAACAACAAACACCTCAAACAACAAACACCTCAAACAACAAACACCTCAAACAACAAACACCTCAAACAACAAATATCTCAAACAACAAACACCTCAAACAACAAATAACTCAAAACAACAAACACCTCAAACAGCAAACACCTCAAACAACAAACACCTCAAACAACAAACACCTCAAACAAACACCTCAAACAACAAACACTTCAAACAACAAACACCTCAAACAACAAACACCTCAAACAACAAACACCTCAAACAACAAACACCTCAAACAACAAACACCTCAAACAACAAATATCTCAAACAACAAACACCTCAAACAACAAACACCTCAAACAACAAACACCTCAAACAACAAACACCTCAAACAACAAACACCTGAAACAACAAATATCTCAAACAACATACACCTCAAACAACAAACACCTCAAACAACAAACACCTCAAACAACAAACACCTGAAACAACAGATAACTCAAACAACAAACACCTCAAAAAGCAAACACCTCAAACAACAAATAACTCAAAACAACAAACACCTCAAATAGCAAACACCTCAAACAACAAACACCTCAAACAACAAACACCTCAAACAGCAAACACCTCAAACAACAAACACCTCAAACAACAAACACCTCAAACAACAAACACCTCAAACAACAAACACCTCAAACAACAAACACCTCAAACAACAAACACCTCAAACAACAAATATCTCAAACAACAAACACCTCAAACAACAAACACCTCAAACAACAAACACCTCAAACAGCAAAGACCTCAAACAACAAACACCTCGAACAACAAACACCTCAAACAACAAACACCTCAAACAACAAACACCTCAAACAACAAACACCTCAAACAACAAACACCTCAAACAACAAACACCTCAAACAACAAACACCTCAAACAACAAATATCTCAAACAACAAACACCTCAAACAACAAATAACTCAAAACAACAAACACCTCAAACAGCAAACACCTCAAACAACAAACACCTCAAACAACAAACACCTCAAACAACAAACACCTCAAACAACAAACACTTCAAACAACAAACACCTCAAACAACAAACAACAAACACCTCAAACAACAAACACCTCAAACAACAAACACCTCAAACAACAAATATCTCAAACAACAAACACCTCAAACAACAAACACCTCAAACAACAAACACCTCAAACAACAAACACCTCAAACAACAAACACCTGAAACAACAAATATCTCAAACAACATACACCTCAAACAACAAACACCTCAAACAACAAACACCTCAAACAACAAACACCTGAAACAACAGATAACTCAAACAACAAACACCTCAAAAAGCAAACACCTCAAACAAGAAATAACTCAAAACAACAAACACCTCAAATAGCAAACACCTCAAACAACAAACACCTCAAACAACAAACACCTCAAACAGCAAACTCATCAAACAACAAACACCTCAAACAACAAACACCTCAAACAACAAATAACTCAAAACAACAAACACCTCAAATAGCAAACACCTCAAACAACAAACACCTCAAACAACAAACACCTCAAACAACAAATAACTCAAAACAACAAACGCCTCAAACAACAAATAACTCAAAACAACAAACACCTGAAACAACAAACACCTCAAACAACAAACAGATCAAACAACAAACAACTCAAACAACAAATAACTCAAAACAACAAACACCTCAAACAGCAAACACCTCAAACAACAAACACCTCAAACAACAAACACCTCAAACAACAAACACCTCAAACAAACACCTCAAACAGCAAACACCTCAAACAACAAACACCTCAAACAATAAACACCTCAAACAAACACCTCAAACAACAAACACTTCAAACAACAAACACCTCAAACAACAAACACCTCAAACAACAAACACCTCAAACAACAAACACCTCAAACAACAAACACCTCAAACAACAAATATCTCAAACAACAAACACCTCAAACAACAAACACCTCAAACAACAAACACCTCAAACAACAAACACCTGAAACAACAAATATCTCAAACAACATACACCTCAAACAACAAACACCTCAAACAACAAACACCTCAAACAACAAACACCTGAAACAACAGATAACTCAAACAACAAACACCTCAAAAAGCAAACACCTCAAACAACAAATAACTCAAAACAACAAACACCTCAAATAGCAAACACCTCAAACAACAAACACCTCAAACAACAAACACCTCAAACAGCAAACACCTCAAACAACAAACACCTCAAACAACAAACACCTCAAACAACAAACACCTCAAACAACAAACACCTCAAACAACAAACACCTCAAACAACAAATATCTCAAACAACAAACACCTCAAACAACAAACACCTCAAACAACAAACACCTCAAACAGCAAAGACCTCAAACAACAAACACCTCTAACAACAAACACCTCAAACAACAAACACCACAAACAACAAACACCTCAAACAACAAACACCTCAAACAACAAACACCTCAAACAACAAACACCTCAAACAACAAACACCTCAAACAACAAATATCTCAAACAACAAACACCTCAAACAACAAATAACTCAAAACAACAAACACCTCAAACAGCAAACACCTCAAACAACAAACACCTCAAACAACAAACACCTCAAACAACAAACACCTCAAACAACAAACACTTCAAACAACAAACACCTCAAACAACAAACAACAAACACCTCAAACAACAAACACCTCAAACAACAAACACCTCAAACAACAAATATCTCAAACAACAAACACCTCAAACAACAAACACCTCAAACAACAAACACCTCAAACAACAAACACCTGAAACAACAAATATCTCAAACAACATACACCTCAAACAACAAACACCTCAAACAACAAACACCTCAAACAACAAACACCTGAAACAACAGATAACTCAAACAACAAACACCTCAAAAAGCAAACACCTCAAACAAGAAAAAACTCAAAACAACAAACACCTCAAATAGCAAACACCTCAAACAACAAACACCTCAAACAACAAACACCTCAAACAGCAAACTCATCAAACAACAAACACCTCAAACAACAAACACCTCAAACAACAAATAACTCAAAACAACAAACACCTCAAATAGCAAACACCTCAAACAACAAACACCTCAAACAACAAACACCTCAAACAACAAATAACTCAAAACAACAAACGCCTCAAACAACAAATAACTCAAAACAACAAACACCTGAAACAACAAACACCTCAAACAACAAACAGATCAAACAACAAACAACTCAAACAACAAATAACTCAAAAACCTCAAACAACAAACACCTCAAACAACAAACACATCAAACAACAAACACCTCAAACAACAAACACCTCAAACACCAAACACCTCAAACAACAAACACCTCAAACAACAAACACCTCAAACAACAAACACCTGAAACAACAAACACCTCAAACAACAAACACCTCAAACAATAAACATCTCAAACAACAAACATCTCAAACAACAAACACCCCAAACATCAAACACCTCAAACAACAAACACCCCAAACAACAAACACATCAAACAACAAACACCTCAAACAACAAACACCTGAAACAACAAATAACTCAAAACAACAAACACCTCAAACAGCAAATACCTCAAACAACAAACACCTCAAACAACAAACACCTCAAACAACAAACACCTCAAACATCAAACACCCCAAATAACAAAAACATCAAACAACAAACACCTCAAACAACAAACACCCCAAACAACAAACACATCAAACAACAAACACCTCAAACAACAAACACCACAAACAACAAACACCTCAAACAACAAACACCTCAAACAACAAACACCTGAAACAACAAATATCTCAAACAAGAAACACCTCAAACAACAAACACCTCAAACAATAAACACCTCAAACAACAAACACCTCAAACAACAAACACCTCAAACAACAAACACCTCAAACAACAAACACCTCAAACAACAAACACCTCAAACAACAAATATCTCAAACAACAAACACCTCAAACAAAAAACACCTCAAACAGCAAACACCTCAAACAGCAAACACCTCAAACAACAAACACCTCAAACAACAAACACCTCAAACAACAAACACCTCAAACAACAAACACCTCAAACAACAAACACCTCAAACAACAAATATCTCAAACAACATACACCTCAAACAACAAACACCTCAAACAACAAACACCTGAAACAACAGATAACTCAAACAAATAACACCTCAAACAGCAAACACCTCAAACAACAAACACCTCAAACAACAAATAACTCAAAACAACAAACGCCTCAAACAACACATAACTCAAAACAACAAACACCTGAAACAACAAACACCTCAAACAACAAACACATCAAACAACAAACAACTCAAACAACAAATAACTCAAAAACCTCAAACAACAAACACCTCAAACAACAAACACCTCAAACAACAAACACCTCAAACAACAAACACCTCAAACAACAAACACCTCAAACAACAAACACCTCAAACAACAAACACCTCAAACAACAAACACCTCAAACAACAAACACCTCAAACAACAAACATCTCAAACAACAAACATCTCAAACAACAAACACATCAAACAACAAACACCTCAAACAACAAACACCTGAAACAACAAATAACTCAAATCAACAAACACATCAAACAACAAACACCTCAAACAACAAACACCTCAAACAATAAACACCTCAAACAACAAACACGTCAAACATCAAACACCCCAAACAACAAACACATCAAACAACAAACACCTCAAACAACAAACACCTCAAACAGCAAACACCTCAAACAACAAATAACTCAAAACAACATACACCTCAAATAGCAAACACCTCAAACAACAAACACCTCAAACAACAAACACCTCAAACAGCAAACACCTCAAACAACAAACACCTCAAACAACAAACACCTCAAACAACAAACACCTCAAACAATAAACACCTCAAACAACAAACACCTGAAACAACAAATAACTCAAAACAACAAACACCTCAAACAGCAAATACCTCAAACAACAAACACCTCAAACAATAAACACCTCAAACAACAAACACCTCAAACATCAAACACCCCAAACAACAAACACATCAAACAACAAACACCTCAAACAACAAACACCCCAAACAACAAACACCCCAAACAACAAACACCCCAAACAACAAACACCCCAAACAACAAATACCTCAAACATCAAACACCTCAAACAACAAACACCTCAAACAGCAAACACCTCAAACAACAAATAACTCAAAACAACAAACACCTCAAATAGCAAACACCTCAAACAACAAACACCTCAAACAACAAACACCTCAATCAGCAAACACCTCAAACAACAAACACCTCAAACAACAAACACCTCAAACAACAAATAACTCAAAACAACAAACACCTCAAATAGCAAACACCTCAAACAACAAACACCTCAAACAACAAACACCTCAAACAACAAATAACTCAAAACAACAAACACCTCAAACAACAAATAACTCAAAACAACAAACACCTGAAACAACAAACACCTCAAACAACAAACACATTGAACAACAAACAACTCAAACAACACATAACTCAAAAACCTCAAACAACAAACACCTCAAACAACAAACACCTCAAACAACAAACACCTCAAACAACAAACACCTCAAACAACAAACACCTCAAACAACAAACACCTCAAGCAACAAACACCTCAAACAACAAACACCTCAAACAACAAACACCTCAAACAACAAATATCTCAAACAACAAACACCTCAAACAACAAACACCTCAAACAACAAACACCTCAAACAACAAACACCTCAAACAACAAATATCTCAAACAACATACACCTCAAACAACAAACACCTCAAACAACAAACACCTCAAACAACAAACACCTCAAACAACAAACACCTGAAACAACAGATAACTCAAACAACAAACACCTCAAAAAGCAAACACCTCAAACAACAAATAACTCAAAACAACAAACACCTCAAATAGCAAACACCTCAAACAACAAACACCTCAAACACCAAACACCTCAAACAGCAAACACCTCAAACAACAAACACCTCAAACAACAAACACCTCAAACAACAAATAACTCAAAACAACAAACACCTCAAATAGCAAACACCTCAAACAACAAACACCTCAAACAACAAACACCTCAAACAACAAATAACTCAAAACAACAAACGCCTCAAACAACAAATAACTCAAAACAACAAACACCTGAAACAACAAACACCTCAAACAACAAACACATCAAACAACAAACAACTCAAACAACAAACACCTCAAACAACAAACACCTCAAACAACAAACACCTCAAACAACAAACACCTGAAACAACAAATATCTCAAACAACAAACACCTCAAACAACAAACACCTCAAACAACAAACACCTCAAACAACAAACACCTCAAACAACAAACTCCTCAAACAACAAACACCTCAAACAACAAATATCTCAAACAACAAACACCTCAAACAACAAACACCTCAAACAACAAACACCTCAAACAGCAAAGACCTCAAACAACAAACACCTCTAACAACAAACACCTCAAACAACAAACACCTCAAACAACAAACACCTCAAACAACAAATATCTCAAACAACAAACACCTCAAACAACAAACACCTCAAACAACAAACACCTCAAACAACAAACACCTCAAACAGCAAACACCTCAAACAACAAACACCTCAAACAACAAACACCTCAAACAACAAACACCTCAAACAATAAACACCTCAAACAACAAACACCTGAAACAACAAATAACTCAAAACAACAAACACCTCAAACAGCAAATACCTCAAACAACAAACACCTCAAACAATAAACACCTCAAACAACAAACACCTCAAACATCAAACACCCCAAACAACAAACACATCAAACAACAAACACCTCAAACAACAAACACCCCAAACAACAAACACCCCAAACAACAAACACCCCAAACAACAAACACCCCAAACAACAAATACCTCAAACATCAAACACCTCAAACAACAAACACCTCAAACAGCAAACACCTCAAACAACAAATAACTCAAAACAACAAACACCTCAAATAGCAAACACCTCAAACAACAAACACCTCAAACAACAAACACCTCAATCAGCAAACACCTCAAACAACAAACACCTCAAACAACAAACACCTCAAACAACAAATAACTCAAAACAACAAACACCTCAAATAGCAAACACCTCAAACAACAAACACCTCAAACAACAAACACCTCAAACAACAAATAACTCAAAACAACAAACGCCTCAAACAACAAATAACTCAAAACAACAAACACCTGAAACAACAAACACCTCAAACAACAAACACATTGAACAACAAACAACTCAAACAACAAATAACTCAAAAACCTCAAACAACAAACACCTCAAACAACAAACACCTCAAACAACAAACACCTCAAACAACAAACACCTCAAACAACAAACACCTCAAACAACAAACACCTCAAACAACAAACACCTCAAACAACAAATAACTCAAAACAACAAACGCCTCAAACAACAAATAACTCAAAACAACAAACACCTGAAACAACAAACACCTCAAACAACAAACACATTGAACAACAAACAACTCAAACAACACATAACTCAAAAACCTCAAACAACAAACACCTCAAACAACAAACACCTCAAACAACAAACACCTCAAACAACAAACACCTCAAACAACAAACACCTCAAACAACAAACACCTCAAGCAACAAACACCTCAAACAACAAACACCTCAAACAACAAACACCTCAAACAACAAATATCTCAAACAACAAACACCTCAAACAACAAACACCTCAAACAACAAACACCTCAAACAACAAACACCTCAAACAACAAATATCTCAAACAACATACACCTCAAACAACAAACACCTCAAACAACAAACACCTCAAACAACAAACACCTCAAACAACAAACACCTGAAACAACAGATAACTCAAACAACAAACACCTCAAAAAGCAAACACCTCAAACAACAAATAACTCAAAACAACAAACACCTCAAATAGCAAACACCTCAAACAACAAACACCTCAAACACCAAACACCTCAAACAGCAAACACCTCAAACAACAAACACCTCAAACAACAAACACCTCAAACAACAAATAACTCAAAACAACAAACACCTCAAATAGCAAACACCTCAAACAACAAACACCTCAAACAACAAACACCTCAAACAACAAATAACTCAAAACAACAAACGCCTCAAACAACAAATAACTCAAAACAACAAACACCTGAAACAACAAACACCTCAAACAACAAACACATCAAACAACAAACAACTCAAACAACAAACACCTCAAACAACAAACACCTCAAACAACAAACACCTCAAACAACAAACACCTGAAACAACAAATATCTCAAACAACAAACACCTCAAACAACAAACACCTCAAACAACAAACACCTCAAACAACAAACACCTCAAACAACAAACTCCTCAAACAACAAACTCCTCAAACAACAAATATCTCAAACAACAAACACCTCAAACAACAAACACCTCAAACAACAAACACCTCAAACAGCAAAGACCTCAAACAACAAACACCTCTAACAACAAACACCTCAAACAACAAACACCTCAAACAACAAACACCTCAAACAACAAATATCTCAAACAACAAACACCTCAAACAACAAACACCTCAAACAACAAACACCTCAAACAACAAACACCTCAAACAGCAAACACCTCAAACAACAAACACCTCAAACAACAAACACCTCAAACAACAAACACCTCAAACAATAAACACCTCAAACAACAAACACCTGAAACAACAAATAACTCAAAACAACAAACACCTCAAACAGCAAATACCTCAAACAACAAACACCTCAAACAATAAACACCTCAAACAACAAACACCTCAAACATCAAACACCCCAAACAACAAACACATCAAACAACAAACACCTCAAACAACAAACACCCCAAACAACAAACACCCCAAACAACAAACACCCCAAACAACAAACACCCCAAACAACAAATACCTCAAACATCAAACACCTCAAACAACAAACACCTCAAACAGCAAACACCTCAAACAACAAATAACTCAAAACAACAAACACCTCAAATAGCAAACACCTCAAACAACAAACACCTCAAACAACAAACACCTCAATCAGCAAACACCTCAAACAACAAACACCTCAAACAACAAACACCTCAAACAACAAATAACTCAAAACAACAAACACCTCAAATAGCAAACACCTCAAACAACAAACACCTCAAACAACAAACACCTCAAACAACAAATAACTCAAAACAACAAACGCCTCAAACAACAAATAACTCAAAACAACAAACACCTGAAACAACAAACACCTCAAACAACAAACACATTGAACAACAAACAACTCAAACAACAAATAACTCAAAAACCTCAAACAACAAACACCTCAAACAACAAACACCTCAAACAACAAACACCTCAAACAACAAACACCTCAAACAACAAACACCTCAAACAACAAACACCTCAAGCAACAAACACCTCAAACAACAAACACCTCAAACAACAAACACCTCAAACAACAAATATCTCAAACAACAAACACCTCAAACAACAAACACCTCAAACAACAAACACCTCAAACAACAAACACCTCAAACAACAAATATCTCAAACAACATACACCTCAAACAACAAACACCTCAAACAACAAACACGTCAAACAACAAACACCTCAAACAACAAACACCTGAAACAACAGATAACTCAAACAACAAACACCTCAAAAAGCAAACACCTCAAACAACAAATAACTCAAAACAACAAACACCTCAAATAGCAAACACCTCAAACAACAAACACCTCAAACACCAAACACCTCAAACAGCAAACACCTCAAACAACAAACACCTCAAACAACAAACACCTCAAACAACAAATAACTCAAAACAACAAACACCTCAAATAGCAAACACCTCAAACAACAAACACCTCAAACAACAAACACCTCAAACAACAAATAACTCAAAACAACAAACGCCTCAAACAACAAATAACTCAAAACAACAAACACCTGAAACAACAAACACCTCAAACAACAAACACATCAAACAACAAACAACTCAAACAACAAACACATCAAACAACAAACACCTCAAACAACAAACACCTCAAACAACAAACACCTGAAACAACAAATATCTCAAACAACAAACACCTCAAACAACAAACACCTCAAACAACAAACACCTCAAACAACAAACACCTCAAACAACAAACTCCTCAAACAACAAACACCTCAAACAACAAATATCTCAAACAACAAACACCTCAAACAACAAACACCTCAAACAACAAACACCTCAAACAGCAAAGACCTCAAACAACAAACACCTCTAACAACAAACACCTCAAACAACAAACACCTCAAACAACAAACACCTCAAACAACAAATATCTCAAACAACAAACACCTCAAACAACAAACACCTCAAACAACAAACACCTCAAACAACAAACACCTCAAACAACAAATATCTCAAACAACAAACACCTCAAACAACAAATAACTCAAAACAACAAACACCTCAAACAGCAAACACCTCAAACAACAAACACCTCAAACAACAAACACCTCAAACAACAAACACCTCAAACAACAAACACTTCAAACAACAAACACCTCAAACAACAAACACCTCAAACAACAAACACCTCAAACAACAAACACCTCAAACAACAAACACCTCAAACAACAAACACCTCAAACAACAAATATCTCAAACAACAAACACCTCAAACAACAAACACCTCAAACAACAAACACCTCAAACAACAAACACCTGAAACAACAAATATCTCAAACAACATACACCTCAAACAACAAACACCTCAAACAACAAACACCTCAACAACAAACACCTGAAACAACAGATAACTCAAACAACAAACACCTCAAAAAGCAAACACCTCAAACAACAAATAACTCAAAACAACAAACACCTCAAATAGCAAACACCTCAAACAACAAACACCTCAAACAACAAACACCTCAAACAGCAAACACCTCAAACAACAAACACCTCAAACAACAAACACCTCAAACAACAAGTAACTCAAAACAACAAACACCTCAAATAGCAAACACCTCAAACAACAAACACCTCAAACAACAAACACCTCAAACAACAAATAACTCAAAACAACAAACGCCTCAAACAACAAATAACTCAAAACAACAAACACCTGAAACAACAAACACCTCAAACAACAAACAGATCAAACAACAAACAACTCAAACAACAAATAACTCAAAAACCTCAAACAACAAACACCTCAAACAACAAACACCTCAAACAACAAACACCTCAAACAACAAACACGTCAAACAACAAACACCTCAAACAACAAACACCTCAAACAACAAACACCTCAAACAACAAAAACCTCAAACAACAAACACCTCAAACAACAAACACCTCAAACAACAAACACCTCAAACAACAAACACCTCAAACAACAAACATCTCAAACAACAAACATCTCAAACAACAAACACCCCAAACATCAAACACCTCAAACAACAAACACCCCAAACAACAAACACATCAAACAACAAACACCTCAAACAACAAACACCTCAAACAACAAACACCTCAAACAACAAATATCTCAAACAACAAACACCTCAAACAAAAAACACCTCAAACAGCAAACACCTCAAACAGCAAACACCTCAAACAACAAACACCTCAAACAACAAACACCTCAAACAACAAACACCTCAAACAACAAACACCTCAAACAACAAACACCTGAAACAACAAATATCTCAAACAACATACACCTCAAACAACAAACACCTCAAACAACAAACACCTGAAACAACAGATAACTCAAACAAATAACACCTCAAACAGCAAACACCTCAAACAACAAACACCTCAAACAACAAATAAGTCAAAACAACAAACGCCTCAAACAACACATAACTCAAAACAACAAACACCTGAAACAACAAACACCTCAAACAACAAACACATCAAACAACAAACAACTCAAACAACAAATAACTCAAAAACCTCAAACAACAAACACCTCAAACAACAAACACCTCAAACAACAAACACCTCAAACAACAAACACCTCAAACAACAAACACCTCAAACAACAAACACCTCAAACAACAAACACCTCAAACAACAAACACCTCAAACAACAAACACCTCAAACAACAAACATCTCAAACAACAAACATCTCAAACAACAAACACATCAAACAACAAACACCTCAAACAACAAACACCTGAAACAACAAATAACTCAAATCAACAAACACATCAAACAACAAACACCTCAAACAACAAACACCTCAAACAATAAACACCTCAAACAACAAACACCTCAAACATCAAACACCCCAAACAACAAACACATCAAACAACAAACACCTCAAACAACAAACACCTCAAACAGCAAACACCTCAAACAACAAATAACTCAAAACAACATACACCTCAAATAGCAAACACCTCAAACAACAAACACCTCAAACAACAAACACCTCAAACAGCAAACACCTCAAACAACAAACACCTCAAACAACAAACACCTCAAACAACAAACACCTCAAACAATAAACACCTCAAACAACAAACACCTGAAACAACAAATAACTCAAAACAACAAACACCTCAAACAGCAAATACCTCAAACAACAAACACCTCAAACAATAAACACCTCAAACAACAAACACCTCAAACATCAAACACCCCAAACAACAAACACATCAAACAACAAACACCTCAAACAACAAACACCCCAAACAACAAACACCCCAAACAACAAACACCCCAAACAACAAACACCCCAAACAACAAATACCTCAAACATCAAACACCTCAAACAACAAACACCTCAAACAGCAAACACCTCAAACAACAAATAACTCAAAACAACAAACACCTCAAATAGCAAACACCTCAAACAACAAACACCTCAAACAACAAACACCTCAATCAGCAAACACCTCAAACAACAAACACCTCAAACAACAAACACCTCAAACAACAAATAACTCAAAACAACAAACACCTCAAATAGCAAACACCTCAAACAACAAACACCTCAAACAACAAACACCTCAAACAACAAATAACTCAAAACAACAAACGCCTCAAACAACAAATAACTCAAAACAACAAACACCTGAAACAACAAACACCTCAAACAACAAACACATCGAACAACAAACAACTCAAACAACAAATAACTCAAAAACCTCAAACAACAAACACCTCAAACAACAAACACCTCAAACAACAAACACCTCAAACAACAAACACCTCAAACAACAAACACCTCAAACAACAAACACCTCAAGCAACAAACACCTCAAACAACAAACACCTCAAACAACAAACACCTCAAACAACAAATATCTCAAACAACAAACACCTCAAACAACAAACACCTCAAACAACAAACACCTCAAACAACAAACACCTCAAACAACAAATATCTCAAACAACATACACCTCAAACAACAAACACCTCAAACAACAAACACCTCAAACAACAAACACCTCAAACAACAAACACCTGAAACAACAGATAACTCAAACAACAAACACCTCAAAAAGCAAACACCTCAAACAACAAATAACTCAAAACAACAAACACCTCAAATAGCAAACACCTCAAACAACAAACACCTCAAACACCAAACACCTCAAACAGCAAACACCTCAAACAACAAACACCTCAAACAACAAACACCTCAAACAACAAATAACTCAAAACAACAAACACCTCAAATAGCAAACACCTCAAACAACAAACACCTCAAACAACAAACACCTCAAACAACAAATAACTCAAAACAACAAACGCCTCAAACAACAAATAACTCAAAACAACAAACACCTGAAACAACAAACACCTCAAACAACAAACACATCAAACAACAAACAACTGAAACAACAAACACCTCAAACAACAAACACCTCAAACAACAAACACCTCAAACAACAAACACCTGAAACAACAAATATCTCAAACAACAAACACCTCAAACAACAAACACCTCAAACAACAAACACCTCAAACAACAAACACCTCAAACAACAAACTCCTCAAACAACAAACACCTCAAACAACAAATATCTCAAACAACAAACACCTCAAACAACAAACACCTCAAACAACAAACACCTCAAACAGCAAAGACCTCAAACAACAAACACCTCTAACAACAAACACCTCAAACAACAAACACCTCAAACAACAAACACCTCAAACAACAAATATCTCAAACAACAAACACCTCAAACAACAAACACCTCAAACAACAAACACCTCAAACAACAAACACCTCAAACAACAAATATCTCAAACAACAAACACCTCAAACAACAAATAACTCAAAACAACAAACACCTCAAACAGCAAACACCTCAAACAACAAACACCTCAAACAACAAACACCTCAAACAACAAACACCTCAAACAACAAACACTTCAAACAACAAACACCTCAAACAACAAACACCTCAAACAACAAACACCTCAAACAACAAACACCTCAAACAACAAACACCTCAAACAACAAACACCTCAAACAACAAATATCTCAAACAACAAACACCTCAAACAACAAACACCTCAAACAACAAACACCTCAAACAACAAACACCTGAAACAACAAATATCTCAAACAACATACACCTCAAACAACAAACACCTCAAACAACAAACACCTCAACAACAAACACCTGAAACAACAGATAACTCAAACAACAAACACCTCAAAAAGCAAACACCTCAAACAACAAATAACTCAAAACAACAAACACCTCAAATAGCAAACACCTCAAACAACAAACACCTCAAACAACAAACACCTCAAACAGCAAACACCTCAAACAACAAACACCTCAAACAACAAACACCTCAAACAACAAGTAACTCAAAACAACAAACACCTCAAATAGCAAACACCTCAAACAACAAACACCTCAAACAACAAACACCTCAAACAACAAATAACTCAAAACAACAAACGCCTCAAACAACAAATAACTCAAAACAACAAACACCTGAAACAACAAACACCTCAAACAACAAACAGATCAAACAACAAACAACTCAAACAACAAATAACTCAAAAACCTCAAACAACAAACACCTCAAACAACAAACACCTCAAACAACAAACACCTCAAACAACAAACACGTCAAACAACAAACACCTCAAACAACAAACACCTCAAACAACAAACACCTCAAACAACAAACACCTCAAACAACAAACACCTCAAACAACAAACACCTCAAACAACAAACACCTCAAACAACAAACACCTCAAACAACAAACATCTCAAACAACAAACATCTCAAACAACAAACACCCCAAACATCAAACACCTCAAACAACAAACACCCCAAACAACAAACACATCAAACAACAAACACCTCAAACAACAAACACCTGAAACAACAAATAACTCAAAACAACAAACACCTCAAACAGCAAATACCTCAAACAACAAACACCTCAAACAACAAACACCTCAAACAACAAACACCTCAAACATCAAACACCCCAAACAACAAAAACATCAAACAACAAACACCTCAAACAACAAATAACTCAAAACAACAAACACCTCAAACAGCAAATACCTCAAACAACAAACACCTCAAACAACAAACACCTCAAACAACAAACACCTCAAACATCAAACACCCCAAACAACAAAAACATCAAACAACAAACACCTCAAACAACAAACACCCCAAACAACAAACACATCAAACAACAAACACCTCAAACAACAAACACCACAAACAACAAACACCTCAAACAACAAACACCTCAAACAACAAACACCTGAAACAACAAATATCTCAAACAACAAACACCTCAAACAACAAACACCTCAAACAATAAACACCTCAAACAACAAACACCTCAAACAACAAACACCTCAAACAACAAACACCTCAAACAACAAATATCTCAAACAACAAACACCTCAAACAAAAAACACCTCAAACAGCAAACACCTCAAACAGCAAACACCTCAAACAACAAACACCTCAACAACAAACACCTGAAACAACAGATAACTCAAACAAATAACACCTCAAACAGCAAACACCTCAAACAACAAACACCTCAAACAATAAATAACTCAAAACAACAAACGCCTCAAACAACACATAACTCAAAACAACAAACACCTCAAACAACAAACACATCAAACAACAAGCAACTCAAACAACAAATAACTCAAAAACCTCAAACAACAAATACCTCAAACATCAAACACCTCAAACAACAAACACCTCAAACAACAAACACCTCAAACAACAAATAACTCAAAACAACAAACACCTCAAATAGCAAACACCTCAAACAACAAACACCTCAAACAATAAACACCTCAAACAACAAACACCTGAAACAACAAATAACTCAAAACAACAAACACCTCAAACAGCAAATACCTCAAACAACAAACACCTCAAACAATAAACACCTCAAACAACAATCACCTCAAACATCAAACACCCCAAACAACAAACACATCAAACAACAAACACCTCAAACAACAAACACCCCAAACAACAAACACCCCAAACAACAAACACCCCAAACAACAAACACCCCAAACAGCAAACACCTCAAACAACAAATAACTCAAAACAACAAACACCTCAAATAGCAAACACCTCAAACAACAAACACCTCAAACAACAAACACCTCAATCAGCAAACACCTCAAACAACAAACACCTCAAACAACAAACACCTCAAACAACAAATAACTCAAAACAACAAACACCTCAAATAGCAAACACCTCAAACAACAAACACCTCAAACAACAAACACCTCAAACAACAAATAACTCAAAACAACAAACGCCTCAAACAACAAATAACTCAAAACAACAAACACCTGAAACAACAAACACCTCAAACAACAAACACATCGAACAACAAACAACTCAAACAACAAAAAACTCAAAAACCTCAAACAACAAACACCTCAAACAACAAACACCTCAAACAACAAACACCTCAAACAACAAACACCTCAAACAACAAACACCTCAAACAACAAACACCTCAAACAACAAACACCTCAAACAACAAACACCTCAAACAACAAACACCTCAAACAACAAACACCTCAAACAACAAACATCTCAAACAACAAACATCTCAAACAACAAACACCCCAAACATCAAACACCTCAAACAACAAACACCCCAAACAACAAACACATCAAACAACAAACACCTCAAACAACAAACACCTGAAACAACAAATTACTCAAAACAACAAACACCTCAAACAGCAAATACCTCAAACAACAAACACCTCAAACAACAAACACCTCAAACAACAAACACCTCAAACATCAAACACCCCAAACAACAAAAACATCAAACAACAAACACCTCAAACAACAAACACCCCAAACAACAAACACATCAAACAACAAACACCTCAAACAACAAACACCACAAACAACAAACACCTCAAACAAACACCTCAAACAACAAACACCTGAAACAACAAATATCTCAAACAACAAACACCCCAAACAACAAACACCCCAAACAGCAAACACCTCAAACAACAAATAACTCAAAACAACAAACACCTCAAATAGCAAACACCTCAAACAACAAACACCTCAAACAACAAACACCTCAATCAGCAAACACCTCAAACAACAAACACCTCAAACAACAACACCTCAAACAACAAATAACTCAAAACAACAAACACCTCAAATAGCAAACACCTCAAACAACAAACACCTCAAACAACAAACACCTCAAACAACAAATAACTCAAAACAACAAACGCCTCAAACAACAAATAACTCAAAACAACAAACACCTGAAACAACAAACACCTCAAACAACAAACACATCGAACAACAAACAACTCAAACAACAAAAAACTCAAAAACCTCAAACAACAAACACCTCAAACAACAAACACCTCAAACAACAAACACCTCAAACAACAAACACCTCAAACAACAAACACCTCAAACAACAAACACCTCAAACAACAAACACCTCAAACAACAAACACCTCAAACAACAAACACCTCAAACAACAAACACCTCAAACAACAAACACCTCAAACAACAAACATCTCAAACAACAAACATCTCAAACAACAAACACCCCAAACATCAAACACCTCAAACAACAAACACCCCAAACAACAAACACATCAAACAACAAACACCTCAAACAACAAACACCTGAAACAACAAATTACTCAAAACAACAAACACCTCAAACAGCAAATACCTCAAACAACAAACACCTCAAACAACAAACACCTCAAACAACAAACACCTCAAACATCAAACACCCCAAACAACAAAAACATCAAACAACAAACACCTCAAACAACAAACACCCCAAACAACAAACACATCAAACAACAAACACCTCAAACAACAAACACCACAAACAACAAACACCTCAAACAAACACCTCAAACAACAAACACCTGAAACAACAAATATCTCAAACAACAAACACCTCAAACAACAAACACCTCAAACAATAAACACCTCAAACAACAAACACCTCAAACAACAAACACCTCAAACAACAAACACCTCAAACAACAAACACCTCAACAACAAACACCTCAAACAACAAATATCTCAAACAACAAACACCTCAAACAAAAAACACCTCCAACAGCAAACACCTCAAACAGCAAACACCTCAAACAGCAAACACCTCAAACAACAAACACCTCAAACAACAAACACCTCAAACAACAAACACCTCAAACAACAAACACCTGAAACAACAAATATCTCAAACAACAAACACCTCAAACAACAAACATCTCAAACAACAAACACCTGAAAAAACAAACACCTCAAACAACAAATAACTCAAAACGACAAACACCTCAAACAGCAAACACCTCAAACAATAAACACCATAAACAACAAACACCTCAAACAACAAACACCTCAAACAACAAACACCTCAAACAACAAACACCTCAAACAATAAAAACCTCAAACAACAAACACCTCAAACAACAAACATCTCAAACAACAAACACCTCAAACAAAAAACACCTCCAACAGCAAACACCTCAAACAGCAAACACCTCAAACAGCAAACACCTCAAACAACAAACACCTCAAACAACAAACACCTCAAACAACAAACACCTCAAACAACAAACACCTGAAACAACAAATATCTCAAACAACAAACACCTCAAACAACAAACATCTCAAACAACAAACACCTGAAAAAACAAACACCTCAAACAACAAATAACTCAAAACGACAAACACCTCAAACAGAAAACACCTCAAACAATAAACACCATAAACAACAAACACCTCAAACAACAAACACCTCAAACAACAAACACCTCAAACAACAAACACCTCAAACAATAAAAACCTCAAACAACAAACACCTCAAACAACAAACATCTCAAACAACAAACACCTCAAACAACAAACACCGCAAACAACAAACACCTCAAACAACAAACACCTCAAACAACAAACACCTCAAACAACAAACACCTCAAACAACAAACACCTGAAACAACAAATATCTCAAACAACATACACCTCAAACAACAAACACCTCAAACAACAAACACCTGAAAAAACAGATAACTCAAACAACAAACACCTCAAACAGCAAACACCTCAAACAACAAACACCTCAAACAACAAACACATCGAACAACAAACAACTCAAACAACAAAAAACTCAAAAACCTCAAACAACAAACACCTCAAACAACAAATAACTCAAAACAACAAACACCTGAAACAACAAACACCTCAAACAACAAACACATCAAACAACAAACAACTCAAACAACAAACACCTCAAACAACAAACACCTCAAACAACAAACACCTCAAACAACAAACACCTCAAACAACAAACACCTCAAACAACAAACACCTCAAACAACAAACACCTCAAACAACAAACATCTCAAACAACAAACATCTCAAACAACAAACACATCAAACAACAAACACCTGAAACAACAAATAACTCAAAACAACAAACACCTCAAACAGCAAATACCTCAAACAACATACACCTCAAACAATAAACACCTCAAACAACAAACACCTCAAACATCAAACACCCCAAACAACAAAAACATCAAACAACAAACACCTCAAACAACAAACACCCCAAACAACAAACACATCAAACAACAAACACCTCAAACAACAAACACCACAAACAACAAACACCTCAAACAACAAACACCCCAAACAACAAACACCCCAAACAACAAACACCCCAAACAACAAATACCTCAAACATCAAACACCTCAAACAACAAACACCTAAAACAACAAACACCCCAAACAACAAACACCTCAAACAACAAACACCCCAAACAACAAACACCTCAAACAGCAAACACCTCAAACAGCAAACACCTGAAACAACAAATAACTCAAAAAAACAAACACCTCAAACAACAAACACCTCAAACAACAAACACCCCAAACAACAAATACCTCAAACATCAAACACCTCAAACAACAAACACCTAAAACAACAAACACCCCAAACAACAAACACCTCAAACAACAAACACCTCAAACAACAAATAACTCAAAACAACAAACACCTGAAACAGCAAATACCTCAAACAACAAACACCTCAAACAATAAACACCTCAAACAACAAACACCTCAAACATCAAACACCCCAAACAACAAACACATCAAACAACAAACACCTCAAACAACAAACACCCCAAACAACAAACACCCCAAACAACATACACCCCAAACAACAAACACCCCAAACAACAAATACCTCAAATATCAAACACCTCAAACAACAAACACCTCAAACAGCAAACACCTCAAACAACAAATAACTCAAAACAACAAACACCTCAAATAGCAAACACCTCAAACAACAAACACCTCAAACAACAAACACCTCAATCAGCAAACACCTCAAACAACAAACACCACAAACAACAAACACCTCAAACAACAAATAACTCAAAACAACAAACACCTCAAATAGCAAACACCTCAAACAACAAACACCTCAAACAACAAACACCTCAAACAACAAATAACTCAAAACAACAAACGCCTCAAACAACAAATAACTCAAAACAACAAACACCTGAAACAACAAACACCTCAAACAACAAACACATCAAACAACAAACAACTCAAACAACAAATAACTCAAAAACCTCAAACAACAAACACCTCAAACAACAAACACCTCAAACAACAAACACCTCAAACAACAAACACCTCAAACAACAAACACCTCAAACAACAAACAGCTCAAACAACAAACACCTCAAACAACAAACACCTCAAACAACAAACACCTCAAACAACAAACACCTCAAACAACAAACACCTCAAACAACAAATACCTCAAACAACAAGCACCTCAAACAACAAACACCTCAAACAACAAACACCTCAAACAACAAACACCCCAAACAACAAACACCTCAAACAACAAATACCTCAAACAACAAGCACCTCAAACAACAAACACCTCAAACAACAAACACCTCAAACAACAAACACCTCAAACAACAAACACCTCAAACAACAAACACCTCAAACAACAAACACCTCCAACAACAAACACCTCAAACAACAAACACCTCAAACAACAAACACCTCAAACAACAAATAACTCAAAACAACAAACACCTCAAACAGCAAATACCTCAAACAACAAACACCTCAAACAATAAACACCTCAAACAACAAACACCTCAAACATCAAACACCCCAAACAACAAACACATCAAACAACAAACACCTCAAACAACAAACACCCCAAACAACAAACACCCCAAACAACATACACCCCAAACAACAAACACCCCAAACAACAAATACCTCAAATATCAAACACCTCAAACAACAAACACCTCAAACAGCAAACACCTCAAACAACAAATAACTCAAAACAACAAACACCTCAAATAGCAAACACCTCAAACAACAAACACCTCAAACAACAAACACCTCAATCAGCAAACACCTCAAACAACAAACACCACAAACAACAAACACCTCAAACAACAAATAACTCAAAACAACAAACACCTCAAATAGCAAACACCTCAAACAACAAACACCTCAAACAACAAACACCTCAAACAACAAATAACTCAAAACAACAAACGCCTCAAACAACAAATAACTCAAAACAACAAACACCTGAAACAACAAACACCTCAAACAACAAACACATCAAACAACAAACAACTCAAACAACAAATAACTCAAAAACCTCAAACAACAAACACCTCAAACAACAAACACCTCAAACAACAAACACCTCAAACAACAAACACCTCAAACAACAAACACCTCAAACAACAAACAGCTCAAACAACAAACACCTCAAGCAACAAACACCTCAAACAACAAACACCTCAAACAACAAACACCTCAAACAACAAACACCTCAAACAACAAATACCTCAAACAACAAGCACCTCAAACAACAAACACCTCAAACAACAAACACCTCAAACAACAAACACCCCAAACAACAAACACCTCAAACAACAAATACCTCAAACAACAAGCACCTCAAACAACAAACACCTCAAACAACAAACACCTCAAACAACAAACACCTCAAACAACAAACACCTCAAACAACAAACACCTCAAACAACAAACACCTCAAACAACAAACACCTCAAACAACAAACACCTCAAACAACAAACACCTCAAACAACAAACACCTGAAACAACAGATAACTCAAACAACAAACACCTCAAAAAGCAAACACCTCAAACAACAAATAACTCAAAACAACAAACACCTCAAATAGCAAACACCTCAAACAACAAACACCTCAAACAACAAACACCTCAAACAGCAAACACCTCAAACAACAAACACCTCAAACAACAAACACCTCAAACAACAAATAACTCAAAACAACAAACACCTCAAATAGCAAACACCTCAAACAACATACACCTCAAACAATAAACACCTCAAACAACAAACACCTCAAACATCAAACACCCCAAACAACAAAAACATCAAACAACAAACACCTCAAACAACAAACACCCCAAACAACAAACACATCAAACAACAAACACCTCAAACAACAAACACCACAAACAACAAACACCTCAAACAACAAACACCCCAAACAACAAACACCTCAAACAACAAACACCCCAAACAACAAACACCTCAAACAGCAAACACCTCAAACAGCAAACACCTGAAACAACAAATAACTCAAAAAAACAAACACCTCAAACAACAAACACCTCAAACAACAAACACCCCAAACAACAAATACCTCAAACATCAAACACCTCAAACAACAAACACCTAAAACAACAAACACCCCAAACAACAAACACCTCAAACAACAAACACCTCAAACAACAAATAACTCAAAACAACAAACACCTCAAACAGCAAATACCTCAAACAACAAACACCTCAAACAATAAACAACTCAAACAACAAACACCTCAAACATCAAACACCCCAAACAACAAACACATCAAACAACAAACACCTCAAACAACAAACACCCCAAACAACAAACACCCCAAACAACAAACTCCCCAAACAACAAACACCCCAAACAACAAATACCTCAAATATCAAACACCTCAAACAACAAGCACCTCAAACAACAAACACCTCAAACAACAAACACCTCAAACAACAAACACCCCAAACAACAAACACCTCAAACAACAAATACCTCAAACAACAAGCACCTCAAACAACAAACACCTCAAACAACAAACACCTCAAACAACAAACACCTCAAACAACAAACACCTCAAACAACAAACACCTCAAACAACAAACACCTCAAACAACAAACACCTCAAACAACAAACACCTCAAACAACAAACACCTCAAACAACAAACACCTGAAACAACAGATAACTCAAACAACAAACACCTCAAAAAGCAAACACCTCAAACAACAAATAACTCAAAACAACAAACACCTCAAATAGCAAACACCTCAAACAACAAACACCTCAAACAACAAACACCTCAAACAGCAAACACCTCAAACAACAAACACCTCAAACAACAAACACCTCAAACAACAAATAACTCAAAACAACAAACACCTCAAATAGCAAACACCTCAAACAACATACACCTCAAACAATAAACACCTCAAACAACAAACACCTCAAACATCAAACACCCCAAACAACAAAAACATCAAACAACAAACACCTCAAACAACAAACACCCCAAACAACAAACACATCAAACAACAAACACCTCAAACAACAAACACCACAAACAACAAACACCTCAAACAACAAACACCCCAAACAACAAACACCTCAAACAACAAACACCCCAAACAACAAACACCTCAAACAGCAAACACCTCAAACAGCAAACACCTGAAACAACAAATAACTCAAAAAAACAAACACCTCAAACAACAAACACCTCAAACAACAAACACCCCAAACAACAAATACCTCAAACATCAAACACCTCAAACAACAAACACCTAAAACAACAAACACCCCAAACAACAAACACCTCAAACAACAAACACCTCAAACAACAAATAACTCAAAACAACAAACACCTCAAACAGCAAATACCTCAAACAACAAACACCTCAAACAATAAACAACTCAAACAACAAACACCTCAAACATCAAACACCCCAAACAACAAACACATCAAACAACAAACACCTCAAACAACAAACACCCCAAACAACAAACACCCCAAACAACAAACTCCCCAAACAACAAACACCCCAAACAACAAATACCTCAAATATCAAACACCTCAAACAACAAACACCTCAAACAGCAAACACCTCAAACAACAAATAACTCAAAACAACAAACACCTCAAATAGCAAACACCTCAAACAACAAACACCTCAAACAACAAACACCTCAATCAGCAAACACCTCAAACAACAAACACCTCAAACAACAAACACCTCAAACAACAAATAACTCAAAACAACAAACACCTCAAATAGCAAACACCTCAAACAACAAACACCTCAAACAACAAACACCTCAAACAACAAATAACTCAAAACAACAAACGCCTCAAACAACAAATAACTCAAAACAACAAACACCTGAAACAACAAACACCTCAAACAACAAACACATCAAACAACAAACAACTCAAACAACAAACACCTCAAACAACAAACACCTCAAACAACAAACACCTCAAACAACAAACACCTCAAACAACAAACACCTCAAACAACAAACATCTCAAACAACAAACATCTCAAACAACAAACACCCCAAACATCAAACACCTCAAACAACAAACACCCCAAACAACAAACACCTCAAACAACAAACACCTCAAACAACAAGCACCTCAAACAACAAACACCTCAAACAACAAACACCTCAAACAACAAACACCTCAAACAACAAACACCTCAAACAACAAACACCTCAAACAACAAACAGCTCAAACAACAAACACCTCAAACAACAAACACCTGAAACAACAAATATCTCAAACAACATACACCTCAAACAACAAACACATCAAACAACAAACAACTCAAACAACAAATATCTCAAAAACCTCAAACAACAAACACCTCAAACAACAAACACCTCAAACAACAAACACCTCAAACAACAAACACCTCAAACAACAAACACCTCAAACAACAAACAGCTCAAACAACAAACACCTCAAACAACAAACACCTCAAACAACAAACACCTCAAACAACAAACACCTGAAACAACAAATATCTCAAACAACATACACCTCAAACAACAAACACCTCAAACAACAAACACCTCAAACAACAAACACCTGAAACAACAGATAACTCAAACAACAAACACCTCAAAAAGCAAACACCTCAAACAACAAATAACTCAAAACAACAAACACCTCAAATAGCAAACACCTCAAACAACAAACACCTCAAACAACAAACACCTCAAACAGCAAACACCTCAAACAACAAACACCTCAAACAACAAACACCTCAAACAACAAATAACTCAAAACAACAAACACCTCAAATAGCAAACACCTCAAACAACATACACCTCAAACAATAAACACCTCAAACAACAAACACCTCAAACATCAAACACCCCAAACAACAAAAACATCAAACAACAAACACCTCAAACAACAAACACCCCAAACAACAAACACATCAAACAACAAACACCTCAAACAACAAACACCACAAACAACAAACACCTCAAACAACAAACACCCCAAACAACAAACACCCCAAACAACAAACACCCCAAACAACAAATACCTCAAACATCAAACACCTCAAACAACAAACACCTAAAACAACAAACACCCCAAACAACAAACACCTCAAACAACAAACACCCCAAACAACAAACACCTCAAACAGCAAACACCTCAAACAGCAAACACCTGAAACAACAAATAACTCAAAAAAACAAACACCTCAAACAACAAACACCTCAAACAACAAACACCCCAAACAACAAATACCTCAAACATCAAACACCTCAAACAACAAACACCTAAAACAACAAACACCCCAAACAACAAACACCTCAAACAACAAACACCTCAAACAACAAATAACTCAAAACAACAAACACCTCAAACAGCAAATACCTCAAACAACAAACACCTCAAACAATAAACACCTCAAACAACAAACACCTCAAACATCAAACACCCCAAACAACAAACACATCAAACAACAAACACCTCAAACAACAAACACCCCAAACAACAAACACCCCAAACAACAAACACCCCAAACAACAAACACCCCAAACAACAAATACCTCAAATATCAAACACCTCAAACAACAAACACCTCAAACAACAAACACCTCAAACAACAAACACCTCAATCAGCAAACACCTCAAACAACAAACACCTCAAACAACAAACACCCCAAACAACAAATAACTCAAAACAACAAACACCTCAAATAGCAAACACCTCAAACAACAAACACCTCAAACAACAAACACCTCAAACAACAAATAACTCAAAACAACAAACGCCTCAAACAACAAATAACTCAAAACAACAAACACCTGAAACAACAAACACCTCAAACAACAAACACATCAAACAACAAACAACTCAAACAACAAATAACTCAAAAACCTCAAACAACAAACACCTCAAACAACAAACACCTCAAACAACAAACACCTCAAACAACAAACACCTCAAACAACAAACACCTCAAACAACAAACACCTCAAACAACAAACACCTCAAACAACAAACACCTCAAACAACAAACACCTCAAACAACAAACACCTCAAACAACAAACACCTCAAACAACAAACACCTCAAACAACAAACACCTCAAACAACAAACACCTCAAACAACAAACATCTCAAACAACAAACATCTCAAACAACAAACACCCCAAACATCAAACACCTCAAACAACAAACACCCCAAACAACAAACACCTCAAACAACAAACACCTAAAACAACAAGCACCTCAAACAACAAACACCTCAAACAACAAACACCTCAAACAACAAACACCTCAAACAACAAACACCTCAAACAACAAACATCTCAAACAACAAACATCTCAAACAACAAACACCCCAAACATCAAACACCTCAAACAACAAACACCCCAAACAACAAACACCTCAAACAACAAACACCTCAAACAACAAGCACCTCAAACAACAAACACCTCAAACAACAAACACCTCAAACAACAAACACCTCAAACAACAAACACCTCAAACAACAAACACCTCAAACAACAAACAGCTCAAACAACAAACACCTCAAACAACAAACACCTGAAACAACAAATATCTCAAACAACATACACCTCAAACAACAAACACCTCAAACAACAAACACCTCAAACAACAAACACCTGAAACAACAGATAACTCAAACAACAAACACCTCAAAAAGCAAACACCTCAAACAACAAATAACTCAAAACAACAAACACCTCAAATAGCAAACACCTCAAACAACAAACACCTCAAACAACAAACACCTCAAACAGCAAACACCTCAAACAACAAACACCTCAAACAACAAACACCTCAAACAACAAATAACTCAAAACAACAAACACCTCAAATAGCAAACACCTCAAACAACAAACACCTCAAACAACAAACACCTCAAACAACAAATAACTCAAAACAACAAACGCCTCAAACAACAAATAACTCAAAACAACAAACACCTGAAACAACAAACACCTCAAACAACAAACACATCAAACAACAAACAACTCAAACAACAAACACCTCAAACAACAATACCTCAAACAACAAACACCTCAAACAACAAACACCTGAAACAACAAATATCTCAAACAACAAACACCTCAAACAACAAACACCTCAAACAACAAACACCTCAAACAACAAACACCTCAAACAACAAATATCTCAAACAACAAACACCTCAAACAACAAACACCTCAAACAACAAACACCTCAAACAGCAAAGACCTCAAACAACAAACACCTCTAACAACAAACACCTCAAACAACAAACACCTCAAACAACAAACACCTCAAACAACAAATATCTCAAACAACAAACACCTCAAACAACAAACACCTCAAGCAACAAACACCTCAAACAACAAACACCTCAAACAACAAATATCTCAAACAACAAACACCTCAAACAACAAATAACTCAAAACAACAAACACCTCAAACAGCAAACACCTCAAACAACAAACACCTCAAACAACAAACACCTCAAACAACAAACACTTCAAACAACAAACACCTCAAACAACAAACACCTCAAACAACAAACACCTCAAACAACAAACACCTCAAACAACAAACACCTCAAACAACAAATATCTCAAACAACAAACACCTCAAACAACAAACACCTCAAACAACAAACACCTCAAACAACAAACACCTCAAACAACAAACACCTGAAACAACAAATATCTCAAACAACATACACCTCAAACAACAAACACCTCAAACAACAAACACCTCAAACAACAAACACCTGAAACAACAGATAACTCAAACAACAAACACCTCAAAAAGCAAACACCTCAAACAACAAATAACTCAAAACAACAAACACCTCAAATAGCAAACACCTCAAACAACAAACACCTCAAACAACAAACACCTCAAACAGCAAACACCTCAAACAGCAAACACCTCAAACAACAAACACCTCAAACAACAAACACCTCAAACAACAAATAACTCAAAACAACAAACACCTCAAATAGGAAACACCTCAAACAACAAACACCTCAAACAACAAATAACTCAAAATAACAAACGCCTCAAACAACAAATAACTCAAAACAACAAACACCTGAAACAACAAACACCTCAAACAACAAACACCTCAAACAACAAACACGTCAAACAACAAACACCTCAAACAACAAACACCTCAAACAACAAACACCTCAAACAACAAACACCTCAAACAACAAACACCTCAAACAACGAACACCTCAAACAACAAACACCTCAAACAACAAACATCTCAAACAACAAACATCTCAAACAACAAACACCCCAAACATCAAAAACCTCAAACAACAAACACCCCAAACAACAAACACATCAAACAACAAACACCTCAAACAACAAACACCTGAAACAACAAATAACTCAAAACAACAAACACCTCAAACAGCAAATACCTCAAACAACAAACACCTAAAACAACAAACACCCCAAACAACAAACACCTCAAACAACAAACACCTCAAACAACAAATAACTCAAAACAACAAACACCTCAAACAGCAAATACCTCAAACAACAAACACCTCAAACAATAAACACCTCAAACAACAAACACCTCAAACATCAAACACCCCAAACAACAAACACATCAAACAACAAACACCTCAAACAACAAACACCCCAAACAACAAACACCCCAAACAACAAACACCCCAAACAACAAACACCCCAAACAACAAATACCTCAAATATCAAACACCTCAAACAACAAACACCTCAAACAGCAAACACCTCAAACAACAAATAACTCAAAACAACAAACACCTCAAATAGCAAACACCTCAAACAACAAACACCTCAAACAACAAACACCTCAATCAGCAAACACCTCAAACAACAAACACCTCAAACAACAAACACCTCAAACAACAAATAACTCAAAACAACAAACACCTCAAATAGCAAACACCTCAAACAACAAACACCTCAAACAACAAACACCTCAAACAACAAATAACTCAAAACAACAAACGCCTCAAACAACAAATAACTCAAAACAACAAACACCTGAAACAACAAACACCTCAAACAACAAACACATCAAACAACAAACAACTCAAACAACAAATAACTCAAAAACCTCAAACAACAAACACCTCAAACAACAAACACCTCAAACAACAAACACCTCAAACAACAAACACCTCAAACAACAAACACCTCAAACAACAAACACCTCAAACAACAAACACCTCAAACAACAAACACCTCAAACAACAAACACCTCAAACAACAAACACCTCAAACAACAAACACCTCAAACAACAAACACCTCAAACAACAAACATCTCAAACAACAAACACCCCAAACATCAAACACCTCAAACAACAAACACCCCAAACAACAAACACCTCAAACAACAAACACCTCAAACAACAAGCACCTCAAACAACAAACACCTCAAACAACAAACACCTCAAACAACAAACACCTCAAACAACAAACACCTCAAACAACAAACAGCTCAAACAACAAACACCTCAAACAACAAACACCTGAAACAACAAATATCTCAAACAACATACACCTCAAACAACAAACACCTCAAACAACAAACACCTCAAACAACAAACACCTCAAACAACAGATAACTCAAACAACAAACACCTCAAAAAGCAAACACCTCAAACAACAAATAACTCAAAACAACAAACACCTCAAATAGCAAACACCTCAAACAACAAACACCTCAAACAACAAACACCTCAAACAGCAAACACCTCAAACAACAAACACCTCAAACAACAAACACCTCAAACAACAAATAACTCAAAACAACAAACACCTCAAATAGCAAACACCTCAAACAACAAACACCTCAAACAACAAACACCTCAAACAACAAATAACTCAAAACAACAAACGCCTCAAACAACAAATAACTCAAAACAACAAACACCTGAAACAACAAACACCTCAAACAACAAACACATCAAACAACAAACAACTCAAACAACAAACACCTCAAACAACAATACCTCAAACAACAAACACCTCAAACAACAAACACCTGAAACAACAAATATCTCAAACAACAAACACCTCAAACAACAAACACCTCAAACAACAAACACCTCAAACAACAAACACCTCAAACAACAAATATCTCAAACAACAAACACCTCAAACAACAAACACCTCAAACAACAAACACCTCAAACAGCAAAGACCTCAAACAACAAACACCTCTAACAACAAACACCTCAAACAACAAACACCTCAAACAACAAACACCTCAAACAACAAATATCTCAAACAACAAACACCTCAAACAACAAACACCTCAAGCAACAAACACCTCAAACAACAAACACCTCAAACAACAAATATCTCAAACAACAAACACCTCAAACAACAAATAACTCAAAACAACAAACACCTCAAACAGCAAACACCTCAAACAACAAACACCTCAAACAACAAACACCTCAAACAACAAACACTTCAAACAACAAACACCTCAAACAACAAACACCTCAAACAACAAACACCTCAAACAACAAACACCTCAAACAACAAACACCTCAAACAACAAATATCTCAAACAACAAACACCTCAAACAACAAACACCTCAAACAACAAACACCTCAAACAACAAACACCTCAAACAACAAACACCTGAAACAACAAATATCTCAAACAACATACACCTCAAACAACAAACACCTCAAACAACAAACACCTCAAACAACAAACACCTGAAACAACAGATAGCTCAAACAACAAACACCTCAAAAAGCAAACACCTCAAACAACAAATAACTCAAAACAACAAACACCTCAAATAGCAAACACCTCAAACAACAAACACCTCAAACAACAAACACCTCAAACAGCAAACACCTCAAACAGCAAACACCTCAAACAACAAACACCTCAAACAACAAACACCTCAAACAACAAATAACTCAAAACAACAAACACCTCAAATAGGAAACACCTCAAACAACAAACACCTCAAACAACAAACACCTCAAACAACAAATAACTCAAAACAACAAACGCCTCAAACAACAAATAACTCAAAACAACAAACACCTGAAACAACAAACACCTCAAACAACAAACACCTCAAACAACAAACACCTCAAACAACAAACACGTCAAACAACAAACACCTCAAACAACAAACACCTCAAACAACAAACACCTCAAACAACAAACACCTCAAACAACAAACACCTCAAACAACAAACACCTCAAACAACGAACACCTCAAACAACAAACACCTCAAACAACAAACATCTCAAACAACAAACATCTCAAACAACAAACACCCCAAACATCAAACACCTCAAACATCAAACACCCCAAACAACAAACACATCAAACAACAAACACCTCAAACAACAAACACCTGAAACAACAAATAACTCAAAACAACAAACACCTCAAACAGCAAATACCTCAAACAACAAACACCTAAAACAACAAACACCCCAAACAACAAACACCTCAAACAACAAACACCTCAAACAACAAATAACTCAAAACAACAAACACCTCAAACAGCAAATACCTCAAACAACAAACACCTCAAACAATAAACACCTCAAACAACAAACACCTCAAACATCAAACACCCCAAACAACAAACACATCAAACAACAAACACCTCAAACAACAAACACCCCAAACAACAAACACCCCAAACAACAAACACCCCAAACAACAAACACCCCAAACAACAAATACCTCAAATATCAAACACCTCAAACAACAAACACCTCAAACAGCAAACACCTCAAACAACAAATAACTCAAAACAACAAACACCTCAAATAGCAAACACCTCAAACAACAAACACCTCAAACAACAAACACCTCAATCAGCAAACACCTCAAACAACAAACACCTCAAACAACAAACACCTCAAACAACAAATAACTCAAAACAACAAACACCTCAAATAGCAAACACCTCAAACAACAAACACCTCAAACAACAAACACCTCAAACAACAAATAACTCAAAACAACAAACGCCTCAAACAACAAATAACTCAAAACAACAAACACCTGAAACAACAAACACCTCAAGCAACAAACACATCAAACAACAAACAACTCAAACAACAAATAACTCAAAAACCTCAAACAACAAACACCTCAAACAACAAACACCTCAAACAACAAACACCTCAAACAACAAACACCTCAAACAACAAACACCTCAAACAACAAACACCTCAAACAACAAACACCTCAAACAACAAACACCTCAAACAACAAACACCTCAAACAACAAACACCTCAAACAACAAACACCTCAAACAACAAACACCTCAAACAACAAACACCTCAAACAACAAACATCTCAAACAACAAACATCTCAAACAACAATCACCCCAAACATCAAACACCTCAAACAACAAACACCCCAAACAACAAACACCTCAAACAACAAACACCTCAAACAACAAGCACCTCAAACAACAAACACCTCAAACAACAAACACCTCAAACAACAAACACCTCAAACAACAAACACCTCAAACAACAAACACCTCAAACAACAAACAGCTCAAACAACAAACACCTCAAACAACAAACACCTGAAACAACAAATATCTCAAACAACATACACCTCAAACAACAAACACCTCAAACAACAAACACCTCAAACAACAAACACCTGAAACAACAGATAACTCAAACAACAAACACCTCAAAAAGCAAACACCTCAAACAACAAATAACTCAAAACAACAAACACCTCAAATAGCAAACACCTCAAACAACAAACACCTCAAACAACAAACACCTCAAACAGCAAACACCTCAAACAACAAACACCTCAAACAACAAACACCTCAAACAACAAATAACTCAAAACAACAAACACCTCAAATAGCAAACACCTCAAACAACAAACACCTCAAACAACAAACACCTCAAACAACATATAACTCAAAACAACAAACGCCTCAAACAACAAATAACTCAAAACAACAAACACCTGAAACAACAAACACCTCAAACAACAAACACATCAAACAACAAACAACTCAAACAACAAACACCTCAAACAACAATACCTCAAACAACAAACACCTCAAACAACAAACACCTGAAACAACAAATATCTCAAACAACAAACACCTCAAACAACAAACACCTCAAACAACAAACACCTCAAACAACAAACACCTCAAACAACAAATATCTCAAACAACAAACACCTCAAACAACAAACACCTCAAACAACAAACACCTCAAACAGCAAAGACCTCAAACAACAAACACCTCTAACAACAAACACCTCAAACAACAAACACCTCAAACAACAAACACCTCAAACAACAAATATCTCAAACAACAAATACCTCAAACAACAAACACCTCAAGCAACAAACACCTCAAACAACAAACACCTCAAACAACAAATATCTCAAACAACAAACACCTCAAACAACAAATAACTCAAAACAACAAACACCTCAAACAGCAAACACCTCAAACAACAAACACCTCAAACAACAAACACCTCAAACAACAAACACTTCAAACAACAAACACCTCAAACAACAAACACCTCAAACAACAAACACCTCAAACAACAAACACCTCAAACAACAAACACCTCAAACAACAAACACCTCAAACAACAAATATCTCAAACAACAAACACCTCAAACAACAAACACCTCAAACAACAAACACCTCAAACAACAAACACCTCAAACAACAAACACCTGAAACAACAAATATCTCAAACAACATACACCTCAAACAACAAACACCTCAAACAACAAACACCTCAAACAACAAACACCTGAAACAACAGATAACTCAAACAACAAACACCTCAAAAAGCAAACACCTCAAACAACAAATAACTCAAAACAACAAACACCTCAAATAGCAAACACCTCAAACAACAAACACCTCAAACAACAAACACCTCAAACAGCAAACACCTCAAACAGCAAACACCTCAAACAACAAACACCTCAAACAACAAACACCTCAAACAACAAATAACTCAAAACAACAAACACCTCAAACATCAAACACCTCAAACAACAAACACCCCAAACAACAAACACATCAAACAACAAACACCTCAAACAACAAACACCTGAAACAACAAATAACTCAAAACAACAAACACCTCAAACAGCAAATACCTCAAACAACAAACACCTCAAACAACAAACACATCAAACAACAAACACCTCAAACAACAAACACCACAAACAACAAACACCTCAAACAACAAACACCTCAAACAAAAAACACCTGAAACAACAAATATCTCAAACAACAAACACCTCAAACAACAAACACCTCAAACAATAAACACCTCAAACAACAAACACCTCAAACAACAAACACCTCAAACAACAAACACCTCAAACAACAAACACCTCAAACAACAAACACCTCAAACAACAAATATCTCAAACAACAAACACCTCAAACAAAAAACACCTCAAACAACAAACACCTCAAACAACAAATAACTCAAAACAACAAACACCTCAAATAGCAAACACCTCAAACAACAAACACCTCAAACAACAAACACCTCAAACAACAAATAACTCAAAACAACAAACGCCTCAAACAACAAATAACTCAAAACAACAAACACCTGAAACAACAAACACCTCAAACAACAAACACATCGAACAACAAACAACTCAAACAACAAATAACTCAAAAACCTCAAACAACAAACACCTCAAACAACAAACACCTCAAACAACAAACACCTCAAACAACAAACACCTCAAACAACAAACACCTCAAACAACAAACACCTCAAACAACAAATAACTCAAAACAACAAACACCTCAAATAGCAAACACCTCAAACAACAAACACCTCAAACAACAAACACCTCAAACAACAAATAACTCAAAACAACAAACGCCTCAAACAACAAATAACTCAAAACAACAAACACCTGAAACAACAAACACCTCAAGCAACAAACACATCAAACAACAAACAACTCAAACAACAAATAACTCAAAAACCTCAAACAACAAACACCTCAAACAACAAACACCTCAAACAACAAACACCTCAAACAACAAACACCTCAAACAACAAACACCTCAAACAACAAACACCTCAAACAACAAACACCTCAAACAACAAACACCTCAAACAACAAACACCTCAAACAACAAACACCTCAAACAACAAACACCTCAAACAACAAACACCTCAAACAACAAACACCTCAAACAACAAACATCTCAAACAACAAACATCTCAAACAACAATCACCCCAAACATCAAACACCTCAAACAACAAACACCCCAAACAACAAACACCTCAAACAACAAACACCTCAAACAACAAGCACCTCAAACAACAAACACCTCAAACAACAAACACCTCAAACAACAAACACCTCAAACAACAAACACCTCAAACAACAAACACCTCAAACAACAAACAGCTCAAACAACAAACACCTCAAACAACAAACACCTGAAACAACAAATATCTCAAACAACATACACCTCAAACAACAAACACCTCAAACAACAAACACCTCAAACAACAAACACCTGAAACAACAGATAACTCAAACAACAAACACCTCAAAAAGCAAACACCTCAAACAACAAATAACTCAAAACAACAAACACCTCAAATAGCAAACACCTCAAACAACAAACACCTCAAACAACAAACACCTCAAACAGCAAACACCTCAAACAACAAACACCTCAAACAACAAACACCTCAAACAACAAATAACTCAAAACAACAAACACCTCAAATAGCAAACACCTCAAACAACAAACACCTCAAACAACAAACACCTCAAACAACATATAACTCAAAACAACAAACGCCTCAAACAACAAATAACTCAAAACAACAAACACCTGAAACAACAAACACCTCAAACAACAAACACATCAAACAACAAACAACTCAAACAACAAACACCTCAAACAACAATACCTCAAACAACAAACACCTCAAACAACAAACACCTGAAACAACAAATATCTCAAACAACAAACACCTCAAACAACAAACACCTCAAACAACAAACACCTCAAACAACAAACACCTCAAACAACAAATATCTCAAACAACAAACACCTCAAACAACAAACACCTCAAACAACAAACACCTCAAACAGCAAAGACCTCAAACAACAAACACCTCTAACAACAAACACCTCAAACAACAAACACCTCAAACAACAAACACCTCAAACAACAAATATCTCAAACAACAAACACCTCAAACAACAAACACCTCAAGCAACAAACACCTCAAACAACAAACACCTCAAACAACAAATATCTCAAACAACAAACACCTCAAACAACAAATAACTCAAAACAACAAACACCTCAAACAGCAAACACCTCAAACAACAAACACCTCAAACAACAAACACCTCAAACAACAAACACTTCAAACAACAAACACCTCAAACAACAAACACCTCAAACAACAAACACCTCAAACAACAAACACCTCAAACAACAAACACCTCAAACAACAAACACCTCAAACAACAAATATCTCAAACAACAAACACCTCAAACAACAAACACCTCAAACAACAAACACCTCAAACAACAAACACCTCAAACAACAAACACCTGAAACAACAAATATCTCAAACAACATACACCTCAAACAACAAACACCTCAAACAACAAACACCTCAAACAACAAACACCTGAAACAACAGATAACTCAAACAACAAACACCTCAAAAAGCAAACACCTCAAACAACAAATAACTCAAAACAACAAACACCTCAAATAGCAAACACCTCAAACAACAAACACCTCAAACAACAAACACCTCAAACAGCAAACACCTCAAACAGCAAACACCTCAAACAACAAACACCTCAAACAACAAACACCTCAAACAACAAATAACTCAAAACAACAAACACCTCAAACATCAAACACCTCAAACAACAAACACCCCAAACAACAAACACATCAAACAACAAACACCTCAAACAACAAACACCTGAAACAACAAATAACTCAAAACAACAAACACCTCAAACAGCAAATACCTCAAACAACAAACACCTCAAACAACAAACACATCAAACAACAAACACCTCAAACAACAAACACCACAAACAACAAACACCTCAAACAACAAACACCTCAAACAAAAAACACCTGAAACAACAAATATCTCAAACAACAAACACCTCAAACAACAAACACCTCAAACAATAAACACCTCAAACAACAAACACCTCAAACAACAAACACCTCAAACAACAAACACCTCAAACAACAAACACCTCAAACAACAAACACCTCAAACAACAAATATCTCAAACAACAAACACCTCAAACAAAAAACACCTCAAACAACAAACACCTCAAACAACAAATAACTCAAAACAACAAACACCTCAAATAGCAAACACCTCAAACAACAAACACCTCAAACAACAAACACCTCAAACAACAAATAACTCAAAACAACAAACGCCTCAAACAACAAATAACTCAAAACAACAAACACCTGAAACAACAAACACCTCAAACAACAAACACATCGAACAACAAACAACTCAAACAACAAATAACTCAAAAACCTCAAACAACAAACACCTCAAACAACAAACACCTCAAACAACAAACACCTCAAACAACAAACACCTCAAACAACAAACACCTCAAACAACAAACACCTCAAACAACAAACACCTCAAACAACAAACACCTCAAACAACAAACACCTCAAACAACAAACACCTCAAACAACAAACACCTCAAACAACAAACACCTCAAACAACAAACATCTCAAACAACAAACATCTCAAACAATAAACACCCCAAACATCAAACACCTCAAACAACAAACACCCCAAACAACAAACACATCAAACAACAAACACCTCAAACAACAAACACCTGAAACAACAAATTACTCAAAACAACAAACACCTCAAACAGCAAATACCTCAAACAACAAACACCTCAAACAACAAACACCTCAAACAACAAACACCTCAAACATCAAACACCCCAAACAACAAAAACATCAAACAACAAACACCTCAAACAACAAACACCCCAAACAACAAACACATCAAACAACAAACACCTCAAACAACAAACACCACAAACAACAAATAACTCAAAACAACAAACACATCAAACAACAAACAACTCAAACAACAAACACCTCAAACAACAAACACCTCAAACAACAAACACCTCAAACAACAAACACCTGAAACAACAAATATCTCAAACAACAAACACCTCAAACAACAAACACCTGAAACAACAAATAACTCAAAACAACAAACACCTCAAACAGCAAATACCTCAAACAACAAACACCTCAAACAACAAACACCTCAAACAACAAACACCTCAAACATCAAACACCCCAAACAACAAAAACATCAAACAACAAACACCTCAAACAACAAACACCCCAAACAACAAACACCTCAAACAACAAACACCTCAAACAACAAACAGCTGAAACAACAAATATCTCAAACAACAAACACCTCAAACAACAAACACCTGAAACAACAAATATCTCAAACAACAAACACCTCAAACAACAAACACCTCAAACAACAAACACCTCAAACAACAAACACCTCAAACAACAAATATCTCAAACAACAAACACCTCAAACAACAAACACCTCAAACAACAAACACCTCAAACATCAAAGACCTCAAACAACAAACACCTCTAACAACAAACACCTCAAACAACAAACACCTCAAACAACAAACACCTCAAACAACAAATATCTCAAACAACAAACACCTCAAGCAACAAACACCTCAAACAACAAACACCTCAAACAACAAATATCTCAAACAACAAACACCTCAAACAACAAATAACTCAAAACAACAAACACCTCAAACAGCAAACACCTCAAACAACAAACACCTCAAACAACAAACACCTCAAACAACAAACACTTCAAACAACAAACACCTCAAACAACAAACACCTCAAACAACAAACACCTCAAACAACAAACACCTCAAACAACAAACACCTCAAACAACAAATATCTCAAACAACAAACACCTCAAACAACAAACACCTCAAACAACAAACACCTCAAACAACAAACACCTCAAACAACAAACACCTGAAACAACAAATATCTCAAACAACATACACCTCAAACAACAAACACCTCAAACAACAAACACCTCAAACAACAAACACCTGAAACAACAGATAACTCAAACAACAAACACCTCAAAAAGCAAACACCTCAAACAACAAACACCTCAAACAACAAACATCTCAAACAACAAACACCCCAAACATCAAACACCTCAAACAACAAACACCCCAAACAACAAACACATCAAACAACAAACACCTCAAACAACAAACACCTGAAACAACAAATAACTCAAAACAACAAACACCTCAAACAGCAAATACCTCAAACAACAAACACCTCAAACAACAAACACCTCAAACAACAAACACCTCAAACATCAAACACCCCAAACAACAAAAACATCAAACAACAAACACCTCAAACAACAAACACCCCAAACAACAAACACATCAAACAACAAACACCTCAAACAACAAACACCACAAACAACAAACACCTCAAACAACAAACACCTCAAACAAAAAACACCTGAAACAACAAATATCTCAAACAACAAACACCTCAAACAACAAACACCTCAAACAATAAACACCTCAAACAACAAACACCTCAAACAACAAACACCTCAAACAACAAACACCTCAAACAACAAACACCTCAAACAACAAACACCTCAAACAACAAATATCTCAAACAACAAACACCTCAAACAAAAAACACCTCAAACAACAAACACCTCAAACAACAAATAACTCAAAACAACAAACACCTCAAATAGCAAACACCTCAAACAACAAACACCTCAAACAACAATTACCTCAAACAACAAATAACTCAAAACAACAAACGCCTCAAACAACAAATAACTCAAAACAACAAACACCTGAAACAACAAACACCTCAAACAACAAACACATCGAACAACAAACAACTCAAACAACAAATAACTCAAAAACCTCAAACAACAAACACCTCAAACAACAAACACCTCAAACAACAAACACCTCAAACAACAAACACCTCAAACAACAAACACCTCAAACAACAAACACCTCAAACAACAAACACCTCAAACAACAAACACCTCAAACAACAAACACCTCAAACAACAAACACCTCAAACAACAAACACATCAAACAACAAACACCTCAAACAACAAACACCTCAAACAACAAACATCTCAAACAACAAACATCTCAAACAATAAACACCCCAAACGTCAAACACCTCAAACAACAAACACCCCAAACAACAAACACATCAAACAACAAACACCTCAAACAACAAACACCTGAAACAACAAATTACTCAAAACAACAAACACCTCAAACAGCAAATACCTCAAACAACAAACACCTCAAACAACAAACACCTCAAACAACAAACACCTCAAACATCAAACACCCCAAACAACAAAAACATCAAACAACAAACACCTCAAACAACAAACACCCCAAACAACAAACACATCAAACAACAAACACCTCAAACAACAAACACCACAAACAACAAACACCTCAAACAACAAACACCTCAAACAACAAACACCTGAAACAACAAATATCTCAAACAACAAACACCTCAAACAACAAACACCTCAAACAATAAACACCTCAAACAACAAACACCTCAAACAACAAACACCTCAAACAACAAACACCTCAAACAACAAACACCTCAAACAACAAACACCTCAAACAACAAATATCTCAAACAACAAACACCTCAAACAAAAAACACCTCCAACAGCAAACACCTCAAACAGCAAACACCTCAAACAGCAAACACCTCAAACAACAAACACCTCAAACAACAAACACCTCAAACAACAAACACCTCAAACAACAAACACCTGAAACAACAAATATCTCAAACAACAAACACCTCAAACAACAAACATCTCAAACAACAAACACCTGAAACAACAAACACCTCAAACAACAAATAACTCAAAACGACAAACACCTCAAACAGCAAACACCTCAAACAACAAACACCATAAACAACAAACACCTCAAACAACAAACAACTCAAACAACAAACACCTCAAACAACAAACACCTCAAACAATAAAAACCTCAAACAACAAACACCTCAAACAACAAACATCTCAAACAACAAACACCTCAAACAACAAACACCGCAAACAACAAACACCTCAAACAACAAACACCTCAAACAACAAACACCTCAAACAACAAACACCTCAAACAACAAACACCTGAAACAACAAATATCTCAAACAACATACACCTCAAACAGCAAACACCTCAAACAACAAACACCTCAAACAACAAATAACTCTAAACAACATACGCCTCAAACAACAAATAACTCAAAACAACAAACACCTGAAACAACAAACACCTCAAACAACAAACACATCAAACAACAAACAACTCAAACAACAAATAACTCAAAAACCTCAAACAACAAACACCTCAAACAACAAACACCTCAAACAACAAACACCTCAAACAACAAACACCTCAAACAACAAACACCTCAAACAACAAACACCACAAACAACAAACACCTCAAACAACAAACACCTCAAACAACAAACACCTCAAACAACAAACATCTCAAACAACAAACATCTCAAACAACAAACAAATCAAACAACAAACACCTGAAACAACAAATAACTCAAAACAACAAACACCTCAAACAGCAAATACCTCAAACAACATACACCTCAAACAATAAACACCTCAAACAACAAACACCTCAAACATCAAACACCCCAAACAACAAAAACATCAAACAACAAACACCTCAAACAACAAACACCCCAAACAACAAACACATCAAACAACAAACACCTCAAACAACAAACACCACAAACAACAAACACCTCAAACAACAAACACCCCAAACAACAAACACCCCAAACAACAAACACCCCAAACAACAAATACCTCAAACATCAAACACCTCAAACAACAAACACCTAAAACAACAAACACCCCAAACAACAAACACCTCAAACAACAAACACCCCAAACAACAAACACCTCAAACAGCAAACACCTCAAACAGCAAACACCTGAAACAACAAATAACTCAAAAAAACAAACACCTCAAACAACAAACACCTCAAACAACAAACACCCCAAACAACAAATACCTCAAACATCAAACACCTCAAACAACAAACACCTAAAACAACAAACACCCCAAACAACAAACACCTCAAACAACAAACACCTCAAACAACAAATAACTCAAAACAACAAACACCTCAAACAGCAAATACCTCAAACAACAAACACCTCAAACAATAAACACCTCAAACAACAAACACCTCAAACATCAAACACCCCAAACAACAAACACATCAAACAACAAACAGCTCAAACAACAAACACCCCAAACAACAAACACCCCAAACAACAAACACCCCAAACAACAAACACCCCAAACAACAAATACCTCAAATATCAAACACCTCAAACAACAAATAACTCAAAACAACAAACACCTCAATCAGCAAACACCTCAAACAACAAACACCTCAAACAACAAACACCTCAAACAACAAATAACTCAAAACAACAAACACCTCAAATAGCAAACACCTCAAACAACAAACACCTCAAACAACAAACACCTCAAACAACAAATAACTCAAAACAACAAACGCCTCAAACAACAAATAACTCAAAACAACAAACACCTGAAACAACAAACACCTCAAACAACAAACACATCAAACAACAAACAACTCAAACAACAAATAACTCAAAAACCTCAAACAACAAACACCTCAAACAACAAACACCTCAAACAACAAACACCTCAAACAACAAACACCTCAAACAACAAACACCTCAAACAACAAACAGCTCAAACAACAAACACCTCAAACAACAAACACCTCAAACAACAAACACCTCAAACAACAAACACCTCAAACAACAAACACCTCAAACAACAAACACCTCAAACAACAAACATCTCAAACAACAAACATCTCAAACAACAAACACCCCAAACATCAAACACCTCAAACAACAAACACCCCAAACAACAAACACCTCAAACAACAAACACCTCAAACAACAAACACCTCAAACAACAAACACCTCAAACAACAAACACCTCAAACAACAAATATCTCAAACAACAAACACCTCAAACAACAAACACCTCAAACAACAAACACCTCAAACAACAAACACCTCAAACAACAAACACCTGAAACAACAAATATCTCAAACAACATACACCTCAAACAACAAACACCTCAAACAACAAACACCTCAAACAACAAACACCTGAAACAACAGATAACTCAAACAACAAACACCTCAAAAAGCAAACACCTCAAACAACAAATAACTCAAAACAACAAACACCTCAAATAGCAAACACCTCAAACAACAAACACCTCAAACAACAAACACCTCAAACAGCAAACACCTCAAACAACAAACACCTCAAACAACAAACACCTCAAACAACAAATAACTCAAAACAACAAACACCTCAAATAGCAAACACCTCAAACAACAAACACCTCAAACAACAAACACCTCAAACAACAAATAACTCAAAACAACAAACGCCTCAAACAACAAATAACTCAAAACAACAAACACCTGAAACAACAAACACCTCAAACAACAAACACATCAAACAACAAACAACTCAAACAACAAACAACTCAAACAACAAACACCTCAAACAACAAACACCTCAAACAACAAACACCTCAAACAACAAACACCTGAAACAACAAATATCTCAAACAACAAACACCTCAAACAACAAACACCTCAAACAACAAACACCTCAAACAACAAACACCTCAAACAACAAACACCTCAAACAACAAATATCTCAAACAACAAACACCTCAAACAACAAACACCTCAAACAGCAAACACCTCAAACAGCAAAGACCTCTAACAACAAACACCTCAAACAACAAACACCTCAAACAACAAACACCTCAAACAACAAATATCTCAAACAACAAACACCTCAAACAACAAACACCTCAAACAACAAACACCTCAAACAACAAACACCTCAAACAACAAATATCTCAAACAACAAACACCTCAAACAACAAATAACTCAAAACAACAAACACCTGAAACAACAAACACCTCAAACAACAAACACATCAAACAACAAACAACTCAAACAACAAACAACTCAAACAACAAACACCTCAAACAACAAACACCTCAAACAACAAACACCTCAAACAACAAACACCTGAAACAACAAATATCTCAAACAACAAACACCTCAAACAACAAACACCTCAAACAACAAACACCTCAAACAACAAACACCTCAAACAACAAATAACTCAAAACAACAAACGCCTCAAACAACAAATAACTCAAAACAACAAACACCTGAAACAACAAACACCTCAAACAACAAACACATCAAACAACAAACAACTCAAACAACAAATAACTCAAAAACCTCAAACAACAAACACCTCAAACAACAAACACCTCAAACAACAAACACCTCAAACAACAAACACCTCAAACAACAAACACCTCAAACAACAAACAGCTCAAACAACAAACACCTCAAACAACAAACACCTCAAACAACAAACACCTCAAACAACAAACACCTCAAACAACAAACACCTCAAACAACAAACATCTCAAACAACAAACATCTCAAACAACAAACACCCCAAACATCAAACACCTCAAACAACAAACACCCCAAACAACAAACACCTCAAACAACAAACACCTCAAACAACAAACACCTCAAACAACAAACACCTCAAACAACAAACACCTCAAACAACAAATATCTCAAACAACAAACACCTCAAACAACAAACACCTCAAACAACAAACACCTCAAACAACAAACACCTCAAACAACAAACACCTGAAACAACAAATATCTCAAACAACATACACCTCAAACAACAAACACCTCAAACAACAAACACCTCAAACAACAAACACCTGAAACAACAGATAACTCAAACAACAAACACCTCAAAAAGCAAACACCTCAAACAACAAATAACTCAAAACAACAAACACCTCAAATAGCAAACACCTCAAACAACAAACACCTCAAACAACAAACACCTCAAACAGCAAACACCTCAAACAACAAACACCTCAAACAACAAACACCTCAAACAACAAATAACTCAAAACAACAAACACCTCAAATAGCAAACACCTCAAACAACAAACACCTCAAACAACAAACACCTCAAACAACAAATAACTCAAAACAACAAACGCCTCAAACAACAAATAACTCAAAACAACAAACACCTGAAACAACAAACACCTCAAACAACAAACACATCAAACAACAAACAACTCAAACAACAAACAACTCAAACAACAAACACCTCAAACAACAAACACCTCAAACAACAAACACCTCAAACAACAAACACCTGAAACAACAAATATCTCAAACAACAAACACCTCAAACAACAAACACCTCAAACAACAAACACCTCAAACAACAAACACCTCAAACAACAAACACCTCAAACAACAAATATCTCAAACAACAAACACCTCAAACAACAAACACCTCAAACAGCAAACACCTCAAACAGCAAAGACCTCTAACAACAAACACCTCAAACAACAAACACCTCAAACAACAAACACCTCAAACAACAAATATCTCAAACAACAAACAACTCAAACAACAAACAACTCAAACAACAAACACCTCAAACAACAAACACCTCAAACAACAAACACCTCAAACAACAAACACCTGAAACAACAAATATCTCAAACAACAAACACCTCAAACAACAAACACCTCAAACAACAAACACCTCAAACAACAAACACCTCAAACAACAAACACCTCAAACAACAAACACCTCAAACAACAAATATCTCAAACAACAAACACCTCAAACAACAAACACCTCAAACAACAAACACCTCAAACAGCAAAGACCTCAAACAACAAACACCTCTAACAACAAACACCTCAAACAACAAACACCTCAAACAACAAACACCTCAAACAACAAATATCTCAAACAACAAACACCTCAAACAACAAACACCTCAAACAACAAACACCTCAAACAACAAACACCTCAAACAACAAATATCTCAAACAACAAACACCTCAAACAACAAATAACTCAAAACAACAAACACCTCAAACAGCAAACACCTCAAACAACAAACACCTCAAACAACAAACACCTCAAACAACAAACACCTCAAACAACAAACACTTCAAACAACAAACACCCCAAAGAATAAACACCTTAAACAACAAACACCTCAAACAACAAACACCCCAAAGAATAAACACCTTAAACAACAAACACCTGAAACAACAAATAACTCAAAACAACAACAACTCAAACAACAAACACCTCAAACAACAAACACCGGAAACAAACACCTCAAACAACAAACACCTCAAACAACAAACACCTCACACAACAAACACCTCAAACAACAAACACCTCAAACAACAAACACCTCAAACAACAAACACCTCAAACAACAAACAGCTCAAACAACAAACACCTCAAACAACAAACACCTGAAACAACAAATATCTCAAACAACATACACCTCAAACAACAAACACCTCAAACAACAAACACCTCAAACAACAAACACCTGAAACAACAGATAACTCAAACAACAAACACCTCAAAAAGCAAACACCTCAAACAACAAATAACTCAAAACAACAAACACCTCAAATAGCAAACACCTCAAACAACAAACACCTCAAACAACAAACACCTCAAACAGCAAACACCTCAAACAACAAACACCTCAAACAACAAACACCTCAAACAACAAATAACTCAAAACAACAAACACCTCAAATAGCAAACACCTCAAACAACAAACACCTCAAACAACAAACACCTCAAACAACATATAACTCAAAACAACAAACGCCTCAAACAACAAATAACTCAAAACAACAAACACCTGAAACAACAAACACCTCAAACAACAAACACATCAAACAACAAACAACTCAAACAACAAACACCTCAAACAACAATACCTCAAACAACAAACACCTCAAACAACAAACACCTGAAACAACAAATATCTCAAACAACAAACACCTCAAACAACAAACACCTCAAACAACAAACACCTCAAACAACAAACACCTCAAACAACAAATATCTCAAACAACAAACACCTCAAACAACAAACACCTCAAACAACAAACACCTCAAACAGCAAAGACCTCAAACAACAAACACCTCTAACAACAAACACCTTAAACAACAAACACCTCAAACAACAAACACCTCAAACAACAAATATCTCAAACAACAAACACCTCAAACAACAAACACCTCAAGCAACAAACACCTCAAACAACAAACACCTCAAACAACAAATATCTCAAACAACAAACACCTCAAACAACAAATAACTCAAAACAACAAACACCTCAAACAGCAAACACCTCAAACAACAAACACCTCAAACAACAAACACCTCAAACAACAAACACTTCAAACAACAAACACCTCAAACAACAAACACCTCAAACAACAAACACCTCAAACAACAAACACCTCAAACAACAAACACCTCAAACAACAAACACCTCAAACAACAAATATCTCAAACAACAAACACCTCAAACAACAAACACCTCAAACAACAAACACCTCAAACAACAAACACCTCAAACAACAAACACCTGAAACAACAAATATCTCAAACAACATACACCTCAAACAACAAACACCTCAAACAACAAACACCTCAAACAACAAACACCTGAAACAACAGATAACTCAAACAACAAACACCTCAAAAAGCAAACACCTCAAACAACAAATAACTCAAAACAACAAACACCTCAAATAGCAAACACCTCAAACAACAAACACCTCAAACAACAAACACCTCAAACAGCAAACACCTCAAACAGCAAACACCTCAAACAACAAACACCTCAAACAACAAACACCTCAAACAACAAATAACTCAAAACAACAAACACCTCAAACATCAAACACCTCAAACAACAAACACCCCAAGCAACAAACACATCAAACAACAAACACCTCAAACAACAAACACCTGAAACAACAAACACCTCAAACATCAAACACCCCAAACAACAAAAACATCAAACAACAAACACCTCAAACAACAAACACCCCAAACAACAAACACATCAAACAACAAACACCTCAAACAACAAACACCACAAACAACAAACACCTCAAACAACAAACACCTCAAACAACAAACACCTCAAACATCAAACACCCCAAACAACAAAAACATCAAACAACAAACACCTCAAACAACAAACACCCCAAACAACAAACACATCAAACAACAAACACCTCAAACAACAAACACCACAAACAACAAACACCTCAAACAACAAACACCTCAAACAAAAAACACCTGATACAACAAATATCTCAAACAACAAACACCTCAAACAACAAACACCTCAAACAATAAACACCTCAAACAACAAACACCTCAAACAACAAACACCTCAAACAACAAACACCTCAAACAACAAACACCTCAAACAACAAACACCTCAAACAACAAATATCTCAAACAACAAACACCTCAAACAAAAAACACCTCAAACAACAAACACCTCAAACAACAAATAACTCAAAACAACAAACACCTCAAACAACAAATAACTCAAAACAACAAACGCCTCAAACAACAAATAACTCAAAACAACAAACACCTGAAACAACAAACACCTCAAACAACAAACACATCGAACAACAAACAACTCAAACAACAAATAACTCAAAAACCTCAAACAACAAACACCTCTAACAACAAACACCTCAAACAACAAACACCTCAAACAACAAACACCTCAAACAACAAACACCTCAAACAACAAACACCTCAAACAACAAACACCTCAAACAACAAACACCTCAAACAACAAACACCTCAAACAACAAACACCTCAAACAACAAACATCTCAAACAACAAACATCTCAAACAATAAACACCCCAAACATCAAACACCTCAAACAACAAACACCCCAAACAACAAACACATCAAACAACAAACACCTCAAACAACAAACACCTGAAACAACAAATTACTCAAAACAACAAACACCTCAAACAGCAAATACCTCAAACAACAAACACCTCAAACAACAAACACCTCAAACAACAAACACCTCAAACATCAAACACCCCAAACAACAAAAACATCAAACAACAAACACCTCAAACAACAAACACCCCAAACAACAAACACATCAAACAACAAACACCTCAAACAACAAACACCACAAACAACAAATAACTCAAAACAACAAACACATCAAACAACAAACAACTCAAACAACAAACACCTCAAACAACAAACACCTCAAACAACAAACACCTCAAACAACAAACACCTGAAACAACAAATATCTCAAACAACAAACACCTCAAACAACAAACACCTGAAACAACAAATAACTCAAAACAACAAACACCTCAAACAGCAAATACCTCAAACAACAAACACCTCAAACAACAAACACCTCAAACAACAAACACCTCAAACATCAAACACCCCAAACAACAAAAACATCAAACAACAAACACCTCAAACAACAAACACCCCAAACAACAAACACCTCAAACAACAAACACCTCAAACAACAAACAGCTGAAACAACAAATATCTCAAACAACAAACACCTCAAACAACAAACACCTGAAACAACAAATATCTCAAACAACAAACACCTCAAACAACAAACACCTCAAACAACAAACACCTCAAACAACAAACACCTCAAACAACAAATATCTCAAACAACAAACACCTCAAACAACAAACACCTCAAACAACAAACACCTCAAACAGCAAAGACCTCAAACAACAAACACCTCTAACAACAAACACCTCAAACAACAAACACCTCAAACAACAAACACCTCAAACAACAAATATCTCAAACAACAAACACCTCAAACAACAAACACCTCAAGCAACAAACACCTCAAACAACAAACACCTCAAACAACAAATATCTCAAACAACAAACACCTCAAACAACAAATAACTCAAAACAACAAACACCTCAAACAGCAAACACCTCAAACAACAAACACCTCAAACAACAAACACCTCAAACAACAAACACTTCAAACAACAAACACCTCAAACAACAAACACCTCAAACAACAAACACCTCAAACAACAAACACCTCAAACAACAAACACCTCAAACAACAAATATCTCAAACAACAAACACCTCAAACAACAAACACCTCAAACAACAAACACCTCAAACAACAAACACCTCAAACAACAAACACCTGAAACAACAAATATCTCAAACAACATACACCTCAAACAACAAACACCTCAAACAACAAACACCTCAAACAACAAACACCTGAAACAACAGATAACTCAAACAACAAACACCTCAAAAAGCAAACACCTCAAACAACAAATAACTCAAAACAACAAACACCTCAAATAGCAAACACCTCAAACAACAAACACCTCAAACAACAAACACCTCAAACAGCAAACACCTCAAACAGCAAACACCTCAAACAACAAACACCTCAAACAACAAACACCTCAAACAACAAATAACTCAAAACAACAAACACCTCAAATAGCAAACACCTCAAACAACAAACACCTCAAACAACAAATAACTCAAAACAACAAACGCCTCAAACAACAAATAACTCAAAACAACAAACACCTGAAACAACAAACACCTCAAACAACAAACACCTCAAACAACAAACACCTCAAACAACAAACACGTCAAACAACAAACACCTCAAACAACAAACACCTCAAACAACAAACACCTCAAACAACAAACACCTCAAACAACAAACACCTCAAACAACAAACACCTCAAACAACAAACACCTCAAACAACGAACACCTCAAACAACAAACACCTCAAACAACAAACATCTCAAACAACAAACACCCCAAACATCAAACACCTCAAACAACAAACACCCCAAACAACAAACACATCAAACAACAAACACCTCAAACAACAAACACCTGAAACAACAAATAACTCAAAACAACAAACACCTCAAACAGCAAATACCTCAAACAACAAACACCTCAAACAACAAACACCTCAAACAACAAACACCTCAAACATCAAACACCCCAAACAACAAAAACATCAAACAACAAACACCTCAAACAACAAACACCCCAAACAACAAACACATCAAACAACAAACACCTCAAACAACAAACACCACAAACAACAAACACCTCAAACAACAAACACCTCAAACAAAAAACACCTGAAACAACAAATATCTCAAACAACAAACACCTCAAACAACAAACACCTCAAACAATAAACACCTCAAACAACAAACACCTCAAACAACAAACACCTCAAACAACAAACACCTCAAACAACAAACACCTCAAACAACAAACACCTCAAACAACAAATATCTCAAACAACAAACACCTCAAACAAAAAACACCTCAAACAACAAACACCTCAAACAACAAATAACTCAAAACAACAAACACCTCAAATAGCAAACACCTCAAACAACAAACACCTCAAACAACAATTACCTCAAACAACAAATAACTCAAAACAACAAACGCCTCAAACAACAAATAACTCAAAACAACAAACACCTGAAACAACAAACACCTCAAACAACAAACACATCGAACAACAAACAACTCAAACAACAAATAACTCAAAAACCTCAAACAACAAACACCTCAAACAACAAACACCTCAAACAACAAACACCTCAAACAACAAACACCTCAAACAACAAACACCTCAAACAACAAACACCTCAAACAACAAACACCTCAAACAACAAACACCTCAAACAACAAACACCTCAAACAACAAACACCTCAAACAACAAACACATCAAACCACAAACACCTCAAACAACAAACACCTCAAACAACAAACATCTCAAACAACAAACATCTCAAACAATAAACACCCCAAACGTCAAACACCTCAAACAACAAACACCCCAAACAACAAACACATCAAACAACAAACACCTCAAACAACAAACACCTGAAACAACAAATTACTCAAAACAACAAACACCTCAAACAGCAAATACCTCAAACAACAAACACCTCAAACAACAAACACCTCAAACAACAAACACCTCAAACATCAAACACCCCAAACAACAAAAACATCAAACAACAAACACCTCAAACAACAAACACCCCAAACAACAAACACATCAAACAACAAACACCTCAAACAACAAACACCACAAACAACAAACACCTCAAACAACAAACACCTCAAACAACAAACACCTGAAACAACAAATATCTCAAACAACAAACACCTCAAACAACAAACACCTCAAACAATAAACTCCTCAAACAACAAACACCTCAAACAACAAACACCTCAAACAACAAACACCTCAAACAACAAACACCTCAAACAACAAACACCTCAAACAACAAATATCTCAAACAACAAACACCTCAAACAAAAAACACCTCCAACAGCAAACACCTCAAACAGCAAACACCTCAAACAGCAAACACCTCAAACAACAAACACCTCAAACAACAAACACCTCAAACAACAAACACCTCAAACAACAAACACCTGAAACAACAAATATCTCAAACAACAAACACCTCAAACAACAAACATCTCAAACAACAAACACCTGAAACAACAAACACCTCAAACAACAAATAACTCAAAACGACAAACACCTCAAACAGCAAACACCTCAAACAACAAACACCATAAACAACAAACACCTCAAACAACAAACAACTCAAACAACAAACACCTCAAACAACAAACACCTCAAACAATAAAAACCTCAAACAACAAACACCTCAAACAACAAACATCTCAAACAACAAACACCTCAAACAACAAACACCGCAAACAACAAACACCTCAAACAACAAACACCTCAAACAACAAACACCTCAAACAACAAACACCTCAAACAACAAACACCTGAAACAACAAATATCTCAAACAACATACACCTCAAACAGCAAACACCTCAAACAACAAACACCTCAAACAACAAATAACTCTAAACAACATACGCCTCAAACAACAAATAACTCAAAACAACAAACACCTGAAACAACAAACACCTCAAACAACAAACACATCAAACAACAAACAACTCAAACAACAAATAACTCAAAAACCTCAAACAACAAACACCTCAAACAACAAACACCTCAAACAACAAACACCTCAAACAACAAACACCTCAAACAACAAACACCTCAAACAACAAACACCACAAACAACAAACACCTCAAACAACAAACACCTCAAACAACAAACACCTCAAACAACAAACATCTCAAACAACAAACATCTCAAACAACAAACAAATCAAACAACAAACACCTGAAACAACAAATAACTCAAAACAACAAACACCTCAAACAGCAAATACCTCAAACAACATACACCTCAAACAATAAACACCTCAAACAACAAACACCTCAAACATCAAACACCCCAAACAACAAAAACATCAAACAACAAACACCTCAAACAACAAACACCCCAAACAACAAACACATCAAACAACAAACACCTCAAACAACAAACACCACAAACAACAAACACCCCAAACAACAAACACCCCAAACAACAAACACCCCAAACAACAAACACCCCAAACAACAAATACCTCAAACATCAAACACCTCAAACAACAAACACCTAAAACAACAAACACCCCAAACAACAAACACCTCAAACAACAAACACCCCAAACAACAAACACCTCAAACAGCAAACACCTCAAACAGCAAACACCTGAAACAACAAACAACTCAAAAAAACAAACACCTCAAACAACAAACACCTCAAACATCAAACACCCCAAACAACAAACACATCAAACAACAAACAGCTCAAACAACAAACACCCCAAACAACAAACACCCCAAACAACAAACACCCCAAACAACAAACACCCCAAACAACAAATACATCAAATATCAAACACCTCAAACAACAAATAACTCAAAACAACAAACACCTCAATCAGCAAACACCTCAAACAACAAACACCTCAAACAACAAACACCTCAAACAACAAATAACTCAAAACAACAAACACCTCAAATAGCAAACACCTCAAACAACAAACACCTCAAACAACAAACACCTCAAACAACAAATAACTCAAAACAACAAACGCCTCAAACAACAAATAACTCAAAACAACAAACACCTGAAACAACAAACACCTCAAACAACAAACACATCAAACAACAAACAACTCAAACAACAAATAACTCAAAAACCTCAAACAACAAACACCTCAAACAACAAACACCTCAAACAACAAACACCTCAAACAACAAACACCTCAAACAACAAACACCTCAAACAACAAACAGCTCAAACAACAAACACCTCAAACAACAAACACCTCAAACAACAAACACCTCAAACAACAAACACCTCAAACAACAAACACCTCAAACAACAAACACCTCAAACAACAAACATCTCAAACAACAAACATCTCAAACAACAAACACCCCAAACATCAAACACCTCAAACAACAAACACCCCAAACAACAAACACCTCAAACAACAAACACCTCAAACAACAAACACCTCAAACAACAAACACTTCAAACAACAAACACCTCAAACAACAAATATCTCAAACAACAAACACCTCAAACAACAAACACCTCAAACAACAAACACCTCAAACAACAAACACCTCAAACAACAAACACCTGAAACAACAAATATCTCAAACAACATACACCTCAAACAACAAACACCTCAAACAACAAACACCTCAAACAACAAACACCTGAAACAACAGATAACTCAAACAACAAACACCTCAAAAAGCAAACACCTCAAACAACAAATAACTCAAAACAACAAACACCTCAAATAGCAAACACCTCAAACAACAAACACCTCAAACAACAAACACCTCAAACAGCAAACACCTCAAACAACAAACACCTCAAACAACAAACACCTCAAACAACAAATAACTCAAAACAACAAACACCTCAAATAGCAAACACCTCAAACAACAAACACCTCAAACAACAAACACCTCAAACAACAAATAACTCAAAACAACAAACGCCTCAAACAACAAATAACTCAAAACAACAAACACCTGAAACAACAAACACCTCAAACAACAAACACATCAAACAACAAACAACTCAAACAACAAACAACTCAAACAACAAACACCTCAAACAACAAACACCTCAAACAACAAACACCTCAAACAACAAACACCTGAAACAACAAATATCTCAAACAACAAACACCTCAAACAACAAACACCTCAAACAACAAACACCTCAAACAACAAACACCTCAAACAACAAACACCTCAAACAACAAATATCTCAAACAACAAACACCTCAAACAACAAACACCTCAAACAACAAACACCTCAAACAGCAAAGACCTCTAACAACAAACACCTCAAACAACAAACACCTCAAACAACAAACACCTCAAACAACAAATATCTCAAACAACAAACACCTCAAACAACAAACACCTCAAACAACAAACACCTCAAACAACAAACACCTCAAACAACAAATATCTCAAACAACAAACACCTCAAACAACAAATAACTCAAAACAACAAACACCTGAAACAACAAACACCTCAAACAACAAACACATCAAACAACAAACAACTCAAACAACAAACAACTCAAACAACAAACACCTCAAACAACAAACACCTCAAACAACAAACACCTCAAACAACAAACACCTGAAACAACAAATATCTCAAACAACAAACACCTCAAACAACAAACACCTCAAACAACAAACACCTCAAACAACAAACACCTCAAACAACAAACACCTCAAACAACAAACACCTCAAACAACAAATATCTCAAACAACAAACACCTCAAACAACAAACACCTCAAACAACAAACACCTCAAACAGCAAAGACCTCAAACAACAAACACCTCTAACAACAAACACCTCAAACAACAAACACCTCAAACAACAAACACCTCAAACAACAAATATCTCAAACAACAAACACCTCAAACAACAAACACCTCAAACAACAAACACCTCAAACAACAAACACCTCAAACAACAAATATCTCAAACAACAAACACCTCAAACAACAAATAACTCAAAACAACAAACACCTCAAACAGCAAACACCTCAAACAACAAACACCTCAAACAACAAACACCTCAAACAACAAACACCTCAAACAACAAACACTTCAAACAACAAACACCCCAAAGAATAAACACCTTAAACAACAAACACCTCAAACAACAAACACCCCAAAGAATAAACACCTTAAACAACAAACACCTGAAACAACAAATAACTCAAAACAACAACAACTCAAACAACAAACACCTCAAACAACAAACACCGGAAACAAACACCTCAAACAACAAACACCTCAAACAACAAACACCTCACACAACAAACACCTCAAACAACAAACACCTCAAACAACAAACACCTCAAACAACAAACTCCCCAAACAACAAACACCTCAAACAACAAACACCTCAAACAACAAACACCTCAAACAACAAACACCTCAAACAACAAACACCTCAAACAACAAACACCTCAAACAACAAACACCTCAATCAACAAACACCTCAAACAACAAACATCTCAAACAACAAACATCTCAAACACCAAACACCCCAAACATCAAACACCTCAAACAACAAACACCCCAAACAACAAACACCCCAAACAACAAACACGTCAAACAACAAACACCTCAAACAACAAATAACTCAAAAACAACAAACACCTCAAACAGCAAATACCTCAAACAACAAACACCTCAAACAACAAACACCTCAAACAAAAAACACCTCAAACATCAAACACCCCAAACAACAAACACATCAAACAACAAACACCTCAAACATCAAACACCTCAAACAACAAACACCTCAAACAACAAACACCTCAAACAACAAACACCTCAAACAACAAACACCACAAACAACAAACACCTCAAACAACAAACACCTCAAACAACAAACACCTCAAACAACAAACATCTCAAACAACAAACATCTCAAACAACAAACAAATCAAACAACAAACACCTGAAACAACAAATAACTCAAAACAACAAACACCTCAAACAGCAAATACCTCAAACAACATACACCTCAAACAATAAACACCTCAAACAACAAACACCTCAAACATCAAACACCCCAAACAACAAAAACATCAAACAACAAACACCTCAAACAACAAACACCCCAAACAACAAACACATCAAACAACAAACACCTCAAACAACAAACACCACAAACAACAAACACCTCAAACAACAAACACCCCAAACAACAAACACCCCAAACAACAAACACCCCAAACAACAAATACCTCAAACATCAAACACCTCAAACAACAAACACCTAAAACAACAAACACCCCAAACAACAAACACCTCAAACAACAAACACCCCAAACAACAAACACCTCAAACAGCAAACACCTCAAACAGCAAACACCTGAAACAACAAATAACTCAAAAAAACAAACACCTCAAACAACAAACACCTCAAACAACAAACACCCCAAACAACAAATACCTCAAACATCAAACACCTCAAACAACAAACACCTAAAACAACAAACACCCCAAACAACAAACACCTCAAACAACAAACACCTCAAACAACAAATAACTCAAAACAACAAACACCTCAAACAGCAAATACCTCAAACAACAAACACCTCAAACAATAAACACCTCAAACAACAAACACCTCAAACATCAAACACCCCAAACAACAAACACATCAAACAACAAACAGCTCAAACAACAAACACCCCAAACAACAAACACCCCAAACAACAAACACCCCAAACAACAAACACCCCAAACAACAAATACCTCAAATATCAAACACCTCAAACAACAAATAACTCAAAACAACAAACACCTCAAATAGCAAACACCTCAAACAACAAACACCTCAAACAACAAACACCTCAATCAGCAAACACCTCAAACAACAAACACCTCAAACAACAAACACCTCAAACAACAAATAACTCAAAACAACAAACACCTCAAATAGCAAACACCTCAAACAACAAACACCTCAAACAACAAACACCTCAAACAACAAATAACTCAAAACAACAAACGCCTCAAACAACAAATAACTCAAAACAACAAACACCTGAAACAACAAACACCTCAAACAACAAACACATCAAACAACAAACAACTCAAACAACAAATAACTCAAAAACCTCAAACAACAAACACCTCAAACAACAAACACCTCAAACAACAAACACCTCAAACAACAAACACCTCAAACAACAAACACCTCAAACAACAAACAGCTCAAACAACAAACACCTCAAACAACAAACACCTCAAACAACAAACACCTCAAACAACAAACACCTCAAACAACAAACACCTCAAACAACAAACACCTCAAACAACAAACATCTCAAACAACAAACATCTCAAACAACAAACACCCCAAACATCAAACACCTCAAACAACAAACACCCCAAACAACAAACACCTCAAACAACAAACACCTCAAACAACAAACACCTCAAACAACAAACACCTCAAACAACAAACACCTCAAACAACAAATATCTCAAACAACAAACACCTCAAACAACAAACACCTCAAACAACAAACACCTCAAACAACAAACACCTCAAACAACAAACACCTGAAACAACAAATATCTCAAACAACATACACCTCAAACAACAAACACCTCAAACAACAAACACCTCAAACAACAAACACCTGAAACAACAGATAACTCAAACAACAAACACCTCAAAAAGCAAACACCTGAAACAACAAATAACTCAAAACAACAAACACCTCAAATAGCAAACACCTCAAACAACAAACACCTCCAGCAACAAACACCTCAAACAGCAAACACCTCAAACAACAAACACCTCAAACAACAAACACCTCAAACAACAAATAACTCAAAACAACAAACACCTCAAATAGCAAACACCTCAAACAATAAACACCTCAAACAACAAACACCTCAAACAACAAATAACTCAAAACAACAAACGCCTCAAACAACAAATAACTCAAAACAACAAACACCTGAAACAACAAACACCTCAAACAACAAACACATCAAACAACAAACAACTCAAACAACAAACAACTCAAACAACAAACACCTCAAACAACAAACACCTCAAACAACAAACACCTCAAACAACAAACACCTGAAACAACAAATATCTCAAACAACAAACACCTCAAACAACAAACACCTCAAACAACAAATACCTCAAACAACAAACACCTCAAACAACAAACACCTCAAACAACAAATATCTCAAACAACAAACACCTCAAACAACAAACACCTCAAACAACAAACACCTCAAACAGCAAAGACCTCTAACAACAAACACCTCAAACAACAAACACCTCAAACAACAAACACCTTAAACAACAAATATCTCAAACAACAAACACCTCAAACAACAAACACTTCAAACAACAAACACCCCAAAGAATAAACACCTTAAACAACAAACACCTCAAACAACAAACACCCCAAAGAATAAACACCTTAAACAACAAACACCTGAAACAACAAATAACTCAAAACAACAACAACTCAAACAACAAACACCTCAAACAACAAACACCGGAAACAAACACCTCAAACAACAAACACCTCAAACAACAAACACCTCACACAACAAACACCTCAAACAACAAACACCTCAAACAGCAAACACCTCAAACAACAAACACCTCAAACAACAAACACCTCAAACAACAAATAACTCAAAACAACAAACGCCTCAAACAACAAATAAATCAAAACAACAAACACCTGAAACAACAAACACCTCAAACAACAAACACATCAAACAACAAACACCTCAAACAACAAATAACTCAAAACAACAAAAACCTCAAACAACAAACACCTCAAACAACAAACACCTCAAACAACAAACACCTCAAACAACAAACTCCCCAAACAACAAACACCTCAAACAACAAACACCTCAAACAACAAACACCTCAAACAACAAACACCTCAAACAACAAACACCTCAAACAACAAACACCTCAATCAACAAACACCTCAAACAACAAACATCTCAAACAACAAACATCTCAAACACCAAACACCCCAAACATCAAACACCTCAAACAACAAACACCCCAAACAACAAACACCCCAAACAACAAACACGTCAAACAACAAACACCTCAAACAACAAATAACTCAAAAACAACAAACACCTCAAACAGCAAATACCTCAAACAACAAACACCTCAAACAACAAACACCTCAAACAAAAAACACCTCAAACATCAAACACCCCAAACAACAAACACATCAAATAACAAACACCTCAAACAACAAACACCCCAAACAACAAACACATCAAACAACAAACACCTCAAACAACAAACATCACAAACAACAAACACCTCAAACAGCAAACACCGCAAACAGCAAACACGTGAAACAACAAATAACTCAAAAAAGCAAACACCTCAAACAACAAACAGCTCAAACAACAAACACCCCAAACAACAAACACCCCAAACAACAAACACCTCAAACAATAAACACCCCAAACAACAAACACCTCAAACAACAAACACCTGAAACAACAAACACCTGAAACAACAAATAACTCAAAACAACAAACACCTCAAACAACAAACAGCTCAAACAACAAACACCCCAAACAACAAATAGCTCAAACATCAAACACCTCAAACATCTAACATCTCAAACAACAAACACCCCAAACAACAAACACCCTAAACAACAGACTCCTCAAACAACAAACACCCCAAACAACAAACTCCTCAAACAGCAAACACCTCAAACAACAAACACCTCAAACAACAAACACCCCAAACAACAAACACCCCAAACAACAAACACCTCAAACAATAAACACCCCAAACAACAAACACCTCAAACAACAAACACCTCAAACAACAAACACCTGAAACAACAAATAACTCAAAACAACAAACACCTCAAACAACAAACTCCCCAAACAATAAACACCTCAAACAGCAAACACCTCAAACAGCAAACACCTGAAACAACAAATAACTCAAAACAACAAACACCTCAAACATCAAATACCTCAAACATCAAACACCGAAAACAACAAACACCGAAAACAACAAACACTCCAAACAACAAACACCTCAAACAAAAAACACCCCAAACAACAAACACCTCAAACAACAAACACCCCAAACAACAAACACCTCAAACATCAAACACCTCAAACAACAAACACCCCAAACAACAAACACCTCAAACAACAAACACCTCAAACAACAAACACCCCAAACAACAAACACCTCAAACATCAAACACCTCAAACAACAAACACCCCAAACAACAAACACCTTAAACAACAAACACCTAAAACAACAAACACCTCAAACAACAAACACCTCAAACAACAAACACCCCAAACAACAAACACCTAAAACAACAAACACCCCAAACAACAAACACCTCAAACAACAAACACCCCAAACAACAAACACCTCAAACAACAAACACCCCAAGAATAAACACCTTAAACAACAAACACCTCAAACAACAAACACCCCAAAGAAAAAACACCTTAAACAACAAACACCTGAAACAACAAATAACTCAAAACAACAAACAACTCAAACAACAAACACCTCAAACAACAAACACCTGAAACAAACACCTCAAACAACAAACACCTCAAACAACAAACACCTCACACAACAAGCACCTCAAACAAAAAACACCTCAAACAACAAACTCCGCAAACAACAAACACCTCAAACAACAAACACCCCAAACAACAAACACCTGAAACAACAAATAACTCAAAACAACAAACACCTCAAACCACAAACACCTGAAACAACAAATAACTCAAACAACAAACACCTCAAACAACAAACACCCCAAACAACAAATACCTCAAACATCAAACACCGAAAACAACAAACACCGAAAACAACAAACACTCCAAACAACAAACACCTCAAACAAAAAACACCCCAAACAACAAACACCTCAAACAACAAACACCCCAAACAACAAACACCTCAAACATCAAACACCTCAAACAACAAACACCCCAAACAACAAACACCTCAAACAACAAACACCTCAAACAACAAACACCCCAAAGAATAAACACCTTAACCAACAAACACCTCAAACAACAAACACCCCAAAGAATAAACACCTTAAACAACAAACACCTAAAACAACAAACACCCCAAACAACAAACACCCCAAACAACAAACAACTCAAACATCAAACACCTCAAACAACAAACACCTAAAACAACAAACACCCCAAACAACAAACACCTCAAACAACAAACACCCCAAACAACAAACACCTCAAACAACAAACACCTCAAATAACAAACACATCAAACAACAAACACCCCAAACAACAAACACCCCAAACAAGAAACACCCCAAACAACAAACACCTCAAACAACAAACACCCCAAACAACAAACACCTCAAACAGCAAACACCTGAAACAACAAATAACTCAAAACAACAAACACCTCAAACAACAAACACCTCAAACAACAAACACCCCAAAGAATAAACACCTTAAACAACAAACACCTCAAACAACAAACACCCCAAAGAATAAACACCTTAAACAACAAACACCTGAAACAACAAATAACTCAAAACAACAACAACTCAAACAACAAACACCTCAAACAACAAACACCGGAAACAAACACCTCAAACAACAAACACCTCAAACAACAAACACCTCACACAACAAACACCTCAAACAACAAACACCTCAAACAGCAAACACCTCAAACAACAAACACCTCAAACAACAAACACCTCAAACAACAAATAACTCAAAACAACAAACGCCTCAAACAACAAATAAATCAAAACAACAAACACCTGAAACAACGAACACCTCAAACAACAAACACATCAAACAACAAACACCTCAAACAACAAATAACTCAAAACAACAAAAACCTCAAACAACAAACACCTCAAACAACAAACACCTCAAACAACAAACACCTCAAACAACAAACTCCCCAAACAACAAACACCTCAAACAACAAACACCTCAAACAACAAACACCTCAAACAACAAACACCTCAAACAACAAACACCTCAAACAACAAACACCTCAAACAACAAACACCTCAAACAACAAACACCTCAAACAACAAACATCTCAAACACCAAACACCCCAAACATCAAACACCTCAAACAACAAACACCCCAAACAACAAACACCCCAAACAACACACACGTCAAACAACAAACACCTCAAACAACAAATAACTCAAAAACAACAAACACCTCAAACAGCAAATACCTCAAACAACAAACACCTCAAACAACAAACACCTCAAACAAAAAACACCTCAAACATCAAACACCCCAAACAACAAACACATCAAACAACAAACACCCCAAACAATAAACACCTCAAACAGCAAACACCTCAAACAGCAAACACCTGAAACAACAAATAACTCAAAACAACAAACACCTCAAACATCAAATACCTCAAACATCAAACACCGAAAACAACAAACACCGAAAAGAACAAACACTCCAAACAACAAACAGCTCAAACAAAAAACACCCCAAACAACAAACACCTCAAACAACAAACACCCCAAACAACAAACACCTCAAACATCAAACACCTCAAACAACAAACACCCCAAACAACAAACACCTCAAACAACAAACACCCCAAAGAAGAAACACCTTAACCAACAAACACCTCAAACAACAAACACCCCAAAGAATAAACACCTTAAACAACAAACACCTAAAACAACAAACACCCCAAACAACAAACACCCCAAACAACAAACAACTCAAACATCAAACACCTCAAACAACAAACACCTAAAACAACAAACACCCCAAACAACAAACACCTCAAACAACAAACACCCCAAACAACAAACACCTAAAACAACAAACACCCCAAACAACAAACACCTCAAACAACAAACACCCCAAACAACAAACACCTCAAACAACAAACACCTCAAACAACAAAGACATCAAACAACAAACACCCCAAACAACAAACACCCCAAACAACAAACACCCCAAACAACAAACACCTCAAACAACAAACACCCCAAACAACAAACACCTGAAACAACAAATAACTCAAAACAACAAACACCTCAAACAACAAACAACAAACACCTCAAACAACAAATAACTCAAAACAACAAACACCTCAAACAACAAACACCTGAAACAACAAATAACTCAAAACAACAAACACCTCAAACAACAAACACCTCAAACAACAAAAACCCCAAAGAATAAACACCTTAAACAACAAACACCTCAAACAACAAACACCCCAAAGAATAAACACCTTAAACAACAAACACCTAAAACAACAAACACCTCAAACAACAAACACCTCAAACAACAAACACCCCAAACAACAAACACCTAAAACAACAAACACCCCAAACAACAAACACCTCAAACAACAAACACCCCAAACAACAAACACCTCAAACAACAAACACCCCAAGAATAAACACCTTAAACAACAAACACCTCAAACAACAAACACCCCAAAGAATAAACACCTTAAACAACAAACACCTGAAACAACAAATAACTCAAAACAACAAACACCTCAAACAACAAACACCTGAAACAAACACCTGAAACAACAAACTCCGCAAACAACAAACACCTCAAACAACAAACACCTCAAACAACAAACACCCCAAACAGCAAACACCTGAAACAACAAATAACTCAAAACAACAAACACCTCAAACAACAAACACCTCAAACAACAAACACCTCAAACAACAAATAACTCAAAACAACAAACTCCTCAAACAACAAACACCTCAAACAACAAACACCTCAAACAACAAACATCTCAAACAAAAAACATCTCAAACAACAAACACCTCAAACAACAAACACCTCAAACCACAAACACCTGAAACAACAAATAACTCAAACAACAAACACCTCAAACAACAAACACCCCAAACAACAAATACCTCAAACATCAAACACCGAAAACAACAAACACCGAAAACAACAAACACTCCAAACAACAAACACCTCAAACAAAAAACACCCCAAACAACAAACACCTCAAACAACAAACACCCCAAACAACAAACACCTCAAACATCAAACACCTCAAACAACAAACACCCCAAACAACAAACACCTCGAACAACAAACACCTCAAACAACAAACACCCCAAAGAATAAACACCTTAACCAACAAACACCTCAAAGAACAAACACCCCAAAGAATAAACACCTTAAACAACAAACACCTAAAACAACAAACACCCCAAACAACAAACACCCCAAACAACAAACAACTCAAACATCAAACACCTCAAACAACAAACACCTAAAACAACAAACACCCCAAACAACAAACACCTCAAACAACAAACACCCCAAACAACAAACACCTCAAACAACAAACACCTCAAATAACAAACACATCAAACAACAAACACCCCAAACAACAAACACCCCAAACAACAAACACCCCAAACAACAAACACCTCAAACAACAAACACCTCAAACAAAAAACACCTCAAACATCAAACACCCCAAACAACAAACACATCAAACAACAAACACCGCAAACAATAAACACCTCAAACAGCAAACACCTCAAACAGCAAACACCTGAAACAACAAATAACTCAAAACAACAAACACCTCAAACATCAAATACCTCAAACAACAAACAGCTCAAACAACAAACACCGAAAAGAACAAACACTCCAAACAACAAACAGCTCAAACAAAAAACACCCCAAACAACAAACACCTCAAACAACAAACACCCCAAACAACAAACACCTCAAACATCAAACACCTCAAACAACAAACACCCCAAACAACAAACACCTCAAACAACAAACACCCCAAAGAAGAAACACCTTAACCAACAAACACCTCAAACAACAAACACCCCAAAGAATAAACACCTTAAACAACAAACACCTAAAACAACAAACACCCCAAACAACAAACACCCCAAACAACAAACAACTCAAACATCAAACACCTCAAACAACAAACACCTAAAACAACAAACACCCCAAACAACAAACACCTCAAACAACAAACACCCCAAACAACAAACACCTAAAACAACAAACACCCCAAACAACAAACACCTCAAACAACAAACACCCCAAACAACAAACACCTCAAACAACAAACACCTCAAACAACAAAGACATCAAACAACAAACACCCCAAACAACAAACACCCCAAACAACAAACACCCCAAACAACAAACACCTCAAACAACAAACACCCCAAACAACAAACACCTGAAACAACAAATAACTCAAAACAACAAACACCTCAAACAACAAACACCTCAAACAACAAACACCTCAAACAACAAATAACTCAAAACAACAAACACCTCAAACAACAAACACCTGAAACAACAAATAACTCAAAACAACAAACACCTCAAACAACAAACACCTCAAACAACAAAAACCCCAAAGAATAAACACCTTAAACAACAAACACCTCAAACAACAAACACCCCAAAGAATAAACACCTTAAACAACAAACACCTAAAACAACAAACACCTCAAACAACAAACACCTCAAACAACAAACACCCCAAACAACAAACACCTAAAACAACAAACACCCCAAACAACAAACACCTCAAACAACAAACACCCCAAACAACAAACACCTCAAACAACAAACACCCCAAGAATAAACACCTTAAACAACAAACACCTCAAACAACAAACACCCCAAAGAATAAACACCTTAAACAACAAACACCTGAAACAACAAATAACTCAAAACAACAAACACCTCAAACAACAAACACCTGAAACAAACACCTCAAACAACAAACTCCGCAAACAACAAACACCTCAAACAACAAACACCTCAAACAACAAACACCCCAAACAGCAAACACCTGAAACAACAAATAACTCAAAACAACAAACACCTCAAACAACAAACACCTCAAACAACAAACACCTCAAACAACAAATAACTCAAAACAACAAACTCCTCAAACAACAAACACCTCAAACAACAAACACCTCAAACAACAAACATCTCAAACAAAAAACATCTCAAACAACAAACACCTCAAACAACAAACACCTCAAACCACAAACACCTGAAACAACAAATAACTCAAACAACAAACACCTCAAACAACAAACACCCCAAACAACAAATACCTCAAACATCAAACACCGAAAACAACAAACACCGAAAACAACAAACACTCCAAACAACAAACACCTCAAACAAAAAACACCCCAAACAACAAACACCTCAAACAACAAACACCCCAAACAACAAACACCTCAAACATCAAACACCTCAAACAACAAACACCCCAAACAACAAACACCTCGAACAACAAACACCTCAAACAACAAACACCCCAAAGAATAAACACCTTAACCAACAAACACCTCAAACAACAAACACCCCAAAGAATAAACACCTTAAACAACAAACACCTAAAACAACAAACACCCCAAACAACAAACACCCCAAACAACAAACAACTCAAACATCAAACACCTCAAACAACAAACACCCCAAACAACAAACACCTCAAACAACAAACACCTCAAATAACAAACACATCAAACAACAAACACCCCAAACAACAAACACCCCAAACAAGAAACACCCCAAACAACAAACACCTCAAACAACAAACACCCCAAACAACAAACACCTCAAACAGCAAACACCTGAAACAACAAATAACTCAAAACAACAAACACCTCAAACAACAAACACCTCAAACAACAAACACCCCAAAGAATAAACACCTTAAACAACAAACACCTCAAACAACAAACACCCCAAAGAATAAACACCTTAAACAACAAACACCTGAAACAACAAATAACTCAAAACAACAACAACTCAAACAACAAACACCTCAAACAACAAACACCGGAAACAAACACCTCAAACAACAAACACCTCAAACAACAAACACCTCACACAACAAACACCTCAAACAACAAACACCTCAAACAGCAAACACCTCAAACAACAAACACCTCAAACAACAAACACCTCAAACAACAAATAACTCAAAACAACAAACGCCTCAAACAACAAATAAATCAAAACAACAAACACCTGAAACAACGAACACCTCAAACAACAAACACATCAAACAACAAACACCTCAAACAACAAATAACTCAAAACAACAAAAACCTCAAACAACAAACACCTCAAACAACAAACACCTCAAACAACAAACACCTCAAACAACAAACTCCCCAAACAACAAACACCTCAAACAACAAACACCTCAAACAACAAACACCTCAAACAACAAACACCTCAAACAACAAACACCTCAAACAACAAACACCTCAAACAACAAACACCTCAAACAACAAACACCTCAAACAACAAACATCTCAAACACCAAACACCCCAAACATCAAACACCTCAAACAACAAACACCCCAAACAACAAACACCCCAAACAACAAACACGTCAAACAACAAACACCTCAAACAACAAATAACTCAAAAACAACAAACACCTCAAACAGCAAATACCTCAAACAACAAACACCTCAAACAACAAACACCTCAAACAAAAAACACCTCAAACATCAAACACCCCAAACAACAAACACATCAAACAACAAACACCCCAAACAATAAACACCTCAAACAGCAAACACCTCAAACAGCAAACACCTGAAACAACAAATAACTCAAAACAACAAACACCTCAAACATCAAATACCTCAAACATCAAACACCGAAAACAACAAACACCGAAAAGAACAAACACTCCAAACAACAAACAGCTCAAACAAAAAACACCCCAAACAACAAACACCTCAAACAACAAACACCCCAAACAACAAACACCTCAAACATCAAACACCTCAAACAACAAACACCCCAAACAACAAACACCTCAAACAACAAACACCCCAAAGAAGAAACACCTTAACCAACAAACACCTCAAACAACAAACACCCCAAAGAATAAACACCTTAAACAACAAACACCTAAAACAACAAACACCCCAAACAACAAACACCCCAAACAACAAACAACTCAAACATCAAACACCTCAAACAACAAACACCTAAAACAACAAACACCCCAAACAACAAACACCTCAAACAACAAACACCCCAAACAACAAACACCTAAAACAACAAACACCCCAAACAACAAACACCTCAAACAACAAACACCCCAAACAACAAACACCTCAAACAACAAACACCTCAAACAACAAAGACATCAAACAACAAACACCCCAAACAACAAACACCCCAAACAACAAACACCCCAAACAACAAACACCTCAAACAACAAACACCCCAAACAACAAACACCTGAAACAACAAATAACTCAAAACAACAAACACCTCAAACAACAAACACCTCAAACAACAAACACCTCAAACAACAAATAACTCAAAACAACAAACACCTCAAACAACAAACACCTGAAACAACAAATAACTCAAAACAACAAACACCTCAAACAACAAACACCTCAAACAACAAAAACCCCAAAGAATAAACACCTTAAACAACAAACACCTCAAACAACAAACACCCCAAAGAATAAACACCTTAAACAACAAACACCTAAAACAACAAACACCTCAAACAACAAACACCTCAAACAACAAACACCCCAAACAACAAACACCTAAAACAACAAACACCCCAAACAACAAACACCTCAAACAACAAACACCCCAAACAACAAACACCTCAAACAACAAACACCCCAAGAATAAACACCTTAAACAACAAACACCTCAAACAACAAACACCCCAAAGAATAAACACCTTAAACAACAAACACCTGAAACAACAAATAACTCAAAACAACAAACACCTCAAACAACAAACACCTGAAACAAACACCTGAAACAACAAACTCCGCAAACAACAAACACCTCAAACAACAAACACCTCAAACAACAAACACCCCAAACAGCAAACACCTGAAACAACAAATAACTCAAAACAACAAACACCTCAAACAACAAACACCTCAAACAACAAACACCTCAAACAACAAATAACTCAAAACAACAAACTCCTCAAACAACAAACACCTCAAACAACAAACACCTCAAACAACAAACATCTCAAACAAAAAACATCTCAAACAACAAACACCTCAAACAACAAACACCTCAAACCACAAACACCTGAAACAACAAATAACTCAAACAACAAACACCTCAAACAACAAACACCCCAAACAACAAATACCTCAAACATCAAACACCGAAAACAACAAACACCGAAAACAACAAACACTCCAAACAACAAACACCTCAAACAAAAAACACCCCAAACAACAAACACCTCAAACAACAAACACCCCAAACAACAAACACCTCAAACATCAAACACCTCAAACAACAAACACCCCAAACAACAAACACCTCGAACAACAAACACCTCAAACAACAAACACCCCAAAGAATAAACACCTTAACCAACAAACACCTCAAAGAACAAACACCCCAAAGAATAAACACCTTAAACAACAAACACCTAAAACAACAAACACCCCAAACAACAAACACCCCAAACAACAAACAACTCAAACATCAAACACCTCAAACAACAAACACCTAAAACAACAAACACCCCAAACAACAAACACCTCAAACAACAAACACCCCAAACAACAAACACCTCAAACAACAAACACCTCAAATAACAAACACATCAAACAACAAACACCCCAAACAACAAACACCCCAAACAACAAACACCCCAAACAACAAACACCTCAAACAACAAACACCTCAAACAAAAAACACCTCAAACATCAAACACCCCAAACAACAAACACATCAAACAACAAACACCGCAAACAATAAACACCTCAAACAGCAAACACCTCAAACAGCAAACACCTGAAACAACAAATAACTCAAAACAACAAACACCTCAAGCATCAAATACCTCAAACATCAAACACCGAAAACAACAAACACCGAAAAGAACAAACACTCCAAACAACAAACAGCTCAAACAAAAAACACCCCAAACAACAAACACCTCAAACAACAAACACCCCAAACAACAAACACCTCAAACATCAAACACCTCAAACAACAAACACCCCAAACAACAAACACCTCAAACAACAAACACCCCAAAGAAGAAACACCTTAACCAACAAACACCTCAAACAACAAACACCCCAAAGAATAAACACCTTAAACAACAAACACCTAAAACAACAAACACCCCAAACAACAAACACCCCAAACAACAAACAACTCAAACATCAAACACCTCAAACAACAAACACCTAAAACAACAAACACCCCAAACAACAAACACCTCAAACAACAAACACCCCAAACAACAAACACCTAAAACAACAAACACCCCAAACAACAAACACCTCAAACAACAAACACCCCAAACAACAAACACCTCAAACAACAAACACCTCAAACAACAAAGACATCAAACAACAAACACCCCAAACAACAAACACCCCAAACAACAAACACCCCAAACAACAAACACCTCAAACAACAAACACCCCAAACAACAAACACCTGAAACAACAAATAACTCAAAACAACAAACACCTCAAACAACAAACACCTCAAACAACAAATACCTCAAACAACAAATAACTCAAAACAACAAACACCTCAAACAACAAACACCTGAAACAACAAATAACTCAAAACAACAAACACCTCAAACAACAAACACCTCAAACAACAAAAACCCCAAAGAATAAACACCTTAAACAACAAACACCTCAAACAACAAACACCCCAAAGAATAAACACCTTACACAACAAACACCTAAAACAACAAACACCTCAAACAACAAACACCTCAAACAACAAACACCCCAAACAACAAACACCTAAAACAACAAACACCCCAAACAACAAACACCTCAAACAACAAACACCCCAAACAACAAACACCTCAAACAACAAACACCCCAAGAATAAACACCTTAAACAACAAACACCTCAAACAACAAACACCCCAAAGAATAAACACCTTAAACAACAAACACCTGAAACAACAAATAACTCAAAACAACAAACACCTCAAACAACAAACACCTGAAACAAACACCTCAAACAACAAACTCCGCAAACAACAAACACCTCAAACAACAAACACCTCAAACAACAAACACCCCAAACAGCAAACACCTGAAACAACAAATAACTCAAAACAACAAACACCTCAAACAACAAACACCTCAAACAACAAACACCTCAAACAACAAATAACTCAAAACAACAAACTCCTCAAACAACAAACACCTCAAACAACAAACACCTCAAACAACAAACATCTCAAACAAAAAACATCTCAAACAACAAACACCTCAAACAACAAACACCTCAAACCACAAACACCTGAAACAACAAATAACTCAAACAACAAACACCTCAAACAACAAACACCCCAAACAACAAATACCTCAAACATCAAACACCGAAAACAACAAACACCGAAAACAACAAACACTCCAAACAACAAACACCTCAAACAAAAAACACCCCAAACAACAAACACCTCAAACAACAAACACCCCAAACAACAAACACCTCAAACATCAAACACCTCAAACAACAAACACCCCAAACAACAAACACCTCGAACAACAAACACCTCAAACAACAAACACCCCAAAGAATAAACACCTTAACCAACAAACACCTCAAACAACAAACACCCCAAAGAATAAACACCTTAAACAACAAACACCTAAAACAACAAACACCCCAAACAACAAACACCCCAAACAACAAACAACTCAAACATCAAACACCTCAAACAACAAACACCTAAAACAACAAACACCCCAAACAACAAACACCTCAAACAACAAACACCCCAAACAACAAACACCTCAAACAACAAACACCTCAAATAACAAACACATCAAACAACAAACACCCCAAACAACAAACACCCCAAACAACAAACACCCCAAACAACAAACACCTCAAACAACAAACACCCCAAACAACAAACACCTCAAACAGCAAACACCTGAAACAACAAATAACTCAAAACAACAAACACCTCAAACAACAAACACCCCAAAGAATAAACACCTTAAACAACAAACACCTCAAACAACAAACACCCCAAAGAATAAACACCTTAAACAACAAACACCTGAAACAACAAATAACTCAAAACAACAAAAACTCAAACAACAAACACCTCAAACAACAAACACCGGAAACAAACACCTCAAACAACAAACACCTCAAACAACAAACACCTGAAACAACAAATAACTCAAACAACAAACACCTCAAACAACAAACACCCCAAACAACAAATACCTCAAACATCAAACACCGAAAACAACAAACACCGAAAACAACAAACACTCCAAACAACAAACACCTCAAACAAAAAACACCCCAAACAACAAACACCTCAAACAACAAACACCCCAAACAACAAACACCTCAAACATCAAACACCTCAAACAACAAACACCCCAAACAACAAACACCTCAAACAACAAACACCTCAAACAACAAACACCCCAAAGAATAAACACCTTAACCAACAAACACCTCAAACAACAAACACCCCAAAGAATAAACACCTTAAACAACAAACACCTAAAACAACAAACACCCCAAACAACAAACACCCCAAACAACAAACAACTCAAACATCAAACACCTCAAACAACAAACACCTAAAACAACAAACACCCCAAACAACAAACACCTCAAACAACAAACACCCCAAACAACAAACACCTCAAACAACAAACACCTCAAATAACAAACACATCAAACAACAAACACCCCAAACAACAAACACCCCAAACAACAAACACCCCAAACAACAAACACCTCAAACAACAAATAACTCAAAACAACAAACACCTCAAACAACAAACACCCCAAAGAATAAACACCTTAAACAACAAACACCTCAAACAACAAACACCCCAAAGAATAAACACCTTAAACAACAAACACCTGAAACAACAAATAACTCAAAACAACAACAACTCAAACAACAAACACCTCAAACAACAAACACCGGAAACAAACACCTCAAACAACAAACACCTCAAACAACAAACACCTCAAACAACAAACACCTCACACAACAAACACCTCAAACAACAAACACCTCAAACAGCAAACACCTCAAACAACAAACACCTCAAACAACAAACACCTCAAACAACAAATAACTCAAAACAACAAACGCCTCAAACAACAAATAAATCAAAACAACAAACACCTGAAACAACAAACACCTCAAACAACAAACACATCAAACAACAAACACCTGAAACAACAAATAACTCAAAACAACAAAAACCTCAAACAACAAACACCTCAAACAACAAACACCTCAAACAACAAACACCTCAAACAACAAACTCCCCAAACAACAAACACCTCAAACAACAAACACCTCAAACAACAAACACCTCAAACAACAAACACCTCAAACAACAAACACCTGAAACAACAAATAACTCAAAACAACAAACACCCCAAACAACAAACACCTCAAACAGCAAACACCTGAAACAACAAATAACTCAAAACAACAAACACCTCAAACAACAAACACCTCAAACAACAAACACCCCAAAGAATAAACACCTTAAACAACAAACACCTCAAACAACAAACACCCCAAAGAATAAACACCTTAAACAACAAACACCTGAAACAACAAATAACTCAAAACAACAACAACTCAAACAACAAACACCTCAAACAACAAACACCGGAAACAAACACCTCAAACAACAAACACCTCAAACAACAAACACCTCACACAACAAACACCTCAAACAACAAACACCTCAAACAGCAAACACCTCAAACAACAAACACCTCAAACAACAAACACCTCAAACAACAAATAACTCAAAACAACAAACGCCTCAAACAACAAATAAATCAAAACAACAAACACCTGAAACAACAAACACCTCAAACAACAAACACATCAAACAACAAACACCTCAAACAACAAATAACTCAAAACAACAAAAACCTCAAACAACAAACACCTCAAACAACAAACACCTCAAACAACAAACACCTCAAACAACAAACTCCCCAAACAACAAACACCTCAAACAACAAACACCTCAAACAACAAACACCTCAAACAACAAACACCTCAAACAACAAACACCTCAAACAACAAACACCTCAAACAACAAACACCTCAAACAACAAACACCTCAAACAACAAACATCTCAAACACCAAACACCCCAAACATCAAACACCTCAAACAACAAACACCCCAAACAACAAACACCCCAAACAACAAACACGTCAAACAACAAACACCTCAAACAACAAATAACTCAAAAACAACAAACACCTCAAACAGCAAATACCTCAAACAACAAACACCTCAAACAACAAACACCTCAAACAAAAAACACCTCAAACATCAAACACCCCAAACAACAAACACATCAAACAACAAACACCCCAAACAATAAACACCTCAAACAGCAAACACCTCAAACAGCAAACACCTGAAACAACAAATAACTCAAAACAACAAACACCTCAAACATCAAATACCTCAAACATCAAACACCGAAAACAACAAACACCGAAAACAACAAACACTCCAAACAACAAACACCTCAAACAAAAAACACCCCAAACAACAAACACCTCAAACAACAAACACCCCAAACAACAAACACCTCAAACATCAAACACCTCAAACAACAAACACCCCAAACAACAAACACCTCAAACAACAAACACCTCAAACAACAAACACCCCAAAGAAGAAACACCTTAACCAACAAACACCTCAAACAACAAACACCCCAAAGAATAAACACCTTAAACAACAAACACCTAAAACAACAAACACCCCAAACAACAAACACCCCAAACAACAAACAACTCAAACATCAAACACCTCAAACAACAAACACCTAAAACAACAAACACACCAAACAACAAACACCTCAAACAACAAACACCCCAAACAACAAACACCTAAAACAACAAACACCCCAAACAACAAACACCTCAAACAACAAACACCCCAAACAACAAACACCTCAAACAACAAACACCTCAAACAACAAAGACATCAAACAACAAACACCCCAAACAACAAACACCCCAAACAACAAACACCCCAAACAACAAACACCTCAAACAACAAACACCCCAAACAACAAACACCTGAAACAACAAATAACTCAAAACAACAAACACCTCAAACAACAAACACCTCAAACAACAAACACCTCAAACAACAAATAACTCAAAACAACAAACACCTCAAACAACAAACACCTGAAACAACAAATAACTCAAAACAACAAACACCTCAAACAACAAACACCTCAAACAACAAACACCCCAAAGAATAAACACCTTAAACAACAAACACCTCAAACAACAAACACCCCAAAGAATAAACACCTTAAACAACAAACACCTAAAACAACAAACACCTCAAACAACAAACACCTCAAACAACAAACACCCCAAACAACAAACACCTAAAACAACAAACACCCCAAACAACAAACACCTCAAACAACAAACACCCCAAGAATAAACACCTTAAACAACAAACACCTCAAACAACAAACACCCCAAAGAATAAACACCTTAAACAACAAACACCTGAAACAACAAATAACTCAAAACAACAAACAACTCAAACAACAAACACCTCAAACAACAAACACCTGAAACAAACACCTCAAACAACAAACTCCGCAAACAACAAACACCTCAAACAACAAACACCTCAAACAACAAACACCCCAAACAACAAACACCTGAAACAACAAATAACTCAAAACAACAAACACCTCAAACAACAAACACCTCAAACAACAAACACCTCAAACAACAAATAACTCAAAACAACAAACTCCTCAAACAACAAACTCCTCAAACAACAAACACCTCAAACAACAAACATCTCAAACAAAAAACATCTCAAACAACAAACACCTCAAACAACAAACACCTCAAACCACAAACACCTGAAACAACAAATAACTCAAACAACAAACACCTCAAACAACAAACACCCCAAACAACAAATACCTCAAACATCAAACACCGAAAACAACAAACACCGAAAACAACAAACACTCCAAACAACAAACACCTCAAACAAAAAACACCCCAAACAACAAACACCTCAAACAACAAACACCCCAAACAACAAACACCTCAAACATCAAACACCTCAAACAACAAACACCCCAAACAACAAACACCTCAAACAACAAACACCTCAAACAACAAACACCCCAAAGAATAAACACCTTAACCAACAAACACCTCAAACAACAAACACCCCAAAGAATAAACACCTTAAACAACAAACACCTAAAACAACAAACAGCCCAAACAACAAACACCCCAAACAACAAACAACTCAAACATCAAACACCTCAAACAACAAACACCTAAAACAACAAACACCCCAAACAACAAACACCTCAAACAACAAACACCCCAAACAACAAACACCTCAAACAACAAACACCTCAAATAACAAACACATCAAACAACAAACACCCCAAACAACAAGCACCCCAAAGAACAAACACCCCAAACAACAAAAACCTCAAACAACAAACACCCCAAACAACAAACACCTCAAACAGCAAACACCTGAAACAACAAATAACTCAAAACAACAAACACCTCAAACAACAAACACCCCAAAGAATAAACACCTTAAACAACAAACACCTCAAACAACAAACACCCCAAAGAATAAACACCTTAAACAACAAACACCTGAAACAACAAATAACTCAAAACAACAACAACTCAAACAACAAACACCTCAAACAACAAACACCGGAAACAAACACCTCAAACAACAAACACCTCAAACAACAAACACCTGAAACAACAAATAACTCAAACAACAAACACCTCAAACAACAAACACCCCAAACAACAAATACCTCAAACATCAAACACCGAAAACAACAAACACCGAAAACAACAAACACTCCAAACAACAAACACCTCAAACAAAAAACACCCCAAACAACAAACACCTCAAACAACAAACACCCCAAACAACAAACACCTCAAACATCAAACACCTCAAACAACAAACACCCCAAACAACAAACACCTCAAACAACAAACACCTCAAACAACAAACACCCCAAAGAATAAACACCTTAACCAACAAACACCTCAAACAACAAACACCCCAAAGAATAAACACCTTAAACAACAAACACCTAAAACAACAAACACCCCAAACAACAAACACCCCAAACAACAAACAACTCAAACATCAAACACCTCAAACAACAAACACCTAAAACAACAAACACCCCAAACAACAAACACCTCAAACAACAAACACCCCAAACAACAAACACCTCAAACAACAAACACCTCAAATAACAAACACATCAAACAACAAACACCCCAAACAACAAACACCCCAAACAACAAACACCCCAAACAACAAACACCCCAAACAACAAACACCTCAAACAACAAATAACTCAAAACAACAAACACCTCAAACAACAAACACCCCAAAGAATAAACACCTTAAACAACAAACACCTGAAACAACAAACACCCCAAAGAATAAACACCTTAAACAACAAACACCTGAAACAACAAATAACTCAAAACAACAACAACTCAAACAACAAACACCTCAAACAACAAACACCGGAAACAAACACCTCAAACAACAAACACCTCAAACAACAAACACCTCAAACAACAAACACCTCACACAACAAACACCTCAAACAACAAACACCTCAAACAGCAAACACCTCAAACAACAAACACCTCAAACAACAAACACCTCAAACAACAAATAACTCAAAACAACAAACGCCTCAAACAACAAATAAATCAAAACAACAAACACCTGAAACAACAAACACCTCAAACAACAAACACATCAAACAACAAACACCTCAAACAACAAATAACTCAAAACAACAAAAACCTCAAACAACAAACACCTCAAACAACAAACACCTCAAACAACAAACACCTCAAACAACAAACTCCCCAAACAACAAACACCTCAAAAAACAAACACCTCAAACAACAAACACCTCAAACAACAAACACCTCAAACAACAAACACCTCAAACAACAAACACCTCAAACAACAAACACCTCAAACAACAAACACCTCAAACAACAAACATCTCAAACAACAAACATCTCAAACACCAAACATCTCAAACACCAAACACCCCAAACATCAAACACCTCAAACAACAAACACCCCAAACAACAAACACCCCAAAGAATAAACACCTTAAACAACAAACACCTCAAACAACAAACACCCCAAAGAATAAACACCTTAAACAACAAACACCTAAAACAACAAACACCTCAAACAACAAACACCTCAAACAACAAACACCCCAAACAACAAACACCTAAAACAACAAACACCCCAAACAACAAACACCTCAAACAACAAACACCCCAAACAACAAACACCTCAAACAACAAACACCCCAAGAATAAACACCTTAAACAACAAACACCTCAAACAACAAACACCCCAAAGAATAAACACCTTAAACAACAAACACCTGAAACAACAAATAACTCAAAACAACAAACAACTCAAACAACAAACACCTCAAACAACAAACACCTGAAACAAACACCTCAAACAACAAACTCCGCAAACAACAAACACCTCAAACAACAAACACCTCAAACAACAAACACCCCAAACAACAAACACCTGAAACAACAAATAACTCAAAACAACAAACACCTCAAACAACAAACACCTCAAACAACAAACACCTCAAACAACAAATAACTCAAAACAACAAACTCCTCAAACAACAAACACCTCAAACAACAAACACCTCAAACAACAAACATCTCAAACAAAAAACATCTCAAACAACAAACACCTCAAACAACAAACACCTCAAACCACAAACACCTGAAACAACAAATAACTCAAACAACAAACACCTCAAACAACAAACACCCCAAACAACAAATACCTCAAACATCAAACACCGAAAACAACAAACACCGAAAACAACAAACACTCCAAACAACAAACACCTCAAACAAAAAACACCCCAAACAACAAACACCTCAAACAACAAACACCCCAAACAACAAACACCTCAAACATCAAACACCTCAAACAACAAACACCCCAAACAACAAACACCTCAAACAACAAACACCTCAAACAACAAACACCCCAAAGAATAAACACCTTAACCAACAAACACCTCAAACAACAAACACCCCAAAGAATAAACACCTTAAACAACAAACACCTAAAACAACAAACACCCCAAACAACAAACACCCCAAACAACAAACAACTCAAACATCAAACACCTCAAACAACAAACACCTAAAACAACAAACACCCCAAACAACAAACACCTCAAACAACAAACACCCCAAAGAACAAACACCCCAAACAACAAAAACCTCAAACAACAAACACCCCAAACAACAAACACCTCAAACAGCAAACACCTGAAACAACAAATAACTCAAAACAACAAACACCTCAAACAACAAACACCCCAAAGAATAAACACCTTAAACAACAAACACCTCAAACAACAAATAACTCAAAACAACAACAACTCAAACAACAAACACCTCAAACAACAAACACCGGAAACAAACACCACAAACAACAAACACCTCAAACAACAAACACCTCAAACAACAAACACCTCACACAACAAACACCTCAAACAACAAACACCTCAAACAGCAAACACCTCAAACAACAAACACCTCAAACAACAAACACCTCAAACAACAAATAACTCAAAACAACAAACGCCTCAAACAACAAATAAATCAAAACAACAAACACCTGAAACAACAAACACCTCAAACAACAAACACATCAAACAACAAACACCTCAAACAACAAATAACTCAAAACAACAAAAACCTCAAACAACAAACACCTCAAACAACAAACACCTCAAACAACAAACACCTCAAACAACAAACTCCCCAAACAATAAACACCTCAAACAACAAACACCTCAAACAACAAACACCTCAAACAACAAACACCTCAAACAACAAACACCTCAAACAACAAACACCTCAAACAACAAACACCTCAAACAACAAACACCTCAAACAACAAACATCTCAAACAACAAACATCTCAAACACCAAACACCCCAAACATCAAACACCTCAAACAACAAACACCCCAAACAACAAACACCCCAAACAACAAACACGTCAAACAACAAACACCTCAAACAACAAATAACTCAAAAACAACAAACACCTCAAACAGCAAATACCTCAAACAACAAACACCTCAAACAACAAACACCTCAAACAAAAAACACCTCAAACATCAAACACCCCAAACAACAAACACATCAAACAACAAACACCTCAAACAACAAACACCCCAAACAACAAACACATCAAACAACAAACACCTCAAACAACAAACATCACAAACAACAAACACCTCAAACAGCAAACACCGCAAACAGCAAACACATGAAACAACAAATAACTCAAAAAAGCAAACACCTCAAACAACAAACAGCTCAAACAACAAACACCCCAAACAACAAACACCCCAAACAACAAACACCTCAAACAATAAACACCCCAAACAACAAACACCTCAAACAACAAACACCTGAAACAACAAACACCTGAAACAACAAATAACTCAAAACAACAAACACCTCAAACAACAAACAGCTCAAACAACAAACACCCCAAACAACAAATAGCTCAAACATCAAACACCTCAAACATCAATCATCTCAAACAACAAACACCCCAAACAACAAACACCCTAAACAACAGACTCCTCAAACAACAAACACCCCAAACATCAAACTCCTCAAACAGCAAACACCTCAAACAACAAACACCTCAAACAACACACACCCCAAACAACAAACACCCCAACAACAAACACCTCAAACAATAAACACCCCAAACAACAAACACCTCAAACAACAAACACCTCAAACAACAAACACCTGAAACAACAAATAACTCAAAACAACAAACACCTCAAACAACAAACACCCCAAACAATAAACACCTCAAACAGCAAACACCTCAAACAGCAAACACCTGAAACAACAAATAACTCAAAACAACAAACACCTCAAACATCAAACACCTCAAACAACAAACACCTCACACAACAAACACCCCAAACAATAAACACCTCAAACAACAAATAACTCAAACAACAAACACCTCAAACAACAAACACCTCAAACAACAAACACCTCAAACAACAAACACCACAAACAAGAAACACCTTAAACAACAAACACCTCAAACAACAAACACCCCAAACAACAAACACCTGAAACAGCAAATAACTCAAACAACAAACGCCTCAAACAGCAAATAACTCAAGCAACAAGCACCTCAAACAACAAACTCCCCAAACAACAAACATCTCAAACAACAAACACCTGAAACAACAAACACCTGAAACAACAAACACCTGAAACAACAAACACCTCAAACAACAAACACCTGAAACAACAAACACCTCAAACAACAAACACCTGAAACAACAAACACCTCAAACAACAAACACCTCAAACAACAAACACCTCAAACAACAAACTCCCCAAACAACAAACACCTTGAACAACAAACACCTCAAACAACAAACACCACAAACAACAAACACCTCAAACAACAAATAACTCAAACAACAAACACTTCAAACAACAAACACCTCAAACAACAAACACCTCAAACAACAAACACCCGAAACAACAAACACCTTGAACAACAAACACCTCAAACAACAAACACCACAAACAACAAACACCTGAAACAGCAAATAACTCAAACAACAAACACCCCAAACAACAAACACCTCAAACAACAAACACCTCAAACAACAAACTCCCCAAACAACAAACACCTCAAACAACCAGCACCTCAAACAACAAACAGCTCAAACAACAAACACCCCAAACAACAAATACCTCAAACATCAAACACCTCAAGCAACAAACACTTAAAACAACAAACACCCCAAACAACAAACACCTCAAACAACAAACACCTCAAACAACCAACACCCCAAACAACAAATAGCTCAAACATCAAACACCTCAAACAACAAACACCTCAAGCAACAAACACCTCAAACAACAAACACCTCAAACAACAAACACCCCAAACAACAAATCCCTCAAACATCAAACACCTCAAACATCAAACACCTCAAACAACAAACACCCCAAACAACAAACACCCCAAACAACAAACTCCTCAAACAGCAAACACCTCAAACAACAAACACCTCAAACAACAAACAACCCAAACAACAAACACCCCAAACAACAAACACCTCAAACAATAAACACCCCAAACAACAAACACCTCAAACAACAAACACCTCAAACAACAAACACCTGAAACAACAAATAACTCATAACAACAAACACCTCAAACAACAGACACCTCAAACAATAAACACCTTAAACAACAAACACCTCGAACAACAAACACCTGAAACAACAAATAACTCAAAACAACATACACCTCAAACAACAAACACCTCAAACAGCAAACACCTGAAACAACAAATAACTCAAAACAACAAACACCTCAAACATCAAACACCTCAAACAACAAACACCTCACACAACAAACACCCCAAACAATAAACACCTTAAACAACAAACACCTCGAACAACAAACACCTGAAACAACAAATAACTCAAAACAACATACACCTCAAACAACAAACACCTCAAACAACAAACACCTCAAACAACAAACACCCCAAAGAATAAACACCTTAAACAACAAACACCTCAAACAACAAACACCCCAAAGAATAAACACCTTAAACAACAAACACCTGAAACAACAAATAACTCAAAACAACAACAACTCAAACAACAAACACCTCAAACAACAAACACCGGAAACAAACACCTCAAACAACAAACACCTCAAACAACAAACACCTGAAACAACAAATAACTCAAACAACAAACACCTCAAACAACAAACACCCCAAACAACAAATACCTCAAACATCAAACACCGAAAACAACAAACACCGAAAACAACAAACACTCCAAACAACAAACACCTCAAACAAAAAACACCCCAAACAACAAACACCTCAAACAACAAACACCCCAAACAACAAACACCTCAAACATCAAACACCTCAAACAACAAACACCCCAAACAACAAACACCTCAAACAACAAACACCTCAAACAACAAACACCCCAAAGAATAAACACCTTAACCAACAAACACCTCAAACAACAAACACCCCAAAGAATAAACACCTTAAACAACAAACACCTAAAACAACAAACACCCCAAACAACAAACACCCCAAACAACAAACAACTCAAACATCAAACACCTCAAACAACAAACACCTAAAACAACAAACACCCCAAACAACAAACACCTCAAACAACAAACACCCCAAACAACAAACACCTCAAACAACAAACACCTCAAATAACAAACACATCAAACAACAAACACCCCAAACAACAAACACCCCAAACAACAAACACCCCAAACAACAAACACCTCAAACAACAAATAACTCAAAACAACAAACACCTCAAACAACAAACACCCCAAAGAATAAACACCTGAAACAACAAACACCCCAAAGAATAAACACCTTAAACAACAAACACCTGAAACAACAAATAACTCAAAACAACAACAACTCAAACAACAAACACCTCAAACAACAAACACCGGAAACAAACACCTCAAACAACAAACACCTCAAACAACAAACACCTCAAACAACAAACACCTCACACAACAAACACCTCAAACAACAAACACCTCAAACAGCAAACACCTCAAACAACAAACACCTCAAACAACAAACACCTCAAACAACAAATAACTCAAAACAACAAACGCCTCAAACAACAAATAAATCAAAACAACAAACACCTGAAACAACAAACACCTCAAACAACAAACACATCAAACAACAAACACCTCAAACAACAAATAACTCAAAACAACAAAAACCTCAAACAACAAACACCTCAAACAACAAACACCTCAAACAACAAACACCTCAAACAACAAACTCCCCAAACAACAAACACCTCAAACAACAAACACCTCAAACAACAAACACCTCAAACAACAAACACCTCAAACAACAAACACCTCAAACAACAAACACCTCAAACAACAAACACCTCAAACAACAAACACCTCAAACAACAAACATCTCAAACAACAAACATCTCAAACACCAAACACCCCAAACATCAAACACCTCAAACAACAAACACCCCAAACAACAAACACCCCAAAGAATAAACACCTTAAACAACAAACACCTCAAACAACAAACACCCCAAAGAATAAACACCTTAAACAACAAACACCTAAAACAACAAACACCTCAAACAACAAACACCTCAAACAACAAACACCCCAAACAACAAACACCTAAAACAACAAACACCCCAAACAACAAACACCTCAAACAACAAACACCCCAAACAACAAACACCTCAAACAACAAACACCCCAAGAATAAACACCTTAAACAACAAACACCCCAAAGAATAAACACCTTAAACAACAAACACCTGAAACAACAAATAACTCAAAACAACAAACAACTCAAACAACAAACACCTCAAACAACAAACACCTGAAACAAACACCTCAAACAACAAACTCCGCAAACAACAAACACCTCAAACAACAAACACCTCAAACAACAAACACCCCAAACAACAAACACCTGAAACAACAAATAACTCAAAACAACAAACACCTCAAACAACAAACACCTCAAACAACAAACACCTCAAACAACAAATAACTCAAAACAACAAACTCCTCAAACAACAAACACCTCAAACAACAAACACCTCAAACAACAAACATCTCAAACAAAAAACATCTCAAACAACAAACACCTCAAACAACAAACACCTCAAACCACAAACACCTGAAACAACAAATAACTCAAACAACAAACACCTCAAACAACAAACACCCCAAACAACAAATACCTCAAACATCAAACACCGAAAACAACAAACACTGAAAACAACAAACACTCCAAACAACAAACACCTCAAACAAAAAACACCCCAAACAACAAACACCTCAAACAACAAACACCCCAAACAACAAACACCTCAAACATCAAACACCTCAAACAACAAACACCCCAAACAACAAACACCTCAAACAACAAACACCTCAAACAACAAACACCCCAAAGAATAAACACCTTAACCAACAAACACCTCAAACAACAAACACCCCAAAGAATAAACACCTTAAACAACAAACACCTAAAACAACAAACACCCCAAACAACAAACACCCCAAACAACAAACAACTCAAACATCAAACACCTCAAACAACAAACACCTAAAACAACAAACACCCCAAACAACAAACACCTCAAACAACAAACACCCCAAACAACAAACACCTCAAACAACAAACACCTCAAATAACAAACACATCAAACAACAAACACCCCAAACAACAAACACCCCAAAGAAGAAACACCCCAAACAACAAAAACCTCAAACAACAAACACCCCAAACAACAAACACCTCAAACAGCAAACACCTGAAACAACAAATAACTCAAAACAACAAACACCTCAAACAACAAACACCCCAAAGAATAAACACCTTAAACAACAAACACCTCAAACAACAAACACCCCAAAGAATAAACACCTTAAACAACAAACACCTGAAACAACAAATAACTCAAAACAACAAACACCTCAAACAACAAACACCCCAAAGAATAAACACCTTAAACAACAAACACCTCAAACAACAAACACCCCAAACAACAAACACCTCAAACAACAAACACCGGAAACAAACACCTCAAACAACAAACACCTCAAACAACAAACACCTGAAACAACAAATAACTCAAACAACAAACACCTCAAACAACAAACACCCCAAACAACAAATACCTCAAACATCAAACACCGAAAACAACAAACACCGAAAACAACAAACACTCCAAACAACAAACACCTCAAACAAAAAACACCCCAAACAACAAACACCTCAAACAACAAACACCCCAAACAACAAACACCTCAAACATCAAACACCTCAAACAACAAACACCCCAAACAACAAACACCTCAAACAACAAACACCTCAAACAACAAACACCCCAAAGAATAAACACCTTAACCAACAAACACCTCAAACAACAAACACCCCAAAGAATAAACACCTTAAACAACAAACACCTAAAACAACAAACACCCCAAACAACAAACACCCCAAACAACAAACAACTCAAACATCAAACACCTCAAACAACAAACACCTAAAACAACAAACACCCCAAACAACAAACACCTCAAACAACAAACACCCCAAACAACAAACACCTCAAACAACAAACACCTCAAATAACAAACACATCAAACAACAAACACCCCAAACAACAAACACCCCAAACAACAAACACCCCAAACAACAAACACCTCAAACAACAAATAACTCAAAACAACAAACACCTCAAACAACAAACACCCCAAAGAATAAACACCTTAAACAACAAACACCTGAAACAACAAACACCCCAAAGAATAAACACCTTAAACAACAAACACCTGAAACAACAAATAACTCAAAACAACAACAACTCAAACAACAAACACCTCAAACAACAAACACCGGAAACAAACACCTCAAACAACAAACACCTCAAACAACAAACACCTCAAACAACAAACACCTCACACAACAAACACCTCAAACAACAAACACCTCAAACAGCAAACACCTCAAACAACAAACACCTCAAACAACAAACACCTCAAACAACAAATAACTCAAAACAACAAACGCCTCAAACAACAAATAAATCAAAACAACAAACACCTGAAACAACAAACACCTCAAACAACAAACACATCAAACAACAAACACCTCAAACAACAAATAACTCAAAACAACAAAAACCTCAAACAACAAACACCTCAAACAACAAACACCTCAAACAACAAACACCTCAAACAACAAACTCCCCAAACAATAAACACCTCAAACAACAAACACCTCAAACAACAAACACCTCAAACAACAAACACCTCAAACAACAAACACCTCAAACAACAAACACCTCAAACAACAAACACCTCAAACAACAAACACCTCAAACAACAAACATCTCAAACAACAAACATCTCAAACACCAAACACCCCAAACATCAAACACCTCAAACAACAAACACCCCAAACAACAAACACCCCAAACAACAAACACGTCAAACAACAAACACCTCAAACAACAAATAACTCAAAAACAACAAACACCTCAAACAGCAAATACCTCAAACAACAAACACCTCAAACAACAAACACCTCAAACAAAAAACACCTCAAACATCAAACACCCCAAACAACAAACACATCAAACAACAAACACCTCAAACAACAAACACCCCAAACAACAAACACATCAAACAACAAACACCTCAAACAACAAACATCACAAACAACAAACACCTCAAACAGCAAACACCGCAAACAGCAAACACCTGAAACAACAAATAACTCAAAAAAGCAAACACCTCAAACAACAAACAGCTCAAACAACAAACAGCCCAAACAACAAACACCCCAAACAACAAACACCTCAAACAATAAACACCCCAAACAACAAACACCTCAAACAACAAACACCTGAAACAACAAACACCTGAAACAACAAATAACTCAAAACAACAAACACCTCAAACAACAAACAGCTCAAACAACAAACACCCCAAACAACAAATAGCTCAAACATCAAACACCTCAAACATCAATCATCTCAAACAACAAACACCCCAAACAACAAACACCCTAAACAACAGACTCCTCAAACAACAAACACCCCAAACATCAAACTCCTCAAACAGCAAACACCTCAAACAACAAACACCTCAAACAACATACACCCCAAACAACAAACACCCCAAACAACAAACACCTCAAACAATAAACACCCCAAACAACAAACACCTCAAACAACAAACACCTCAAACAACAAACACCTGAAACAACAAATAACTCAAAACAACAAACACCTCAAACAACAAACACCCCAAACAATAAACACCTCAAACAGCAAACACCTCAAACAGCAAACACCTGAAACAACAAATAACTCAAAAACAACAAACACCTCAAACAGCAAATACCTCAAACAACAAACACCTCAAACAACAAACACCTCAAACAAAAAACACCTCAAACATCAAACACCCCAAACAACAAACACATCAAACAACAAACACCTCAAACAACAAACACCCCAAACAACAAACACATCAAACAACAAACACCTCAAACAACAAACATCACAAACAACAAACACCTCAAACAGCAAACACCGCAAACAGCAAACACCTGAAACAACAAATAACTCAAAAAAGCAAACACCTCAAACAACAAACAGCTCAAACAACAAACAGCCCAAACAACAAACACCCCAAACAACAAACACCTCAAACAATAAACACCCCAAACAACAAACACCTCAAACAACAAACACCTGAAACAACAAACACCTGAAACAACAAATAACTCAAAACAACAAACACCTCAAACAACAAACAGCTCAAACAACAAACACCCCAAACAACAAATAGCTCAAACATCAAACACCTCAAACATCAATCATCTCAAACAACAAACACCCCAAACAACAAACACCCTAAACAACAGACTCCTCAAACAACAAACACCCCAAACATCAAACTCCTCAAACAGCAAACACCTCAAACAACAAACACCTCAAACAACACACACCCCAAACAACAAACACCCCAAACAACAAACACCTCAAACAATAAACACCCCAAACAACAAACACCTCAAACAACAAACACCTCAAACAACAAACACCTGAAACAACAAATAACTCAAAACAACAAACACCTCAAACAACAAACACCCCAAACAATAAACACCTCAAACAGCAAACACCTCAAACAGCAAACACCTGAAACAACAAATAACTCAAAACAACAAACACCTCAAACATCAAACACCTCAAACAACAAACACCTCACACAACAAACACCCCAAACAATAAACACCTCAAACAACAAATAACTCAAACAACAAACACCTCAAACAACAAACACCTCAAACAACAAACACCTCAAACAACAAACACCACAAACAAGAAACACCTTAAACAACAAACACCTCAAACAACAAACACCCCAAACAACAAACACCTGAAACAGCAAATAACTCAAACAACAAACGACTCAAACAGCAAATAACTCAAGCAACAAGCACCTCAAACAACAAACTCCCCAAACAACAAACATCTCAAACAACAAACACCTGAAACAACAAACACCTGAAACAACAAACACCTGAAACAACAAACACCTCAAACAACAAACACCTGAAACAACAAACACCTCAAACAACAAACACCTGAAACAACAAACACCTCAAGCAACAAACACCTCAAACAACAAACACCTCAAACAACAAACTCCCCAAACAACAAACACCTTGAACAACAAACACTTCAAACAACAAACACCTCAAACAACAAACACCTCAAACAACAAACACCCGAAACAACAAACACCTTGAACAACAAACACCTCAAACAACAAACACCACAAACAACAAACACCTGAAACAGCAAATAACTCAAACAACAAACACCCCAAACAACAAACACCTCAAACAACAAACACCTCAAACAACAAACTCCCCAAACAACAAACACCTCAAACAACCAGCACCTCAAACAACAAACAGCTCAAACAACAAACACCCCAAACAACAAATACCTCAAACATCAAACACCTCAAGCAACAAACACTTAAAACAACAAACACCCCAAACAACAAACACCTCAAACAACAAACACCTCAAACAACCAACACCCCAAACAACAAATAGCTCAAACATCAAACACCTCAAACAACAAACACCTCAAGCAACAAACACCTCAAACAACAAACACCTCAAACAACAAACACCCCAAACAACAAATACCTCAAACATCAAACACCTCAAACATCAAACACCTCAAACAACAAACACCCCAAACAACAAACACCCCAAACAACAAACTCCTCAAACAGCAAACACCTCAAACAACAAACACCTCAAACAACAAACAACCCAAACAACAAACACCCCAAACAACAAACACCTCAAACAATAAACACCCCAAACAACAAACACCTTAAACAACAAACACCTCGAACAACAAACACCTGAAACAACAAATAACTCAAAACAACATACACCTCAAACAACAAACACCTCAAACAGCAAACACCTGAAACAACAAATAACTCAAAACAACAAACACCTCAAACATCAAACACCTCAAACAACAAACACCTCACACAACAAACACCCCAAACAATAAACACCTTAAACAACAAACACCTCGAACAACAAACACCTGAAACAACAAATAACTCAAAACAACATACACCTCAAACAACAAACACCTCAAACAACAAACACCTCAAACAACAAACACCTCAAACAACAAACACCTCAAACAACAAATAACTCAAACAACAAACACCTCAAACAACAAACACCTCAAACAACAAACACCTCAAACAACAAACACCCCAAACAACAAACACCTTAAACAACAAACACCAAAAAAACAACAAACACCCCAAACAACAAACACCTGAAACAGCAAATAACTCAAACAACAAACACCTCAAACAACAAACACCCCAAACAACAAACACCTCAAACAACAAAGTCCCCAAACAACAAACATCTCAAACAACAAACACCTCAAACAACAAAGTCCCCAAACAACAACCATCTCAAACAACAAACACCTGAAACAACAAACACCTCAAACAACAAACACCTCAAACAACAAACACCTCAAACAACAAACACCTCAAACAACAAACACCTCAAACAACAAACACCTCAAACAACAAACACCTCAAACAACAAACACCTCAAACAACAAACATCTCAAACAACAAACATCTCAAACACCAAACACCCCAAACATCAAACACCTCAAACAACAAACACCCCAAACAACAAACACCCCAAACAACAAACACGTCAAACAACAAACACCTCAAACAACAAATAACTCAAAAACAACAAACACCTCAAACAGCAAATACCTCAAACAACAAACACCTCAAACAACAAACACCTCAAACAAAAAACACCTCAAACATCAAACACCCCAAACAACAAACACATCAAACAACAAACACCTCAAACAACAAACACCCCAAACAACAAACACATCAAACAACAAACACCTCAAACAACAAACATCACAAACAACAAACACCTCAAACAGCAAACACCGCAAACAGCAAACACCTGAAACAACAAATAACTCAAAAAAGCAAACACCTCAAACAACAAACAGCTCAAACAACAAACACCCCAAACAACAAATAACTCAAAACAACAAACACCTCAAACAACAAACAGCTCAAACAACAAACACCCCAAACAACAAATAGCTCAAACATCAAACACCTCAAACATCAATCATCTCAAACAACAAACACCCCAAACAACAAACACCCTAAACAACAGACTCCTCAAACAACAAACACCCCAAACAACAAACTCCTCAAACAGCAAACACCTCAAACAACAAACACCTCAAACAACAAACACCCCAAACAACAAACACCCCAAACAACAAACACCTCAAACAATAAACACCCCAAACAACAAACACCTCAAACAACAAACACCTCAAACAACAAACACCTGAAACAACAAATAACTCAAAACAACAAACACCTCAAACAACAAACACCCCAAACAATAAACACCTCAAACAGCAAACACCTCAAACAGCAAACACCTGAAACAACAAATAACTCAAAACAACAAACACCTCAAACATCAAACACCTCAAACAACAAACACCTCACACAACAAACACCCCAAACAATAAACACCTCAAACAACAAATAACTCAAACAACAAACACCTCAAACAACAAACACCTCAAACAACAAACACCTCAAACAACAAACACCACAAACAAGAAACACCTTAAACAACAAACACCTCAAACAACAAACACCCCAAACAACAAACACCTGAAACAGCAAATAACTCAAACAACAAACGCCTCAAACAGCAAATAACTCAAGCAACAAGCACCTCAAACAACAAACTCCCCAAACAACAAACATCTCAAACAACAAACACCTGAAACAACAAACACCTGAAACAACAAACACCTCAAACAACAAACACCTCAAACAACAAACAGCTCAAACAACAAACTCCCCAAACAACAAACACCTTGAACAACAAACACCTCAAACAACAAACACCACAAACAACAAACACCTCAAACAACAAATAACTCAAACAACAAACACTTCAAACAACAAACACCTCAAACAACAAACACCTCAAACAACAAACACCCGAAACAACAAACACCTTGAACAACAAACACCTCAAACAACAAACACCACAAACAACAAACACCTGAAACAGCAAATAACTCAAACAACAAACACCCCAAACAACAAACACCTCAAACAACAAACACCTCAAACAACAAACTCCCCAAACAACAAACACCTCAAACAACAAACATCACAAACAACAAACACCTCAAACAGCAAACACCGCAAACAGCAAACACCTGAAACAACAAATAACTCAAAAAAGCAAACACCTCAAACAACAAACAGCTCAAACAACAAACACCCCAAACAACAAACACCCCAAACAACAAACACCTCAAACAATAAACACCCCAAACAACAAACACCTCAAACAACAAACACCTGAAACAACAAACACCTGAAACAACAAATAACTCAAAACAACAAACACCTCAAACAACAAACAGCTCAAACAACAAACACCCCAAACAACAAATAGCTCAAACATCAAACACCTCAAACATCAATCATCTCAAACAACAAACACCCCAAACAACAAACACCCTAAACAAAAGACTCCTCAAACAACAAACACCCCAAACATCAAACTCCTCAAACAGCAAACACCTCAAACAACAAACACCTCAAACAACACACACCCCAAACAACAAACACCCCAAACAACAAACACCTCAAACAATAAACACCCCAAACAACAAACACCTCAAACAACAAACACCTCAAACAACAAACACCTGAAACAACAAATAACTCAAAACAACAAACACCTCAAACAACAAACACCCCAAACAATAAACACCTCAAACAGCAAACACCTCAAACAGCAAACACCTGAAACAACAAATAACTCAAAACAACAAACACCTCAAACATCAAACACCTCAAACAACAAACACCTCACACAACAAACACCCCAAACAATAAACACCTCAAACAACAAATAACTCAAACAACAAACACCTCAAACAACAAACACCTCAAACAACAAACACCTCAAACAACAAACACCACAAACAAGAAACACCTTAAACAACAAACACCTCAAACAACAAACACCCCAAACAACAAACACCTGAAACAGCAAATAACTCAAACAACAAACGCCTCAAACAGCAAATAACTCAAGCAACAAGCACCTCAAACAACAAACTCCCCAAACAACAAACATCTCAAACAACAAACACCTGAAACAACAAACACCTGAAACAACAAACACCTGAAACAACAAACACCTCAAACAACAAACACCTGAAACAACAAACACCTCAAACAACAAACACCTGAAACAACAAACACCTCAAACAACAAACACCTCAAACAACAAACACCTCAAACAACAAACTCCCCAAACAACAAACACCTTGAACAACAAACACCTCAAACAACAAACACCACAAACAACAAACACCTCAAACAACAAATAACTCAAACAACAAACACTTCAAACAACAAACACCTCAAACAACAAACACCTCAAACAACAAACACCCGAAACAACAAACACCTTGAACAACAAACACCTCAAACAACAAACACCACAAACAACAAACACCTGAAACAGCAAATAACTCAAACAACAAACACCCCAAACAACAAACACCTCAAACAACAAACACCTCAAACAACAAACTCCCCAAACAACAAACACCTCAAACAACCAGCACCTCAAACAACAAACAGCTCAAACAACAAACACCCCAAACAACAAATACCTCAAACATCAAACACCTCAAGCAACAAACACTTAAAACAACAAACACCCCAAACAACAAACACCTCAAACAACAAACACCTCAAACAACCAACACCCCAAACAACAAATAGCTCAAACATCAAACACCTCAAACAACAAACACCTCAAGCAACAAACACCTCAAACAACAAACACCTCAAACAACAAACACCCCAAACAACAAATACCTCAAACATCAAACACCTCAAACATCAAACACCTCAAACAACAAACACCCCAAACAACAAACACCCCAAACAACAAACTCCTCAAACAGCAAACACCTCAAACAACAAACACCTCAAACAACAAACAACCCAAACAACAAACACCCCAAACAACAAACACCTCAAACAATAAACACCCCAAACAACAAACACCTCAAACAACAAACACCTCAAACAACAAACACCTGAAACAACAAATAACTCATAACAACAAACACCTCAAACAACAGACACCTCAAACAATAAACACCTTAAACAACAAACACCTCGAACAACAAACACCTGAAACAACAAATAACTCAAAACAACATACACCTCAAACAACAAACAACTCAAACAGCAAACACCTGAAACAACAAATAACTCAAAACAACAAACACCTCAAACATCAAACACCTCAAACAACAAACACCTCACACAACAAACACCCCAAACAATAAACACCTTAAACAACAAACACCTCGAACAACAAACACCTGAAACAACAAATAACTCAAAACAACATACACCTCAAACAACAAACACCTCAAACAACAAACACCTCAAACAACAAACACCTCAAACAACAAACACCTCAAACAACAAATAACTCAAACAACAAACACCTCAAACAACAAACACCTCAAACAACAAACACCTCAAACAACAAACACCCCAAACAACAAACACCTTAAACAACAAACACCAAAAAAACAACAAACACCCCAAACAACAAACACCTCAAACAACAAACACCTCAAACAACAAACACCTGAAACAACAAATAACTCATAACAACAAACACCTCAAACAACAGACACCTCAAACAATAAACACCTTAAACAACAAACACCTCGAACAACAAACACCTGAAACAACAAATAACTCAAAACAACATACACCTCAAACAACAAACACCTCAAACAGCAAACACCTGAAACAACAAATAACTCAAAACAACAAACACCTCAAACATCAAACACCTCAAACAACAAACACCTCACACAACAAACACCCCAAACAATAAACACCTTAAACAACAAACACCTCGAACAACAAACACCTGAAACAACAAATAACTCAAAACAACATACACCTCAAACAACAAACACCTCAAACAACAAACACCTCAAACAACAAACACCTCAAACAACAAACACCTCAAACAACAAATAACTCAAACAACAAACACCTCAAACAACAAACACCTCAAACAACAAACACCTCAAACAACAAACACCCCAAACAACAAACACCTTAAACAACAAACACCAAAAAAACAACAAACACCCCAAACAACAAACACCTGAAACAGCAAATAACTCAAACAACAAACACCTCAAACAACAAACACCCCAAACAACAAACACCTCAAACAACAAAGTCCCCAAACAACAAACATCTCAAACAACAAACACCTCAAACAACAAAGTCCCCAAACAACAACCATCTCAAACAACAAACACCTGAAACAACAAACACCTCAAACAACAAACACCTCAAACAACAAACACCTCAAACAACAAACACCTCAAACAACAAACACCTCAAACAACAAACACCTCAAACAACAAACACCTCAAACAACAAACACCTCAAACAACAAACATCTCAAACAACAAACATCTCAAACACCAAACACCCCAAACATCAAACACCTCAAACAACAAACACCCCAAACAACAAACACCCCAAACAACAAACACGTCAAACAACAAACACCTCAAACAACAAATAACTCAAAAACAACAAACACCTCAAACAGCAAATACCTCAAACAACAAACACCTCAAACAACAAACACCTCAAACAAAAAACACCTCAAACATCAAACACCCCAAACAACAAACACATCAAACAACAAACACCTCAAACAACAAACACCCCAAACAACAAACACATCAAACAACAAACACCTCAAACAACAAACATCACAAACAACAAACACCTCAAACAGCAAACACCGCAAACAGCAAACACCTGAAACAACAAATAACTCAAAAAAGCAAACACCTCAAACAACAAACAGCTCAAACAACAAACACCCCAAACAACAAATAACTCAAAACAACAAACACCTCAAACAACAAACAGCTCAAACAACAAACACCCCAAACAACAAATAGCTCAAACATCAAACACCTCAAACATCAATCATCTCAAACAACAAACACCCCAAACAACAAACACCCTAAACAACAGACTCCTCAAACAACAAACACCCCAAACAACAAACTCCTCAAACAGCAAACACCTCAAACAACAAACACCTCAAACAACAAACACCCCAAACAACAAACACCCCAAACAACAAACACCTCAAACAATAAACACCCCAAACAACAAACACCTCAAACAACAAACACCTCAAACAACAAACACCTGAAACAACAAATAACTCAAAACAACAAACACCTCAAACAACAAACACCCCAAACAATAAACACCTCAAACAGCAAACACCTCAAACAACAAACACCTCAAACAACAAACACCTCAAACAACAAACACCCCAAACAACAAACACCTTAAACAACAAACACCAAAAAAACAACAAACACCCCAAACAACAAACACCTGAAACAGCAAATAACTCAAACAACAAACACCTCAAACAACAAACACCCCAAACAACAAACACCTCAAACAACAAAGTCCCCAAACAACAAACATCTCAAACAACAAACACCTCAAACAACAAAGTCCCCAAACAACAACCATCTCAAACAACAAACACCTGAAACAACAAACACCTCAAACAACAAACACCTCAAACAACAAACACCTCAAACAACAAACACCTCAAACAACAAACACCTCAAACAACAAACACCTCAAACAACAAACACCTCAAACAACAAACACCTCAAACAACAAACATCTCAAACAACAAACATCTCAAACACCAAACACCCCAAACATCAAACACCTCAAACAACAAACACCCCAAACAACAAACACCCCAAACAACAAACACGTCAAACAACAAACACCTCAAACAACAAATAACTCAAAAACAACAAACACCTCAAACAGCAAATACCTCAAACAACAAACACCTCAAACAACAAACACCTCAAACAAAAAACACCTCAAACATCAAACACCCCAAACAACAAACACATCAAACAACAAACACCTCAAACAACAAACACCCCAAACAACAAACACATCAAACAACAAACACCTCAAACAACAAACATCACAAACAACAAACACCTCAAACAGCAAACACCGCAAACAGCAAACACCTGAAACAACAAATAACTCAAAAAAGCAAACACCTCAAACAACAAACAGCTCAAACAACAAACACCCCAAACAACAAATAACTCAAAACAACAAACACCTCAAACAACAAACAGCTCAAACAACAAACACCCCAAACAACAAATAGCTCAAACATCAAACACCTCAAACATCAATCATCTCAAACAACAAACACCCCAAACAACAAACACCCTAAACAACAGACTCCTCAAACAACAAACACCCCAAACAACAAACTCCTCAAACAGCAAACACCTCAAACAACAAACACCTCAAACAACAAACACCCCAAACAACAAACACCCCAAACAACAAACACCTCAAACAATAAACACCCCAAACAACAAACACCTCAAACAACAAACACCTCAAACAACAAACACCTGAAACAACAAATAACTCAAAACAACAAACACCTCAAACAACAAACACCCCAAACAATAAACACCTCAAACAGCAAACACCTCAAACAGCAAACACCTGAAACAACAAATAACTCAAAACAACAAACACCTCAAACATCAAACACCTCAAACAACAAACACCTCACACAACAAACACCCCAAACAATAAACACCTCAAACAACAAATAACTCAAACAACAAACACCTCAAACAACAAACACCTCAAACAACAAACACCTCAAACAACAAACACCACAAACAAGAAACACCTTAAACAACAAACACCTCAAACAACAAACACCCCAAACAACAAACACCTGAAACAGCAAATAACTCAAACAACAAACGCCTCAAACAGCAAATAACTCAAGCAACAAGCACCTCAAACAACAAACTCCCCAAACAACAAACATCTCAAACAACAAACACCTGAAACAACAAACACCTGAAACAACAAACACCTCAAACAACAAACACCTCAAACAACAAACACCTCAAACAACAAACTCCCCAAACAACAAACACCTTGAACAACAAACACCTCAAACAACAAACACCACAAACAACAAACACCACAAACAACAAATAACTCAAACAACAAACACTTCAAACAACAAACACCTCAAACAACAAACACCTCAAACAACAAACACCCGAAACAACAAACACCTTGAACAACAAACACCTCAAACAACAAACACCACAAACAACAAACACCTGAAACAGCAAATAACTCAAACAACAAACACCCCAAACAACAAACACCTCAAACAACAAACACCTCAAACAACAAACTCCCCAAACAACAAACACCTCAAACAACAAACACCTCAAACAACAAACAGCTCAAACAACAAACACCCCAAACAACAAATACCTCAAACATCAAACACCTCAAGCAACAAACACTTAAAACAACAAACACCCCAAACAACAAACACCTCAAACAACAAACACCTCAAACAACCAACACCCCAAACAACAAATAGCTCAAACATCAAACACCTCAAACAACAAACACCTCAAGCAACAAACACCTCAAACAACAAACACCTCAAACAACAAACACCCCAAACAACAAATACCTCAAACATCAAACACCTCAAACATCAAACACCTCAAACAACAAACACCCCAAACAACAAACACCCCAAACAACAAACTCCTCAAACAGCAAACACCTCAAACAACAAACACCTCAAACAACAAACAACCCAAACAACAAACACCCCAAACAACAAACACCTCAAACAATGAACACCCCAAACAACAAACACCTCAAACAACAAACACCTCAAACAACAAACACCTGAAACAACAAATAACTCATAACAACAAACACCTCAAACAACAGACACCTCAAACAATAAACACCTTAAACAACAAACACCTCGAACAACAAACACCTGAAACAACAAATAACTCAAAACAACATACACCTCAAACAACAAACACCTCAAACAGCAAACACCTGAAACAACAAATAACTCAAAACAACAAACACCTCAAACATCAAACACCTCAAACAACAAACACCTCACACAACAAACACCCCAAACAATAAACACCTTAAACAACAAACACCTCGAACAACAAACACCTGAAACAACAAATAACTCAAAACAACATACACCTCAAACAACAAACACCTCAAACAACAAACACCTCAAACAACAAACACCTCAAACAACAAACACCTCAAACAACAAATAACTCAAACAACAAACACCTCAAACAACAAACACCTCAAACAACAAACACCTCAAACAACAAACACCCCAAACAACAAACACCTTAAACAACAAACACCAAAAAAACAACAAACACCCCAAACAACAAACACCTGAAACAGCAAATAACTCAAACAACAAACACCTCAAACAACAAACACCCCAAACAACAAACACCTCAAACAACAAAGTCCCCAAACAACAAACATCTCAAACAACAAACACCTCAAACAACAAAGTCCCCAAACAACAACCATCTCAAACAACAAACACCTGAAACAACAAACACCTCAAACAACAAACTCCCCAAACAACAAACACCTTGAACAACAAACACCTCAAACAACAAACACCACAAACAACAAACACCTCAAACAACAAATAACTCAAACAACAAACACTTCAAACAACAAACACCTCAAACAACAAACACCTCAAACAACAAACACCCGAAACAACAAACACCTTGAACAACAAACACCTCAAACAACAAACACCACAAACAACAAACACCTGAAACAGCAAATAACTCAAACAACAAACACCCCAAACAACAAACACCTCAAACAACAAACACCTCAAACAACAAACTCCCCAAACAACAAACACCTCAAACAACAAACACCTCAAACAACAAACAGCTCAAACAACAAACACCCCAAACAACAAATACCTCAAACATCAAACACCTCAAGCAACAAACACTTAAAACAACAAACACCCCAAACAACAAACACCTCAAACAACAAACACCTCAAACAACCAACACCCCAAACAACAAATAGCTCAAACATCAAACACCTCAAACAACAAATACCTCAAGCAACAAACACCTCAAACAACAAACACCTCAAACAACAAACACCCCAAACAACAAATACCTCAAACATCAAACACCTCAAACAGCAAACACCTGAAACAACAAATAACTCAAAACAACAAACACCTCAAACATCAAACACCTCAAACAACAAACACCTCACACAACAAACACCCCAAACAATAAACACCTTAAACAACAAACACCTCGAACAACAAACACCTGAAACAACAAATAACTCAAAACAACATACACCTCAAACAACAAACACCTCAAACAACAAACACCTCAAACAACAAACACCTCAAACAACAAACACCTCAAACAACAAATAACTCAAACAACAAACACCTCAAACAACAAACACCTCAAACAACAAACACCTCAAACAACAAACAACCCAAACAACAAACACCTTAAACAACAAACACCAAAAAAACAACAAACACCCCAAACAACAAACACCTGAAACAGCAAATAACTCAAACAACAAACACCTCAAACAACAAACACCCCAAACAACAAACACCTCAAACAACAAAGTCCCCAAACAACAAACATCTCAAACAACAAACACCTCAAACAACAAAGTCACCAAACAACAACCATCTCAAACAACAAACACCTGAAACAACAAACACCTGAAACAACAAACACCTGAAACAACAAACACCTCAAACAGCAAACACCTGAAACAACAAATAACTCAAAACAACAAACACCTCAAACAACAAACACCTCAAACAAACACCCCAAAGAATAAACACCTTAAACAACAAACACCTGAAACAACAAATAACTCAAAACAACAAACACCTCAAACAACAAATAACTCAAAACAACAAACACCTCAAACAACAAACACCTCAAACAAACACCTCAAACAACAAACACCTCAAACAACAAACACCACAAACTACAATCTCCCCAAACAACAAACACCTCAAACAACAAACACCTCAAACAACAAAGACCTCAAACAACAAACACCCCAAACAACAAACACCTGAAACAACAAATAACTCAAAACAACAAACACCTCAAACAACAAACACCTCAAACAACAAACACCTCAAACAACAAATAACTCAAAACAACAAACACCTCAAACAACAAACACCTCAAACAACAAACACCTCAAACAACAAACACCTCAAACAACAAACACCTCAAACAACAAACATCTCAAACAAAAAACACCTCAAACAACAAACACCTCAAACAACAAACACCTCAAACAAACACCTCAAACAACAAAGACCTCAAACAACAAACACCTCAAACAACAAACACCCCAAACAACAAACACCTCAAACAACAAACACCTCAAACTACAATCTCCCCAAACAACAAACACCTCAAACAACAAACACCTCAAACAACAAACACCTCAAACAACAAACACCCCAAACAACAAACACCTGAAACAACAAATAACTCAAAACAACAAACACCTCAAACAACAAACACCTCAAACATCAAACACCTCAAACAACAAATAACTCAAAACAACAAACACCTCAAACAACAAACACCTCAAACAACAAACACCTCAAACAACAAACACCTCAAACAACAAACACCTCAAACAACAAACATCTCAAACAAAAAACACCTCAAACAAGAAACACCTCAAACAACAAACACCTCAAACAACAAACACCTCAAACAAACACCTCTAACAACAAAGACCTCAAACAACAAACATCTCAAACAACAAACACCCCAAACAACAAACACCTCAAACAACAAACACCTCAAACTACAATCTCCCCAAACAACAAACACCTCAAACAACAAACACCTCAAACAACAAACACCTCAAACAACAAACACCCCAAACAACAAACACCTGAAACAACAAATAACTCAAAACAACAAACACCTCAAACAACAAACACCTCAAACAACAAACACCTCAAACAACAAATAACTCAAAACAACAAACACCTCAAACAACAAACACCTCAAACAACAAACACCTCAAACAACAAACACCTCAAACAACAAACACCTCAAACAACAAACATCTCAAACAAAAAACACCTCAAACAACAAAGACCTCAAACAACAAACACCTCAAACAAAAAACATCTCAAACAACAAACACCTCAAACAACAAACACCTCAAACCACAAACACCTGAAACAACAAATAACTCAAAACAACAAACGCCTCAAACAACAAATACATCAAAACAACAAACACCTGAAACAACAAACACATCAAACAACAAACACCTCAAACAACAAATAACTCAAAACAACAAAAACCTCAAACAACAAACACCTCAAACAACAAACACCTCAAACAACAAACACCTCAAACAACAAACTCCCCAAACAACAAACACCTCACACAACAAACACCTCAAACAACAAACACCTCAAACAACAAACACCTCAAACAACAAACACCTCAAACAACAAACACCTCAAACAACAAACACCTCAAACAACAAACATCTCAAACAACAAACATCTCAAACACCAAACACCCCAAACATCAAACACCTCAAACAACAAACACCCCAAACAACAAACACCCCAAACAACAAACACGTCAAACAACAAACACCTCAAACAACAAACACCTGAAACAACAAATAATTCAAAACAACAAACACCTCAAACAGCAAATACCTCAAACAACAAACACCTCAAACAACAAACTCCTCAAACAAAAAACACCTCAAACATCAAACACCCCAAATAACAAACACATCAAACAACAATCACCTCAAACAACAAACACCCCAAACAACAAACACATCAAACAACAAACACCTCAAACAACAAACATCACAAACAACAAACACCTCAAACAACAAACACCCCAAACAACAAACACCTGAAACAACAAACACCCCAAACAACAAACACCTCAAACAGCAAACACCTCAAACAGCAAACACCTGAAACAACAAATAACTCAAAAAAGCAAACACCTCAAACAACAAACAGCTCAAACAACAAACACCCCAAACAACAAACACCTCAAACAATAAACACCCCAAACAACAAACACCTCAAACAACAAACACCTCAAACAACAAACACCTGAAACAACAAATAACTCAAAACAACAAACACCTCAAACAACAAACACCTCAAACAACAAACACCCCAAACAACAAATACCTCAAAGATCAAACACCTCAAACATCAAACACCTCAAACAACAAACACCCCAAACAACAAACACCCTAAACAACAGACTCCTCAAACAACAAACACCCCAAACAACAAACACCCCAAACAACAAACTCCTCAAACAGCAAACACCTCAAACAACAAACACTTCAAACAACAAACACCCCAAACAACAAACACCCCAAACAACAAACACCTCAAACAACAAACATCACAAACAACAAACACCTCAAACAGCAAACACCGCAAACAGCAAACACCTGAAACAACAAATAACTCAAAAAAGCAAACAACTCAAACAACAAACAGCTCAAACAACAAACACCTCAAACAATAAACACCCCAAACAACAAACACCTCAAACAACAAACACCTGAAACAACAAACACCTGAAACAACAAATAACTCAAAACAACAAACACCTCAAACAACAAACAGCTCAAACAACAAACACCCCAAACAACAAATAGCTCAAACATCAAACACCTCAAACATCAAACACCCTAAACAACAGACTCCTCAAACAATAAACACCCCAAACAACAAACACCTCAAACAACAAACACCTGAAACAACAAACACCTGAAACAACAAATAACTCAAAACAACAAACACCTCAAACAACAAACAGCTCAAACAACAAACACCCCAAACAACAAATAGCTCAAACATCAAACACCCCAAACAACAAACACCCTAAACAACAGACTCCTCAAACAACAAACACCCCAAACAACAAACTCCTCAAACAGCAAACACCTCAAACAACAAACACCTCAAACAACAAACACCCCAAACAACAAACACCCCAAACAACAAACACCTCAAACAATAAACACCCCAAACAACAAACACCTCAAACAACAAACACCTGAAACAACAAATAACTCAAAACAACAAACACCTCAAACAACAAACACCCCAAACAATAAACACCTCAAACAGCAAACACCTCAAACAGCAAACACCTGAAACAACAAATAACTCAAAACAACAAACACCTCAAACATCAAACACCTCAAACAACAAACACCTCACACAACAAACACCCCAAACAATAAACATCTCAAACAACAAATAACTCAAACAACAAACACCTCAAACAACAAACATCTCAAACAACAAACACCTCAAACAACAAACACCCCAAACAAGAAACACCTTAAACAACAAACACCTCAAACAACAAACACCCCAAACAACAAACACCTGAAACAGCAAATAACTCAAACAACAAACGCCTCAAACAGCAAATAACTCAAGCAACAAGCACCTCAAACAACAAACTCCCCAAACAACAAACACCTCAAACAACAAACACCTCAAACTACAATCTCCCCAAACAACAAACACCTCAAACAACAAACACCTCAAACAACAAACACCTCAAACAACAAACACCCCAAACAACAAACACCTGAAACAACAAATAACTCAAAACAACAAACACCTCAAACAACAAACACCTCAAACAACAAACACCTCAAACAACAAATAACTCAAAACAACAAACACCTCAAACAACAAACACCTCAAACAACAAACACCTCAAACAACAAACACCTCAAACAACAAACACCTCAAACAACAAACATCTCAAACAAAAAACACCTCAAACAACAAAGACCTCAAACAACAAACACCTCAAACAAAAAACATCTCAAACAACAAACACCTCAAACAACAAACACCTCAAACCACAAACACCTGAAACAACAAATAACTCAAAACAACAAACGCCTCAAACAACAAATACATCAAAACAACAAACACCTGAAACAACAAACACATCAAACAACAAACACCTCAAACAACAAATAACTCAAAACAACAAAAACCTCAAACAACAAACACCTCAAACAACAAACACCTCAAACAACAAACACCTCAAACAACAAACTCCCCAAACAACAAACACCTCACACAACAAACACCTCAAACAACAAACACCTCAAACAACAAACACCTCAAACAACAAACACCTCAAACAACAAACACCTCAAACAACAAACACCTCAAACAACAAACATCTCAAACAACAAACATCTCAAACACCAAACACCCCAAACATCAAACACCTCAAACAACAAACACCCCAAACAACAAACACCCCAAACAACAAACACGTCAAACAACAAACACCTCAAACAACAAACACCTGAAACAACAAATAATTCAAAACAACAAACACCTCAAACAGCAAATACCTCAAACAACAAACACCTCAAACAACAAACTCCTCAAACAAAAAACACCTCAAACATCAAACACCCCAAATAACAAACACATCAAACAACAATCACCTCAAACAACAAACACCCCAAACAACAAACACATCAAACAACAAACACCTCAAACAACAAACATCACAAACAACAAACACCTCAAACAACAAACACCCCAAACAACAAACACCTGAAACAACAAACACCCCAAACAACAAACACCTCAAACAGCAAACACCTCAAACAGCAAACACCTGAAACAACAAATAACTCAAAAAAGCAAACACCTCAAACAACAAACAGCTCAAACAACAAACACCCCAAACAACAAACACCTCAAACAATAAACACCCCAAACAACAAACACCTCAAACAACAAACACCTCAAACAACAAACACCTGAAACAACAAATAACTCAAAACAACAAACACCTCAAACAACAAACACCTCAAACAACAAACACCCCAAACAACAAATACCTCAAAGATCAAACACCTCAAACATCAAACACCTCAAACAACAAACACCCCAAACAACAAACACCCTAAACAACAGACTCCTCAAACAACAAACACCCCAAACAACAAACACCCCAAACAACAAACTCCTCAAACAGCAAACACCTCAAACAACAAACACTTCAAACAACAAACACCCCAAACAACAAACACCCCAAACAACAAACACCTCAAACAACAAACATCACAAACAACAAACACCTCAAACAGCAAACACCGCAAACAGCAAACACCTGAAACAACAAATAACTCAAAAAAGCAAACACCTCAAACAACAAACAGCTCAAACAACAAACACCCCAAACAACAAACACCCCAAACAACAAACACCTCAAACAATAAACACCCCAAACAACAAACACCTCAAACAACAAACACCTGAAACAACAAACACCTGAAACAACAAATAACTCAAAACAACAAACACCTCAAACAACAAACAGCTCAAACAACAAACACCCCAAACAACAAATAGCTCAAACATCAAACACCTCAAACATCAAACACCCTAAACAACAGACTCCTCAAACAATAAACACCCCAAACAACAAACACCTCAAACAACAAACACCTGAAACAACAAACACCTGAAACAACAAATAACTCAAAACAACAAACACCTCAAACAACAAACAGCTCAAACAACAAACACCCCAAACAACAAATAGCTCAAACATCAAACACCCCAAACAACAAACACCCTAAACAACAGACTCCTCAAACAACAAACACCCCAAACAACAAACTCCTCAAACAGCAAACACCTCAAACAACAAACACCTCAAACAACAAACACCCCAAACAACAAACACCCCAAACAACAAACACCTCAAACAATAAACACCCCAAACAACAAACACCTCAAACAACAAACACCTGAAACAACAAATAACTCAAAACAACAAACACCTCAAACAACAAACACCCCAAACAATAAACACCTCAAACAGCAAACACCTCAAACAGCAAACACCTGAAACAACAAATAACTCAAAACAACAAACACCTCAAACATCAAACACCTCAAACAACAAACACCTCACACAACAAACACCCCAAACAATAAACATCTCAAACTACAAATAACTCAAACAACAAACACCTCAAACAACAAACATCTCAAACAACAAACACCTCAAACAACAAACACCCCAAACAAGAAACACCTTAAACAACAAACACCTCAAACAACAAACACCCCAAACAACAAACACCTGAAACAGCAAATAACTCAAACAACAAACGCCTCAAACAGCAAATAACTCAAGCAACAAGCACCTCAAACAACAAACTCCCCAAACAACAAACATCTCAAACAACAAACACCTGAAACAACAAACACCTGAAACAACAAACACCTGAAACAACAAACACCTCAAACAACAAACACCTGAAACAACAAACACCTCAAACAACAAACACCTGAAACAACAAACACCTCAAACAACAAACACCTCAAACAACAAACACCTCAAACAACAAACTCCCCAAACAACAAACACCTTGAACAACAAACACCTCAAACAACAAACACCTCAAACAACAAACACCACAAACAACAAACACCTCAAACAACAAATAACTCAAACAACAAACACTTCAAACAACAAACACCTCAAACAACAAACACCTCAAACAACAAACACCCGAAACAACAAACACCTTGAACAACAAACACCTCAAACAACAAACACCACAAACAACAAACACCTGAAACAGCAAATAACTCAAACAACAAACACCCCAAACAACAAACACCTCAAACAACAAACACCTCAAACAACAAACTCCCCAAACAACAAACACCTCAAACAACAAACACCTCAAACAACAAACAGCTCAAACAACAAACACCCCAAACAACAAATACCTCAAACATCAAACACCTCAAGCAACAAACACTTAAAACAACAAACATCCCAAACAACAAACACCTCAAACAACAAACACCTCAAACAACCACCACCCCAAACAACAAATAGCTCAAACATCAAACACCTCAAACAACAAACACCTCAAGCAACAAACACCTCAAACAACAAACACCTCAAACAACAAACACCCCAAACAACAAATACCTCAAACATCAAACACCTCAAACATCAAACACCTCAAACAACAAACACCCCAAACAACAAACACCCCAAACAACAAACTCCTCAAACAGCAAACACCTCAAACAACAAACACCTCAAACAACAAACAACCCAAACAACAAACACCCCAAACAACAAACACCTCAAACAATAAACACCCCAAACAACAAACACCTCAAACAACAAACACCTCAAACAACAAACACCTGAAACAACAAATAACTCATAACAACAAACACCTCAAACAACAAACACCCCAAACAATAAACACCTTAAACAACAAACACCTCGAACAACAAACACCTGAAACAACAAATAACTCAAAACAACATACACCTCAAACAACAAACACCTCAAACAGCAAACACCTGAAACAACAAATAACTCAAAACAACAAACACCTCAAACATCAAACACCTCAAACAACAAACACCTCACACAACAAACACCCCAAACAATAAACACCTTAAACAACAAACACCTCGAACAACAAACACCTGAAACAACAAATAACTCAAAACAACATACACCTCAAACAACAAACACCTCAAACAACAAACACCTCAAACAACAAACACCTCAAACAACAAACACCTCAAACAACAAATAACTCAAACAACAAACACCTCAAACAACAAACACCTCAAACAACAAACACCTCAAACAACAAACACCCCAAACAACAAACACCTTAAACAACAAACACCAAAAAAACAACAAACACCCCAAACAACAAACACCTGAAACAGCAAATAACTCCAGCAACAAACACCTCAAACAACAAACACCCCAAACAACAAACACCTCAAACAACAAAGTCCCCAAGCAACAAACATCTCAAACAACAAACACCTCAAACAACAAAGTCCCCAAACAACAACCATCTCAAACAACAAACACCTGAAACAACAAACACCTGAAACAACAAACACCTGAAACAACAAACACCTCAAACAGCAAACACCTGAAACAACAAATAACTCAAAACAACAAACACCTCAAACAACAAACACCTCAAACAAACACCCCAAAGAATAAACACCTTAAACAACAAACACCTGAAACAACAAAAAACTCAAAACAACAAACACCCCAAACAACAAATAACTCAAAACAACAAACACCTCAAACAACAAACACCTCAAACAAACACCTCAAACAACAAACACCTCAAACAACAAACACCACAAACTACAATCTCCCCAAACAACAAACACCTCAAACAACAAACACCTCAAACAACAAAGACCTCAAACAACAAACACCCCAAACAACAAACACCTGAAACAACAAATAACTCAAAACAACAAACATCTCAAACAACAAACACCTCAAACAACAAACACCTCAAACAACAAATAACTCAAAACAACAAACACCTCAAACAACAAACACCTCAAACAACAAACACCTCAAACAACAAACACCTCAAACAACAAACATCTCAAACAAAAAACACCTCAAACAACAAACACCTCAAACAACAAACACCTCAAACAAACACCTCAAACAACAAAGACCTCAAACAACAAACACCTCAAACAACAGACACCCCAAACAACAAACACCTCAAACAACAAACACCTCAAACTACAATCTCCCCAAACAACAAACACCTCAAACAACAAACACCTCAAACAACAAACACCTCAAACAACAAACACCCCAAACAACAAACACCTGAAACAACAAATAACTCAAAACAACAAACACCTCAAACAACAAACACCTCAAACATCAAACACCTCAAACAACAAATAACTCAAAACAACAAACACCTCAAACAACAAACACCTCAAACAACAAACACCTCAAACAACAAACACCTCAAACAACAAACACCTCAAACAACAAACATCTCAAACAAAAAACACCTCAAACAAGAAACACCTCAAACAACAAACACCTCAAACAACAAACACCTCAAACAAACACCTCTAACAACAAAGACCTCAAACAACAAACACCTCAAACAACAAATACCCCAAACAACAAACACCTCAAACAACAAACACCTCAAACTACAATCTCCCCAAACAACAAACACCTCAAACAACAAACACCTCAAACAACAAACACCTCAAACAACAAACACCCCAAACAACAAACACCTGAAACAACAAATAACTCAAAACAACAAACACCTCAAACAACAAACACCTCAAACAACAAACACCTCAAACAACAAATAACTCAAAACAACAAACACCTCAAACAACAAACACCTCAAACAACAAACACCTCAAACAACAAACACCTCAAACAACAAACACCTCAAACAACAAACATCTCAAACAAAAAACACCTCAAACAACAAAGACCTCAAACAACAAACACCTCAAACAAAAAACATCTCAAACAACAAACACCTCAAACAACAAACACCTCAAACCACAAACACCTGAAACAACAAATAACTCAAAACAACAAACGCCTCAAACAACAAATACATCAAAACAACAAACACCTGAAACAACAAACACATCAAACAACAAACACCTCAAACAACAAATAACTCAAAACAACAAAAACCTCAAACAACAAACACCTCAAACAACAAACACCTCAAACAACAAACACCTCAAACAACAAACTCCCCAAACAACAAACACCTCACACAACAAACACCTCAAACAACAAACACCTCAAACAACAAACACCTCAAACAACAAACACCCCAAACAACAAACACCTCAAACAGCAAACACCCCAAACAACAAACACCTCAAACAATAAACACCCCAAACAACAAACACCTCAAACAACAAACACCTCAAACAACAAACACCTGAAACAACAAATAACTCAAAACAACAAACACCTCAAACAACAAACACCTCAAACAACAAACACCTGAAACAACAAATAACTCAAAACAACAAACACCTCAAACAACAAACACCTCAAACAACAAACACCCCAAACAACAAATACCTCAAAGATCAAACACCTCAAACATCAAACACCTCAAACAACAAACACCCCAAACAACAAACACCCTAAACAACAGACTCCTCAAACAACAAACACCCCAAACAACAAACACCCCAAACAACAAACTCCTCAAACAGCAAACAACTCAAACAACAAACACTTCAAACAACAAACACCCCAAACAACAAACACCCCAAACAACAAACACCTCAAACAATAAACACCCCAAACAACAAACACCTCAAACAACAAACACCTCAAACAACATACACCTGAAACAACAAATAACTCAAAACAACAAACACCTCAAACAACAAACACCCCAAACAACAAACACCTCAAACAGCAAACACCTCAAACAGCAAACACCTGAAACAACAAATAACTCAAAACAACAAACACCTCAAACATCAAACACCTCAAACAACAAACACCTCACACAACAAACACCCCAAACAATAAACACCTCAAGCAACAAATAACTCAAACAACAAACACCTCAAACAACAAACACCTCAAACAACAAACACCTCAAACAACAAACACCCCAAACAAGAAACACCTTAAACAACAAACACCTCAAACAACAAACACCCCAAACAACAAACACCTGAAACAGCAAATAACTCACACAACAAACGCCTCAAACAGCAAATAACTCAAGCAACAAACACCTCAAACAACAAACTCCCCAAACAACAAACATCTCAAACAACAAACACCTGGAACAACGAACACCTGAAACAACAAACACCTGAAACAACAAACACCTCAAACAACAAACACCTGAAACAACAAACACCTCAAACAAACACCTCAAACAACAAAGACCTCAAACAACAAACACCTCAAACAACAAACACCCCAAACAACAAACACCTCAAACAACAAACACCTCAAACTACAATCTCCCCAAACAACAAACACCTCAAACAACAAACACCTCAAACAACAAACACCTCAAACAACAAACACCCCAAACAAGAAACACCTGAAACAACAAATAACTCAAAACAACAAACACCTCAAACAACAAACACCTCAAACATCAAACACCTCAAACAACAAATAACTCAAAACAACAAACACCTCAAACAACAAACACCTCAAACAACAAACACCTCAAACAACAAACACCTCAAACAACAAACACCTCAAACAACAAACATCTCAAACAAAAAACACCTCAAACAAGAAACACCTCAAACAACAAACACCTCAAACAACAAACACCTCAAACAAACACCTCTAACAACAAAGACCTCAAACAACAAACACCTCAAACAACAAACACCCCAAACAAAAAACACCTCAAACAACAAACACCTCAAACTACAATCTCCCCAAACAACAAACACCTCAAACAACAAACACCTCAAACAACAAACACCTCAAACAACAAACACCCCAAACAACAAACACCTGAAACAACAAATAACTCAAAACAACAAACACCTCAAACAACAAACACCTCAAACAACAAACACCTCAAACAACAAATAACTCAAAACAACAAACACCTCAAACAACAAACACCTCAAACAACAAACACCTCAAACAACAAACACCTCAAACAACAAACACCTCAAACAACAAACATCTCAAACAAAAAACACCTCAAACAACAAAGACCTCAAACAACAAACACCTCAAACAAAAAACATCTCAAACAACAAACACCTCAAACAACAAACACCTCAAACCACAAACACCTGAAACAACAAATAACTCAAAACAACAAACGCCTCAAACAACAAATACATCAAAACAACAAACACTTGAAACAACAAACACATCAAACAACAAACACCTCAAACAACAAATAACTCAAAACAACAAAAACCTCAAACAACAAACACCTCAAACAACAAACACCTCAAACAACAAACACCTCAAACAACAAACTCCCCAAACAACAAACACCTCACACAACAAACACCTCAAACAACAAACACCTCAAACAACAAACACCTCAAACAACAAACACCTCAAACAACAAACACCTCAAACAACAAACACCTCAAACAAACATCTCAAACAACAAACATCTCAAACACCAAACACCCCAAACATCAAACACCTCAAACAACAAACACCCCAAACAACAAACACCCCAAACAACAAACACGTCAAACAACAAACACCTCAAACAACAAACACCTGAAACAACAAATAATTCAAAACAACAAACACCTCAAACAGCAAATACCTCAAACAACAAACACCTCAAACAACAAACTCCTCAAACAAAAAACACCTCAAACATCAAACACCCCAAACAACAAACACATCAAACAACAAACACCTCCAAGAACAGACACCCCAAACAACAAACACATCAAACAACAAACACCTCAAACAACAAACATCACAAACAACAAACACCTCAAACAACAAACACCCCAAACAACAAACACCTGAAACAACAAACACCCCAAACAACAAACACCTCAAACAGCAAACACCTCAAACAGCAAACACCTGAAACAACAAATAACTCAAAAAAGCAAACACCTCAAACAACAAACAGCTCAAACAACAAACACCCCAAACAACAAACACCCCAAACAACAAACACCTCAAACAATAAACACCCCAAACAACAAACACCTCAAACAACAAACACCTCAAACAACAAACACCTGAAACAACAAATAACTCAAAACAACAAACACCTCAAACAACAAACACCTCAAACAACAAACACCCCAAACAACAAATACCTCAAAGATCAAACACCTCAAACATCAAACACCTCAAACAATAAACACCCCAAACAACAAACACCCTAAACAACAGACTCCTCAAACAACAAACACCCCAAACAACAAACACCCCAAACAACAAACTCCTCAAACAGCAAACACCTCAAACAACAAACACTTCAAACAACAAACACCCCAAACAACAAAAACCCCAAACAACAAACACCTCAAACAATAAACACCCCAAACAACAAACACCTCAAACAACAAACACCTCAAACAACATACACCTGAAACAACAAATAACTCAAAACAACAAACACCTCAAACAACAAACACCCCAAACAACAAACACCTCAAACAGCAAACACCTCAAACAGCAAACACCTGAAACAACAAATAACTCAAAACAACAAACACCTCAAACATCAAACACCTCAAACAACAAACACCTCACACAACAAACACCCCAAACAATAAACACCTCAAGCAACAAATAACTCAAACAACAAACACCTCAAACAACAAACACCTCAAACAACAAACACCTCAAACAACAAACACCCCAAACAAGAAACACCTTAAACAACAAACACCTCAAACAACAAACACCCCAAACAACAAACACCTGAAACAGCAAATAACTCACACAACAAACGCCTGAAACAGCAAATAACTCAAGCAACAAACACCTCAAACAACAAACTCCCCAAACAACAAACATCTCAAACAACAAACACCTGGAACAACAAACACCTGAAACAACAAACACCTGAAACAACAAACACCTCAAACAACAAACACCTGAAACAACAAACACCTCAAACAACAAACACCTGAAACAACAAACACCTCAAACAACAAACACCTCAAACAACAAACACCTCAAACAACAAACTCCCCAAACAACAAACACCTTGAACAACAAACACCTCAAACAACAAACACCACAAACAACAAACACCTGAAACAGCAAATAACTCACACAACAAACGCCTCAAACAGCAAATAAGTCAAGCAACAAACACCTCAAACAACAAACTCCCCAAACAACAAACATCTCGAACAACAAACACCTGAAACAACAAACACCTGAAACAACAAACACCTCAAACAACAAACACCTCAAACAACAAACACCTCAAACAACAAACACCTGAAACAACAAACACCTCAAACAACAAACACCTCAAACAACAAACACCTCAAACAACAAACTCCCCAAACAACAAACACCTTGAACAACAAACACCTCAAACAACAAACACCACAAACAACAAACACCTCAAACAACAAATAACTCAAACAACAAACACTTCAAACAACAAACACCTCAAACAACAAACACCTCAAACAACAAACACCCCAAACAACAAACACCTTGAACAACAAACACCTCAAACAACAAACACCACAAACAACAAACACCTGAAACAGCAAATAACTCAAACAACAAACACCCCACACAACAAACACCTCAAACAACAAACACCTCAAACAACAAACTCCCCAAACAAACACCTCAAACAACAAACACCTCAAACAACAAACACCCCAAACAACAAACACCTCAAAACAACAAACACCCCAAACAACAAACACCTGAAACAACAAATAACTCAAAACAACAAACACCTCAAACAACAAACACCTCAAACAACAAACACCTCAAACAACAAATAACTCAAAACAACAAACACCTCAAACAACAAACACCTCAAACAACAAACACCCCAAACAACAAACACCTCAAACAACAAATAACTCAAAACAACAAACACCTCAAACAACAAACACATCAAACAACAAACACCTAAATAGACAGATAGATAGATAGATATATAGACAGATAGATAGATAGATAGATAAACAGATAGATATATAGATATGGCGCAGAAGGATGGGTGAGCAAATTTGCAGATGACACTAAAGTCGGTGGAGTTGTGGACAGTGCGGAAGGATGTTACAAGTTACAGAGGGGTATAGAGAAGCTGCAGCGCTGGGCTGAGAGGTGGCAAATGGAGTTTAATGCAGAAAGGTGTGAGGTGATTCATTTTGGAAGGAATAACAGGAAGACTGAGTACTGGGCTACTGGTAAGTTTCTTGGCAGTGTGGATGAGCAGAGAGATCTCGGTGTCCATGTACATAGATCCCTGAAAGTTGCCACCCAGGTTGAGAGGGTTGTTAAGAAGGCGTACGGTGTGTTAGCTTTTATTGTTAGAGGGATTGAGTTTAGGGCCCATGAGGTCATGTTGCACCTATACAAAACTCTGGTGCGGCCGCATTTGGAGTATTGCGTGCAATTCTGGTCGCCGCATTCTAGGAAGGATGTGGAAGCATTGGATAGGGTGCCGAGGAGATTTACCAGAATGTTGCCTGGTATGGAGGGAAGATCTTATGAGGAAAGGCTGAGGGACTTGAGGCTGTTTTCATTATAGAGAAGGTTAAGAGGTGACTTAATTGACGCATACAAGATGATCAGAGGATTGGATAGGGTGGACAGTGAGAGCCTTTTTTCATGGATTGTGATGTCTAGGACGAGGGGACATAGCTTTAAATTGAGGGGAGAGAGATATAAGACAGATGTCAGAGGTAGGTTCTTTACTCAGAGAGTAGTAAGGGCGTGGAATGCCCTGCCTGCAAAAGTAGTGGACTCGCCAACACATTCATATGGTCATTGGATAGACATATGGACAATAAGGGAATAGTGTAGATGGGCTTTAGAGTGGTTTCACAGGTCGGCTGTAATGGTCTATGTTCACTGCGCTGTAATGTTCTATGTTCTATGACAGCTCACAGCGAGTGATACCTCATGGTCAAAGATACCTGAGAGCGAGAGATACCTCACAGCGAAAGATACCTCACAGCAAGGGATAAGCTCACAGTGAGGGACACCTCACAGCGAGAGATACCTCACAGCGAGAGATACCTCACAGCGAGAGATACGTCACAGCGAGGGATACCTCACAGCGAGTGATATCTCAAAGCGAGTGATACCTCACAGCGAGAGATACCTCACAGTGCAAGATACCTCACAGCGAGAGATACCTCACAGCGAGGGATACCTCACACGAGAGATACCTCATAGGGAGAGATACATCACAGCGAGAGATACTTCACAGCGAGAGATACCTCACAGCGAGAGATACCACACTTCAAGGGATCCCTCACAGGGAGAGATACCTCACAGCGAGAGATACCTCACACCGAGGGATACCTCACAATGAGTGACACCTCACAGCGAGTGATAGCTCATAGGGAGAGATACCTCACAGCGAGAGATACGTCACAGTGAGGGATACCTCACAGCGAGGGATACCTCACAATGAGAGGTACCTGACAGCAAGAGATACCTGACAGTGTGAGACACCTCCAGCGAGATACCTCACAGCGAGAGAAACCTGACAGTGAGGGATACCTCACAGCGAGAGATGCCTCACGGCGAGAGATGCCTCACGGCGAGAGATACCTCACAGCGAGAGATACCTCACATCGAGAGATCCCTCACAGCGAGAGAGACCTCACAGCGAGAGATACCTCACAGCGAGAGAGACCTCACAGCGAGAGATACCTCACAGCGAGAGATACCTCACAGAGAGAGATACCTCACAGCGAGAGATACCTCACAGCGACAGACAGCTCACAGCGAAGGATACCTCATGGTCAGAGGTACCTCACTGCGACAGACAGCTCACAGCGAGAGACACCTCACAGCGAGAGATACCTCACAGCGAGTGATACCTTACAGCGAGAGATACCTCACAGCGCAAGATACCTCACAGCGAGAGATACCTCACAGCAAGCGATACCTCACAGCGAGATATACCTCACAGCGCGAGATACCTCACAGCGAGAGATACGTCACAGCGAAAGATTCCTCACAGCGAGAGATACCTCACAGCGAGAGATACCTCACAGCGAGAGATACCTCATAGTGAGAGATGCCTCACAGCAAGAGATAGCTCACAGCGAGGGATACCACACAGCGAGAGATACTTCACAGCGAGAGATACTTCACAGCGAGAGATACTTCACAGCGAGAGATACCTCACAGTGAGAGATAACTTACAGCGCGAGATACCTCGCAGCGAGAGATACCTCATAGCGAGAGACAGCTCACAGCAAGTGATACCTCACAGCGAGAGATACCTCACAGCGAGAGATACCTCACAGCGAGAGATACCTCACAGCGAGAGATACCTCACAGCGAGAGATACCTCACAGCGAGAGATCCGTCACAGCGAAAGATTCCTCACAGCGAGAGATACCTCACAGCGAGAGATACCTCACAGCGAGAGATACCTCATAGTGAGAGATGCCTCACAGCAAGAGATAGCTCACAGCGAGGGATACCACACAGCGAGAGATACTTCACAGCGAGAGATACTTCACAGCGAGAGATACCTCACAGTGAGAGATAACTTACAGCGCGAGATACCTCGCAGCGAGAGATACCTCATAGCGAGAGACAGCTCACAGCAAGTGATACCTCACAGCGAGAGATACCTCACAGCGAGAGATACCTCACAGCGAGAGATACCTCACAGCGAGAGATACCTCACAGCGAGAGATACCTCACAGCGAGTGATAACTCACAGCGACAGACAGCTCACAGCAAGTGATACCTCACAGCGAGAGATACCTCACAGCGACAAACAGCTCACAGCAAGTGATACCTCACAGCGAGAGATACCTCACAGCGACAGACAGCTCATAGCGAGAGATACCTTACTGCGAGAGATACCGCACAGCGAGAGATACCTCACAGCGAGAGATACCTCACAGCGAGAGATACCTCACAGCGAGAGAGACCTCGCAGCGAGGGATACCTCACAGCGAGAGATACCTCACAGCGAGAGATACCACACAGCGAGAGATACATCACAGAGAGAGACACCTCACAGCGAGAGATACCTCACAGCGAGGGATACCTCACAGCGAGAGATACCTCACACGAGAGATTCCTAATAGGGAGAGATACCTCACAGCGAGAGATACTTCACAGCGAGAGATACCTCACGGCGAGAGGTACCTCACAGCGAGCGATACCTCACAGCGAGAGATGCCTCACAGCGAGAGATACCTCACAGCAAAAGATATCTCACAGGGAGTGACACCTCACAGCGAGTGATACCTCATAGGGAGAGATACCTCACAGCGACAGATACGTCACAGTGAGGGATGCCTCACAGCGAGGGATACCTCACAATGAGAGGTACCTCACAGCAAGAGATACGAGACAGTGTGAGACGCCTCCAGCGAGATACCTCACAGCGAGAGAAACCAGACAGTGAGGGATACCTCACAGCGAGAGATACCTCACAGCGAGAGATACCTCACCGTAAGAGAGACCTCACAGCGAGAGATAGCTCACAGCGAGTGATACCTCACAGCGAGAGATACCTCACGGCGAGAGATGCCTCACGGCGAGAGATGCCTCACGGCGAGAGATACCTCACAGCGAGAGATACCTCACGGCGAGAGATACCTCACGGCGAGAGATACCTCACGGCGAGAGATGCCTCACGGCGAGAGATACCTCCCAGCGAGAGATTCCTCACATCGAGAGATACCTCACAGCGAGAGAGACCTCATAGTGAGAGATACCTCACAGCGAGAGATACCTCACAGCGAGAGATACCTCACACCAAGGGATACCTCACAGCGAGGGATACCTCACACCAAGAGATACCTCACTGCGAGGGATACCTCACAGAGACAGACAGCTCACAGCGAGAGATATCTCACAGCGATACATGCCTCACAGCGAGAGATACCTCACAGCGAGAGATACCTCACAGCGAGAGATACCTCATAGCGAGAGATACCTCACAGCGAGAGATACCTCACAGCGAGATACCTCATAGTGAGAGATACCTCACAGCGAGAGATACCTCACAGCGAGAGATACCTCACAGTGAGAGATACCTCACAGCAAGGGATACCTCACAGCGAGAGATACCTCACAGTGAGAGATACCTGAGAGCGAGAGATACCTCACAGCGAAAGATACCTCATGCTCAGAGATACCTGAGAGCGAGAGATACCTCACAGCGAGGGATACCTCACAGCGAGAGATAGCTCACAGCGAGAGATTCCTCATGCTCACAGCTACCTGAGAGCGACAGATACCTCACAGCGAGGGAGACCTCACAGCGAGAGATACCTCACAGCGAGATACCTCATAGCGAGAGATACCTCACAGCGAGGGATACCTCACAGCAACAGACAGCTCACAGCGAGGGGTACCTCACAGCGAAAGGCAGCTCACAGCCAGCGATACCTCACAGCGAGAGATACCTCACAACGACAGACAGCTCACAGCGAGAGATACCTCACAGCGAGAGATAGTTCACAGCTAGAGATACCTCACACCAAGAGATACCTCACAGCGACAGACAGCTCACAGCAAGAGATACCTCACAGCGAGGGATACCTCACAGCGAGAGATACCTCACAGCGACAGACACCTCACAGCGACAGACACCTCACAGCGACAGACAGCTCACAGCGAGAGATACCTCACAGCGACAGACAGCTCACAGCGAGAGATACCTCACAGCGAGAGATACCTCACAGCGAGAGATGCCTCATTGTGAGAGATACTTCACAGCGAGAGATGCCTCATTGTGAGAGATACCTCACAGCGAGCGATACCTCACAGCGAGAGATACCTCACAGCGAGAGATGCCTCATTGTGAGAGATACCTCATAGTGAGAGATACCTCATAGTGAGAGATACCTCACAGCGAGAGATACCTCACAGCGAGAGTTACCTCACAGCGAGAGATACCTAATAGCGAGAGATACCTCACACCAAGAGATACCTCACAGCGAGGGATACCTCACAGCGAGAGATACCTCACAGCGAGAGATACTTCACAGCGAGATACCTCATAGTGAGATATACCTCACAGCGAGAGATCCCTCACAGCGAGAGATACCTCACAGCGAGAGATACCTCACAGTGAGAGATACCTCACAGCGAGGGATACCTCACAGCGAGAGATACCTCACAGCAAGGGATACCTCACAGCGAGAGATACCTCACAGCAAGAGATTCCTGAAAGCGAGAGATACCTCACAGCGAAAGATACCTCATGCTCAGAGATACCTGAGAGCGAGAGATACCTCACAGCGAGGGATACCTCACAGCGAGAGATACCTCACAGCGACAGACACCTCACAGCGACAGACACCTCACAGCGACAGACACCTCATAGCGACAGACAGCTCACAGCGAGAGATACCTCACAGCGAGAGATACCTCACAGCGAGAGATACCTCACAGCGAGAGATACCTCACAGCGACAAATAGCTCACAGCGAGAGATACCTCACAGCGAGAGATACCTCACAGCGAGAGATACCTCACACCAAGAGATACCTCACAGCGAGGGATACCTCACAGCGAGGGATACCTCACAGCGAGGGATACCTCACAGCGAGAGATACCTGACAGCAAGGGATACCTCACAGCGAGAGATACCTCACAGCAAGAGATACCTCACAGCGAGAGATACTTCACAGCAAGATACCTCATAGTGAGAGATACCTCACAGCGAGATACCTCATAGCGAGAGATACCTCACAGCGAGGGATACCTCACAGCAACAGACAGCTCACAGCGAGGGGTACCTCACAGCGAAAGGCAGCTCACAGCCAGCGATACCTCACAGCGAGAGATACCTCACAACGACAGACAGCTCACAGCGAGAGATACCTCACAGCGAGAGATAGTTCACAGCTAGAGATACCTCACACCAAGAGATACCTCACAGCGACAGACAGCTCACAGCAAGAGATACCTCACAGCGAGGGAGACCTCACAGCGAGAGATACCTCACAGCGACAGACACCTCACAGCGACAGACACCTCACAGCGACAGACAGCTCACAGCGAGAGATACCTCACAGCGACAGACAGCTCACAGCGAGAGATACCTCACAGCGAGAGATACCTCACAGCGAGAGATGCCTCATTGTGAGAGATACTTCACAGCGAGAGATGCCTCATTGTGAGAGATACCTCACAGCGAGCGATACCTCACAGCGAGAGATACCTCACAGCGAGAGATGCCTCATTGTGAGAGATACCTCATAGTGAGAGATACCTCATAGTGAGAGATACCTCACAGCGAGAGATACCTCACAGCGAGAGTTACCTCACAGCGAGAGATACCTAATAGCGAGAGATACCTCACACCAAGAGATACCTCACAGCGAGGGATACCTCACAGCGAGAGATACCTCACAGCGAGAGATACTTCACAGCGAGATACCTCATAGTGAGATATACCTCACAGCGAGAGATCCCTCACAGCGAGAGATACCTCACAGCGAGAGATACCTCACAGTGAGAGATACCTCACAGCGAGGGATACCTCACAGCGAGAGATACCTCACAGCAAGGGATACCTCACAGCGAGAGATACCTCACAGCAAGAGATTCCTGAAAGCGAGAGATACCTCACAGCGAAAGATACCTCATGCTCAGAGATACCTGAGAGCGAGAGATACCTCACAGCGAGGGATACCTCACAGCGAGAGATACCTCACAGCGACAGACACCTCACAGCGACAGACACCTCACAGCGACAGACACCTCATAGCGACAGACAGCTCACAGCGAGAGATACCTCACAGCGAGAGATACCTCACAGCGAGAGATACCTCACAGCGAGAGATACCTCACAGCGACAAATAGCTCACAGCGAGAGATACCTCACAGCGAGAGATACCTCACAGCGAGAGATACCTCACACCAAGAGATACCTCACAGCGAGGGATACCTCACAGCGAGGGATACCTCACAGCGAGGGATACCTCACAGCGAGAGATACCTGACAGCAAGGGATACCTCACAGCGAGAGATACCTCACAGCAAGAGATACCTCACAGCGAGAGATACTTCACAGCAAGATACCTCATAGTGAGAGATACCTCACAGCGAGAGATACCTCACAGCGAGAGATACCTCACAGCGAGAGATACCTCACAGCGAGGAATACCTCACAGTGAGAGGTACCTCACAGCAAGGGATACCTCACAGCAAGGGATACCTCACAGCGAGAGATTCCTGAGAGCGAAAGATACCTCATGCTCAGAGATACCTGAGAGCGAGAGATACCTCACAGCGAGGGATACCTCACAGCGAGGGATACCTCACAGCGAGAGATACCTCACAGCGAGATACCTCATAGCGAGAGATACCTCACAGCGAGGGATACCTCACAGCCACAGACAGCTCACAGCGAGAGATACCTCACAGCGACAGACAGCTCACATCGAGGGATACCTCACAGCGAAAGGCAGCTCACAGCCAGCGATACATCACAGCGAGATATAGCTCACAACGACAGACAGCTCACAGCGAGAGATAGTTCACAGCTAGAGATACCTCACACCAAGAGATACCTCACAGCGACAGACAGCTCACAGCGAGAGATACCTCACAGCGAGAGATACTTCACAGCGAGAGATACCTCACAGCAAGAGATACCTCACAGCAAGAGATACCTCACAGCGAGGGATACCTCACAGCGAGAGATACCTCACAGCGACAGACACCTCACAGCGACAGACACCTAACAGCGACAGACAGCTCACAGCGAGAGATACCTCACAGTGAGAGATACCTCACAGCGAGAGATACCTCACAGCGAGCGATGCCTCATTGTGAGAGATACCTCACAGCGAGCGATACCTCATAGTGAGAGATACCTCACAGCGACAAATAGCTCACAGCGAGAGATACCTCATAGTGAGAGATACCTCACAGCGAGAGATACCTCACAGCGAGAGATACCTCACAGCGAGTGATACCTCACAGCGAGAGATACCTAATAGCGAGAGATACCTCACACCAAGAGATACCTCACAGCGAGGGATACCTCACAGCAAGAGATACCTCACAGCGAGAGATACTTCACAGCGAGATACCTCATAGTGAGAGATACCTCACAGGGAGAGATACCTCACAGTGAGAGATACCTCACAGCGAGAGATACCTCACAGCGAGGGATACCTCACAGCGATGGATACCTCACAGCCAGAGATACCTCACAGCAAGAGATTCCTGAGAGCGAGAGATACCTCACAGCGAAAGATACCTCATGCTCAGAGATACCTGAGAGCGAGAGATACCTCACAGCGAGGGATACCTCACTGTGAGAGATACCTCACAGCGAGAGACACCTCACAGCGACAGACACCTCACAGCGACAGACAGCTCACAGCTAGAGATACCTCACACCAAGAGATACCTCACAGCGACAGACAGCTCACAGCGAGAGATGCCTCATTGTGAGAGGTACCTCACAGCGAGAGATACCTCACAGCGAGACATACCTCATAGTGAAAGATACCTCACAGCGAGAGATACCTCACAGCGAGAGATACCTCACAGCGAGAGATACCTCACAGCGAGAGATACCTCACTGCGAGAGATACCTAATAGCGAGATACCTCATAGTGAGAGATACCTCACAGCGAGAGATACCTCACAGCGAGCGATACCTCACAGCGAGGGATACCTCACAGCGAGAGATACCTCACAGCAAGGGATACCTCACAGCAAGGGATACCTCACAGCGAGAGATAACTCACAGCAAGAGATACCTGAGAGCGAGAGATACCTCACAGCGAAAGATACCTCATGCTCAGAGATACCTGAGAGCGAGAGATACCTCACAGCGAGGGATACCTCACAGCAAGTGATACCTCACAGCGAGAGATACCTCACAGCGACAGACAGCTCATAGCGAGAGATACCTTACTGCGAGAGATACCGCACAGCGAGAGATACCTCACAGCGAGAGATACCTCACAGCGAGAGATACCTCACAGCGAGAGAGACCTCACAGCGAGGGATACCTCACAGCGAGAGATACCTCACAGCGAGAGATACCACACAGCGAGAGATACATCACAGAGAGAGACACCTCACAGCGAGAGATACCTCACAGCGAGGGATACCTCACAGCGAGAGATACCTCACACGAGAGATTCCTAATAGGGAGAGATACCTCACAGCGAGAGATACTTCACAGCGAGAGATACCTCACGGCGAGAGGTACCTCACAGCGAGCGATACCTCACAGCGAGAGATGCCTCACAGCGAGAGATACCTCACAGCAAAAGATATCTCACAGGGAGTGACACCTCACAGCGAGTGATACCTCATAGGGAGAGATACCTCACAGCGACAGATACGTCACAGTGAGGGATGCCTCACAGCGAGGGATACCTCACAATGAGAGGTACCTCACAGCAAGAGATACGAGACAGTGTGAGACGCCTCCAGCGAGATACCTCACAGCGAGAGAAACCAGACAGTGAGGGATACCTCACAGCGAGAGATACCTCACAGCGAGAGATACCTCACCGTAAGAGAGACCTCACAGCGAGAGATAGCTCACAGCGAGTGATACCTCACAGCGAGAGATACCTCACGGCGAGAGATGCCTCACGGCGAGAGATGCCTCACGGCGAGAGATACCTCACAGCGAGAGATACCTCACGGCGAGAGATACCTCACGGCGAGAGATACCTCACGGCGAGAGATGCCTCACGGCGAGAGATACCTCCCAGCGAGAGATTCCTCACATCGAGAGATACCTCACAGCGAGAGAGACCTCATAGTGAGAGATACCTCACAGCGAGAGATACCTCACAGCGAGAGATACCTCACACCAAGGGATACCTCACAGCGAGGGATACCTCACACCAAGAGATACCTCACTGCGAGGGATACCTCACAGAGACAGACAGCTCACAGCGAGAGATATCTCACAGCGATAGATGCCTCACAGCGAGAGATACCTCACAGCGAGAGATACCTCACAGCGAGAGATACCTCATAGCGAGAGATACCTCACAGCGAGAGATACCTCACAGCGAGATACCTCATAGTGAGAGATACCTCACAGCGAGAGATACCTCACAGCGAGAGATACCTCACAGTGAGAGATACCTCACAGCAAGGGATACCTCACAGCGAGAGATACCTCACAGTGAGAGATACCTGAGAGCGAGAGATACCTCACAGCGAAAGATACCTCATGCTCAGAGATACCTGAGAGCGAGAGATACCTCACAGCGAGGGATACCTCACAGCGAGAGATAGCTCACAGCGAGAGATTCCTCATGCTCACAGCTACCTGAGAGCGACAGATACCTCACAGCGAGGGAGACCTCACAGCGAGAGATACCTCACAGCGAGATACCTCATAGCGAGAGATACCTCACAGCGAGGGATACCTCACAGCAACAGACAGCTCACAGCGAGGGGTACCTCACAGCGAAAGGCAGCTCACAGCCAGCGATACCTCACAGCGAGAGATACCTCACAACGACAGACAGCTCACAGCGAGAGATACCTCACAGCGAGAGATAGTTCACAGCTAGAGATACCTCACACCAAGAGATACCTCACAGCGACAGACAGCTCACAGCAAGAGATACCTCACAGCGAGGGATACCTCACAGCGAGAGATACCTCACAGCGACAGACACCTCACAGCGACAGACACCTCACAGCGACAGACAGCTCACAGCGAGAGATACCTCACAGCGACAGACAGCTCACAGCGAGAGATACCTCACAGCGAGAGATACCTCACAGCGAGAGATGCCTCATTGTGAGAGATACTTCACAGCGAGAGATGCCTCATTGTGAGAGATACCTCACAGCGAGCGATACCTCACAGCGAGAGATACCTCACAGCGAGAGATGCCTCATTGTGAGAGATACCTCATAGTGAGAGATACCTCATAGTGAGAGATACCTCACAGCGAGAGATACCTCACAGCGAGAGTTACCTCACAGCGAGAGATACCTAATAGCGAGAGATACCTCACACCAAGAGATACCTCACAGCGAGGGATACCTCACAGCGAGAGATACCTCACAGCGAGAGATACTTCACAGCGAGATACCTCATAGTGAGATATACCTCACAGCGAGAGATCCCTCACAGCGAGAGATACCTCACAGCGAGAGATACCTCACAGTGAGAGATACCTCACAGCGAGGGATACCTCACAGCGAGAGATACCTCACAGCAAGGGATACCTCACAGCGAGAGATACCTCACAGCAAGAGATTCCTGAAAGCGAGAGATACCTCACAGCGAAAGATACCTCATGCTCAGAGATACCTGAGAGCGAGAGATACCTCACAGCGAGGGATACCTCACAGCGAGAGATACCTCACAGCGACAGACACCTCACAGCGACAGACACCTCACAGCGACAGACACCTCATAGCGACAGACAGCTCACAGCGAGAGATACCTCACAGCGAGAGATACCTCACAGCGAGAGATACCTCACAGCGAGAGATACCTCACAGCGACAAATAGCTCACAGCGAGAGATACCTCACAGCGAGAGATACCTCACAGCGAGAGATACCTCACACCAAGAGATACCTCACAGCGAGGGATACCTCACAGCGAGGGATACCTCACAGCGAGGGATACCTGACAGCAAGGGATACCTCACAGCGAGAGATACCTCACAGCAAGAGATACCTCACAGCGAGAGATACTTCACAGCAAGATACCTCATAGTGAGAGATACCTCACAGCGAGATACCTCATAGCGAGAGATACCTCACAGCGAGGGATACCTCACAGCAACAGACAGCTCACAGCGAGGGGTACCTCACAGCGAAAGGCAGCTCACAGCCAGCGATACCTCACAGCGAGAGATACCTCACAACGACAGACAGCTCACAGCGAGAGATACCTCACAGCGAGAGATAGTTCACAGCTAGAGATACCTCACACCAAGAGATACCTCACAGCGACAGACAGCTCACAGCAAGAGATACCTCACAGCGAGGGAGACCTCACAGCGAGAGATACCTCACAGCGACAGACACCTCACAGCGACAGACACCTCACAGCGACAGACAGCTCACAGCGAGAGATACCTCACAGCGACAGACAGCTCACAGCGAGAGATACCTCACAGCGAGAGATACCTCACAGCGAGAGATGCCTCATTGTGAGAGATACTTCACAGCGAGAGATGCCTCATTGTGAGAGATACCTCACAGCGAGCGATACCTCACAGCGAGAGATACCTCACAGCGAGAGATGCCTCATTGTGAGAGATACCTCATAGTGAGAGATACCTCATAGTGAGAGATACCTCACAGCGAGAGATACCTCACAGCGAGAGTTACCTCACAGCGAGAGATACCTAATAGCGAGAGATACCTCACACCAAGAGATACCTCACAGCGAGGGATACCTCACAGCGAGAGATACCTCACAGCGAGAGATACTTCACAGCGAGATACCTCATAGTGAGATATACCTCACAGCGAGAGATCCCTCACAGCGAGAGATACCTCACAGCGAGAGATACCTCACAGTGAGAGATACCTCACAGCGAGGGATACCTCACAGCGAGAGATACCTCACAGCAAGGGATACCTCACAGCGAGAGATACCTCACAGCAAGAGATTCCTGAAAGCGAGAGATACCTCACAGCGAAAGATACCTCATGCTCAGAGATACCTGAGAGCGAGAGATACCTCACAGCGAGGGATACCTCACAGCGAGAGATACCTCACAGCGACAGACACCTCACAGCGACAGACACCTCACAGCGACAGACACCTCATAGCGACAGACAGCTCACAGCGAGAGATACCTCACAGCGAGAGATACCTCACAGCGAGAGATACCTCACAGCGAGAGATACCTCACAGCGACAAATAGCTCACAGCGAGAGATACATCACAGCGAGAGATACCTCACAGCGAGAGATACCTCACACCAAGAGATACCTCACAGCGAGGGATACCTCACAGCGAGGGATACCTCACAGCGAGGGATACCTCACAGCGAGAGATACCTGACAGCAAGGGATACCTCACAGCGAGAGATACCTCACAGCAAGAGATACCTCACAGCGAGAGATACTTCACAGCAAGATACCTCATAGTGAGAGATACCTCACAGCGAGAGATACCTCACAGCGAGAGATACCTCACAGCGAGAGATACCTCACAGCGAGGAATACCTCACAGTGAGAGGTACCTCACAGCAAGGGATACCTCACAGCAAGGGATACCTCACAGCGAGAGATTCCTGAGAGCGAAAGATACCTCATGCTCAGAGATACCTGAGAGCGAGAGATACCTCACAGCGAGGGATACCTCACAGCGAGGGATACCTCACAGCGAGAGATACCTCACAGCGAGATACCTCATAGCGAGAGATACCTCACAGCGAGGGATACCTCACAGCCACAGACAGCTCACAGCGAGAGATACCTCACAGCGACAGACAGCTCACATCGAGGGATACCTCACAGCGAAAGGCAGCTCACAGCCAGCGATACATCACAGCGAGATATAGCTCACAACGACAGACAGCTCACAGCGAGAGATAGTTCACAGCTAGAGATACCTCACACCAAGAGATACCTCACAGCGACAGACAGCTCACAGCGAGAGATACCTCACAGCGAGAGATACTTCACAGCGAGAGATACCTCACAGCAAGAGATACCTCACAGCAAGAGATACCTCACAGCGAGGGATACCTCACAGCGAGAGATACCTCACAGCGACAGACACCTCACAGCGACAGACACCTCACAGCGACAGACAGCTCACAGCGAGAGATACCTCACAGTGAGAGATACCTCACAGCGAGAGATACCTCACAGCGAGCGATGCCTCATTGTGAGAGATACCTCACAGCGAGCGATACCTCATAGTGAGAGATACCTCACAGCGACAAATAGCTCACAGCGAGAGATACCTCATAGTGAGAGATACCTCACAGCGAGAGATACCTCACAGCGAGAGATACCTCACAGCGAGTGATACCTCACAGCGAGAGATACCTAATAGCGAGAGATACCTCACACCAAGAGATACCTCACAGCGAGGGATACCTCACAGCAAGAGATACCTCACAGCGGGAGATACTTCACAGCGAGATACCTCATAGTGAGAGATACCTCACAGGGAGAGATACCTCACAGTGAGAGATACCTCACAGCGAGAGATACCTCACAGCGAGGGATACCTCACAGCGATGGATACCTCACAGCCAGAGATACCTCACAGCAAGAGATTCCTGAGAGCGAGAGATACCTCACAGCGAAAGATACCTCATGCTCAGAGATACCTGAGAGCGAGAGATACCTCACAGCGAGGGATACCTCACTGTGAGAGATACCTCACAGCGAGAGACACCTCACAGCGACAGACACCTCACAGCGACAGACAGCTCACAGCTAGAGATACCTCACACCAAGAGATACCTCACAGCGACAGACAGCTCACAGCGAGAGATGCCTCATTGTGAGAGGTACCTCACAGCGAGAGATACCTCACAGCGAGACATACCTCATAGTGAAAGATACCTCACAGCGAGAGATACCTCACAGCGAGAGATACCTCACAGCGAGAGATACCTCACAGCGAGAGATACCTCACTGCGAGAGATACCTAATAGCGAGATACCTCATAGTGAGAGATACCTCACAGCGAGAGATACCTCACAGCGAGCGATACCTCACAGCGAGGGATACCTCACAGCGAGAGATACCTCACAGCAAGGGATACCTCACAGCAAGGGATACCTCACAGCGAGAGATAACTCACAGCAAGAGATACCTGAGAGCGAGAGATACCTCACAGCGAAAGATACCTCATGCTCAGAGATACCTGAGAGCGAGAGATACCTCACAGCGAGGGATACCTCACAGCGAGAGATACCTCACAGCGAGAGATTCCTCACAGCGAGAGACCTCATAGCGAGAGATACCCCACAGCGAGGGATACCTCACAGCCACAGACAGCTCACAGCGAGAGATACCTCACAGCGACAGACAGCTCACAGCGAGGGATACCTCACAGCGGAAGGCAGCTCACAGCGAGAGATACCACACAACGACAGACAGCTCACAGCGAGAGATACCTCACAGCGAGAGATAGTTCACAGCTAGAGATACCTCACACCAAGAGATACCTCACAGCGAGAGACAGCTCACAGCGAGAGATACCTCACAGCGAGAGATACCTCACAGCGAGAGATACCTCACAGCGAGAGATACCTCACAGCGAGGGATACCTCACACCAAGAGATACCTCACACCAAGAGATACCTCACAGCTCGAGATACCTCAGAGCGAGAGTTATCTCACAGTGAGAGATACCTCACAGTGAGAGATACCTCACAGCGAGAGATACCTCACAGCGAGGGATACTTCACAGCGAGAGATACATCACAGAGAGAGACACCTCACAGCGATGGATACCTCACAGCGAGGGATACCTCACAGCGAGGGATACCTCAAAGCGAGAGACACCTCACAGCGAGCGATACATCACAGCGAGAGACACCTCATGGTCAGAGATAACTGAGAGCGAGAGATACCTCACAGAGAGTGATAGCTCACAGCGACAGACAGCTCACAGCGAGAGATACCTCCCAGCGAGAGATATCTCCCAGCGAGAGATACCTCCCAGCGAGAGATACCTCACAGCTACAGACACGTCACAGCGACAGACACGTCACAGCGACAGACACGTCACAGCGACAGACACCTCACAGCGACAGACAGCTCACAGCGAGAGATACCTCACAGCGAGAGATACCTCACAGCGAGAGATACCTCACAGTGAGAGATTCCTCACAGCGAGAGATACCTCACAGCGAGAGATACCTCACAGCGAGAGATACCTCACAGCGACAGACAGCTCACAGCGACTGACAGCTCACAGCGAGAGATACCTCACAGCGAGAGATACCTCACAGCGAGAGATTCCTCACAGCGAGAGATACCTCACAGCGAGAGATACCTCACAGCGACAGACAGCTCACAGCGACTGACAGCTCACAGCGAGAGATACCTCACAGCGAGAGATACCTCACAGCGAGAGATTCCTCACGGCGAGAGATACCTCACGGCGAGAGATTCCTCACAGCGAGAGATACCTCACAGCGAGAGATACCTCACAGCGACAGACAGCTCACAGCGACTGACAGCTCACAGCGAGAGATACCTCACAGCGAGAGATACCTCACAGCGAGAGATACCTCACAGTGAGAGATACCTCACAGCGAGAGATACCTCACAGCCAGAGATACCTCACAGCGAGGGATACCTCACAGCGAGAGATACATCACAGCGAGAGACACCTCACAGCGATGGATACCTCACAGCGAGGGATACCTCACAGCGAGAGACACCTCACAGCGAGCGATACCTCACAGCGAGAGATACATCATAGCGAGAGACACCTCATGGTCAGAGATACCTGAGAGCGAGAGATACCTCACAGAGAGTGATACCTCACAGCGACAGACAGCTCACAGCGAGAGATACCTCACAGCGAGAGATACCTCCCAGCGAGAGATACCTCCCAGCGAGAGATACCTCACAGCGAGAGATACCTCACAGTGAGAGATACCTCATAGTGAGAGATAACTCACAGCGACAAATAGCTCACACCAAGAGATACCTCACAGCGAGGGATACCTCACACCAAGAGATACCTCACTGCGAGGGATACCTCACAGAGACAGACAGCTCACAGCGAGAGATACCTCACAGCGATAGATGTCTCACAGTGAGAGATACCTCACAGCGAGAGATACCTCACAGCGAGAGATACCTCATAGCGAGAGATACCTCACAGCGAGAGATACCTCAGAGCGAGATATACTTCACAGCGAGATACCTCATAGTGAGAGATACCTCACAGCGAGAGATACCTCACAGCGAGAGATACCTCACAGTGAGATATACCTCACAGCGAGAGATACCTGAGAGCGAGAGATATCTCACAGCGAAAGATACCTCATGCTCAGAGATACCTGAGAGCGAGAGATACCTCACAGCGAGGGATACCTCACAGCGAGAGATAGCTCACAGCGAGAGATTCCTCATGCTCAGAGCTACCTGAGAGCGACAGATACCTCACAGCGAGGGAGACCTCACAGCGAGAGATACCTCACAGCGAGATACCTCATAGCGAGAGATACCCCACAGCGAGGGATACCTCACAGCCACAGACAGCTCACAGCGACAGATACCTCACAGCGATAGATGCCTCACAGTGAGAGATACCTCACAGCGAGAGATACCTCACAGCGAGAGATACCTCATAGCGAGAGATACCTCACAGCGAGAGATACCTCAGAGCGAGAGATACCTCACAGCGAGAGATACCTCACAGCGAGAGATACCTCACAGTGAGAGATACCTCACAGCGAGAGATACCTCACAGCGAGAGATACCTCACAGCGAGATACCTCATAGTGAGAGATACCTCACAGCGAGGGATAACTCACAGCGAGAGACATCTCACAGCCAGAGATACCTCACAGCGAGGGATACCTCACAGCGAGAGATACATCACAGCGAGAGACACCTCACAGCGATGGATACCTCACAGCGAGGGATACCTCACAGCGAGAGACACCTCACAGCGAGCGATACCTCACAGCGAGAGATACATCATAGCGAGAGACACCTCATGGTCAGAGATACCTGAGAGCGAGAGATACCTCACAGAGAGTGATACCTCACAGCGACAGACAGCTCACAGCGAGAGATACCTCACAGCGAGAGATACCTCCCAGCGAGAGATACCTCACAGCGACAGACACGTCACAGCGACAGACACGTCACAGCGACAGACACCTCACAGCGACAGACAGCTCACAGCGAGAGATACCTCACAGCGAGAGATACCTCACAGCGAGAGATACCTCACAGTGAGAGATACCTCATAGTGAGAGATAACTCACAGCGACAAATAGCTCACACCAAGAGATACCTCACAGCGAGGGATACCTCACACCAAGAGATACCTCACTGCGAGGGATACCTCACAGAGACAGACAGCTCACAGCGAGAGATACCTCACAGCGATAGATGTCTCACAGTGAGAGATATCTCACAGCGAGAGATACCTCACAGCGAGAGATACCTCATAGCGAGAGATACCTCACAGCGAGAGATACCTCAGAGCGAGAGATACTTCACAGCGAGATACCTCATAGTGAGAGATACCTCACAGCGAGAGATACCTCACAGCGAGAGATACCTCACAGTGAGATATACCTCACAGCGAGAGATACCTGAGAGCGAGAGATATCTCACAGCGAAAGATACCTCATGCTCAGAGATACCTGAGAGCGAGAGATACCTCACAGCGAGGGATACCTCACAGCGAGAGATAGCTCACAGCGAGAGATTCCTCATGCTCAGAGCTACCTGAGAGCGACAGATACCTCACAGCGAGGGTGACCTCACAGCGAGAGATACCTCATAGCGAGATACCTCATAGCGAGAGATACCTCACAGCGAGGGATACCTCACAGCCACAGACAGCTCACAGCGATAGATGCCTCACAGTGAGAGATACCTCACAGCGAGAGATACCTCACAGCGAGAGATACCTCATAGCGAGAGATACCTCACAGCGAGAAATACCTCAGAGCGAGAGATACCTCACAGCGAGAGATACCTCACAGCGAGAGATACCTCACAGTGAGAGATACCTCACAGCGAGAGATACCTCACAGCGAGAGATACCTCACAGCGAGATACCTCATAGTGAGAGATACCTCACAGCGAGGGATACCTCACAGCGAGAGACATCTCACAGCGAGCGATACATCACAGCGAGAGACACCTCATGGTCAGAGATAACTGAGAGCGAGAGATACCTCACAGAGAGTGATAGCTCACAGCGACAGACAGCTCACAGCGAGAGATACCTCCCAGCGAGAGATACCTCCCAGCGAGAGATACCTCACAGCTACAGACACGTCACAGCGACAGACACGTCACAGCGACAGACACGTTACAGCGACAGACACCTCACAGCGACAGACAGCTCACAGCGAGAGATACCTCACAGCGAGAGATACCTCACAGCGAGAGATACCTCACAGTGAGAGATGCCTCATTGTGAGAGATACCTCACAGCGAGAGATACCTCACAGCGAGAGATACCTCACAGCGAGAGATACCTCACAGCGAGGGATACCTCACAGCGAGGGATACCTCACAGCGAGGGATACCTCATGGTCAGAGATACCTGAGAGCGAGAGATACCTCACAGAGAGTGATACCTCACAGCGACAGACAGCTCACAGCGAGAGATACCTCATAGTGAGAGATACCTCATAGCAGGAGATACCTCACAGCAAGGGAAACCTCACAGCGACTGATAGCTCACAGCGAGAGATACCTCACAGCGAGAGATACCTCACAGCGACAGACACCTCACAGCGACAGACACCTCACAGCGACAGACAGCTCACAACGAGAGATACCTCACAGCGAGAGATACCTCACAGCGAGAGATACCTCACAGCGAGAGATGCCTCATTGTGAGAGATACCTCACAGCGAGAGATACCTCACAGCGAGAGATACCTCACAGCGACAGACACCTCACAGCGACAGACACCTCACAGCGACAGACAGCTCACAACGAGAGATACCTCACAGCGAGAGATACCTCACAGCGAGAGATACCTCACAGCGAGAGATGCCTCATAGTGAGAGATACCTCACAGCGTTAGATACCTAATAGCGAGAGATACCTCACACCAAGAGATACCTCACAGCGAGGGATACCTCACACCAAGAGATACCTCACTGCGAGGGATACCTCACAGCGAGAGATACCTCACAGCGAGAGATACCTGAGAGCGAGAGATGCCACACAGCGAGAGATACCTCACAGCGAGAGATACCTCACAGCGAGGGATACCTCACAGCGAGGGATACCTCACAGCGAGGGATACCTCACAGCGAGGGATACCTCACAGCAAGGGATACCTCACAGCGAGAGATACCTGAGAGCGAGAGATACCTCACAGCGAAAGATACCTCATGCTCAGAAATACCTGAGAGCGAGAGATACCTCACAGCGAGGGATACCTCACAGCGAGGGATACCTCACAGCGAGAGAAAGCTCACAGCGAGAGATACCTCATGCTCTGAGCTACCTGAGAGCGAGGGATACCTCTTAGTGAGGGATACCTCACAGCGAGAGATACCACACAGCGAGAGATACCTCACAGCGAGATACCTCATAGCGAGAGATACCTCACGGTCAGAGATACCTGAGAGCGAAAGATACCTCACAGCGAGAGATACCTCACGGCGAGAGATACCTCACAGCGACAGACAGCTCACAGTGACTGACAGCTCACAGCGAGAGATACATCACAGCGAGAGATACCTCACAGCGAGAGATACCTCACAGTGAGAGATACCTCACAGCGAGAGATACCTCACAGCCAGAGATACCTCACAGCGAGGGATACCTCACAGCGAGAGATACATCACAGCGAGAGACACCTCACAGCGATGGATACCTCACAGCGAGGGATACCTCACAGCGAGAGACACCTCACAGCGAGCGATACCTCACTGCGAGAGATACATCATAGCGAGAGACACCTCATGGTCAGAGATACCTGAGAGCGAGAGATACCTCACAGAGAGTGATACCTCACAGCGACAGACAGCTCACAGCGAGAGATACCTCACAGCGAGAGATACCTCCCAGCGAGAGATACCTCACAGCGACAGACACGTCACAGCGACAGACACGTCACAGCGACAGACACCTCACAGCGACAGACAGCTCACAGCGAGAGATACCTCACAGTGAGAGATGCCTCATTGTGAGAGATACCTCACAGCGAGAGATACCTCACAGCGACAAATAGCTCACAGCGAGAGATACCTCATAGTGAGAGATACCTCACACCAAGAGATACCTCACAGCGAGGGATACCTCACACCAAGAGATACCTCACTGCGAGGGATACCTCACAGAGACAGACAGCTCACAGTGAGAGATACCTCACAGCGATAGATGTCTCACAGTGAGAGATACCTCACAGCGAGAGATACCTCACAGCGAGAGATACCTCATAGCGAGAGATACCTCACAGCGAGAGATACCTCAGAGCAAGAGATACTTCACAGCGAGATACCTCATAGTGAGAGATACCTCACAGCGAGAGATCCCTCACAGCGAGAGATACCTCACAGTGAGAGATACCTCACAGCGAGAGATACCTGAGAGCGAGAGATATCTCACAGCGAAAGATACCTCATGCTCAGAGATACCTGAGAGCGGGAGATACCTCACAGCGAGGGATACCTCACAGCGAGAGATATCTCACAGCGAGAGATTCCTCATGCTCAGAGCTACCTGAGAGCGACAGATACCTCACAGCGAGGGAGACCTCACAGCGAGAGATACCTCACAGCGAGATACCTCATAGCGAGAGATACCTCACAGCGAGGGATACCTCACAGCCACAGACAGCTCACAGCGAGAGATACCTCACAGCGATAGATGCCTCACAGTGAGAGATACCTCACAGCGAGAGATACCTCACAGCGAGAGATACCTCATAGCGAGAGATACCTCACAGCGAGAGATACCTCAGAGCGAGAGATACCTCACAGCGAGAGATACCTCACAGCGAGAGATACCTCACAGTGAGAGATACCTCACAGCGAGAGATACCTCACAGCGAGAGATACCTCACAGCGAGATACCTCATAGCGAGAGATACCTCACAGCGAGAGATACCTCACAGCGAGAGATACCTCACACCAAGAGATACCTCACAGCGACAGACAGCTCACAGCAAGCGATACCTCACAGCGAGGGATACCTCACAGCGAGAGATACCTGACAGCGAGAGATACCTGACAGCGACAGACACCTCACAGCGACAGACACCTCACAGCGACAGACACCTCACAGCGAGAGATACCTCACAGCGAGAGATACCTCACAGCGAGAGATGCCTCATTGTGAGAGATACCTCACGGCGAGAGATACCTCATAGTGAGAGATACCTCACAGCGAGAGATACCTCACAGCGAGAGTTACCTCACAGCGAGAGATACCTAATAGCGAGTGATACCTCACACCAAGAGATACCTCACAGCGAGGGATACCTCACAGCGAGAGATACCTCACAGCGAGAGATACTTCACAGCGAGATACCTCATAGTGAGATATACCTCACAGCGAGAGATACCTCACAGCGAGAGATACCTCACAGCGAGAGATACCTCACAGCGAGGGATACCTCACAGCGAGAGATACCTCACAGCAAGGGATACCTCACAGCGAGAGATACCGCACAGCAAAAGATACCTGAGAGCGATAGATACCTAACAGCGAAAGATACCTCATGAAAAGAGATACCTGAGAGCGAGAGATACCTCACAGCGAGGGATACCTCACAGCGAGAGATACCTCACAGCGACAGACACCTCACAGCGACAGACACCTCACAGCGACAGACACCTCATAGCGACAGACAGCTCACAGCGAGAGATACCTCACAGCGAGAGATACCTCACAGCGAGAGATACCTCACAGCGAGAGATGCCTCATTGTGAGAGATACCTCACAGCAAGAGATATCTCACAGTGAGATACCTCACAGCGAGAGATACCTCACAGCGAGAGATACCTCACAGCGAGAGATACCTCACAGCGAGCGATACCTCACAGCGAGAGATACCTCACAGCGAGAGATACCTCACACCAAGAGATACCTCACAGCGAGGGATACCTCACAGCGAGACATACCTCACAGCGAGAGATACCTCACACCAAGAGATACCTCACAGCGAGAGATACCTCACAGCGAGAGATACCTCACAGCGAGAGATACCTCACACCAAGAGATACCTCACAGCGAGGGATACCTCACAGAGAGAGATACCTCACAACGACAGACAGCTCACAGCGAGAGATACCTCACAGCGAGAGATAGTTCACAGCTAGAGATACCTCACACCAAGAGATACCTCACAGCGAGAGACAGCTCGCAGCGAGAGATACCTCACAGCGAGAGATACCTCATAGCGACAGACAGCTCACAGCGAGAGATACCTCACAGCGAGAGATACCTCACAGCGAGAGATGCCTCATTGTGAGAGATACCCCACAGCGAGAGATACCTCACAGTGAGAGATACCTCACAGCGACAAATAGCTCACAGCGAGAGATACCTCATGGTGAGAGATACCTCACAGCGAGAGATACCTCACAGCGAGAGATACCTCACAGCGAGAGATACCTCACACCAAGAGATACCTCACACCAAGAGATACCTCACAGCGAGGGATACCTCACAGCGAGAGATACCTCACAACGACAGACAGCTCACAGCGAGAGATACCTCACAGCGAGAGATAGTTCACAGCTAGAGATACCTCACACCAAGAGATACCTCACAGCGAGAGACAGCTCACAGCGAGAGATACCTCACAGCGAGAGATACCTCACAGCGAGAGATACCTCACAGCGCGAGATACCTCACACCGAGGGATACCTCACAGCGAGAGATAACTCACAGCGAGGGATACCTCAGAGCGAGAGTTACCTCACAGCGAGAGATAACTCACACCGAGGGCTACCTCACAGCGAAGGATACCTCACAGCGAGGGATACCTCACACCGAGGGATAACTCACAGCGAGAGATACAACATACCTCACAGCGCGAGATACCTCACAGCGAGGGAAACCTCACAGCGAGAGATACCTCACAGCGAGAGAAACCTCACAGCGAGGGATACCTCACAGTGAGAGATACCTCACAGCGCGAGATACCTCACAGCGAGGGATACCTCACAGCGAGAGATACCTCACAGAGAGGGATACCTCACAGCAGGCGATACCTCACAGCAAGAGATACCTCACACCGAGGGATACCTCACGGTCAGAGATACCTGAGAGCGAGAGATACCTCACAGCGAGAGTTACCTCACAGTGAGAGATACCTCACAGCGAGAGATACTTCATAGTGAGAGATACCTCACAGCGAGCGATACCTCACAGTGAGGGATAAAAAATTAAGCATTGGTAACTAATTAAACATAATTACTTCATTATAATTTAGAGGGGTATCTAAGCCAGAGATCGGAGAGTACTATATTTACCTTTCATATTTCTAGTAGAAATCTAGTGCTAGGAAACAGATAGTTTACAGTAACGTTTTTTTAAAATTTTAACTTTTAACTTCAATTTACTAACTAATTGACGCAATGTCAGTTCGAGGGGCGCAGTGCTCTGACTGTGAGATGTGGCAGGTCCGGGAGGCTTCCAGAGTCCCAGATGGCTTCATCTGCAGAAAGTGCACCCAACTGGAGCTCCTCACTGACCGCATGGTTCGCTTGGATCAGCAATTGGATGCACTTAGGAGCATGCAGGTGGCAGAAAGCGTCATATATAGCAGTTATATAAATGTGGTCACACCCAAGGCGCAGGCAGAGAAATGGGTGACCACCAGAAAGGGCAGGCAGTTAGTGCAGGAATCCCCTGTGGTTGTCCCCCTCTCGAACACGTATACCCCTTTAGATACTGTCGGGGGGGATAGCCTATCAGGGGAAAACAGCAGCAGCCAGAGCAGTGGAACCACGGCTGGCTCAAAGCGCAGAAGAGCAATAGTAATCGGGGACTCTATAGTCAGGGGCACAGATAGGCGCTTCTGTGAACGTGAAAGAGACTCCAGGATTGTATGTTGCCCTCCTGGTGCCAGGGTCCAGGATGTCTCCGAACGGGTAGAGGGCATCCTGAAGGGGGAGGGCAAACAGACAGAGGTCGCTGTACATATTGGTACTAACGACATAGGCAGGAAGGGGCAGGAGGTCCTGCAGCAGGAGTTCAGGGAGCTAGGCAGAAAGTTATAAGACAGGACCTCTAGGGTTGTAATCTGGGGATTACTCCCTGTGCCACGTGCCAGTGAGGTTAGAAATAGGAAGATAGAGCAGCTAAACACGTTGCTAAACAGCTGGTGTAGGAGGGAGGGTTTCCGTTATCTGGACCACTGTGAGCTCTTCCGGGGCAGGTGTGACCTGTATAAGAAGGACGGGTTGCATCTAACTGGAGAGGCATAAATATCCTGGCCGCGAGGTTTGCTAGTGTCACACGGGAGGGTTTCAACTAGTATGGCAGGGGGGTGGGCACGGGACCAATAGGTCAGAAGGTGAGAGCATTGAGGGAGAACTAGGGAATAGGGACAGTGTGGCTCTGAAGCAGAGTAGACAGGGAGAAGTTGCTGAACACAGCGGGTCTGGTGGCCTGAAGTGCATATGTTTTAATGCAAGAAGTATTACGGGTAAGGCAGATGAACTTAGAGCTTGGATTACTACTTGGAACTATGATGTTGTTGCCATTACAGAGACCTGGTTGAGGGAAGGGCAGGATTGGCAGCTAAACGTTCCAGGATTTAGATGTTTCAGGCGGGATAGAGGGGTGTGTAAAAGGGGTGGCGGAGTTGCGCTACTGGTTAGGGAGGATATCACAGCTGTACTATGGGAGCCATGATGTGGAGATGCCGGCGTTGGACTGGGGTGAGCACAGTACGAAGTCTTACAACACCAGGTTAAAGTCCAACAGGTTTGTTTCGATGTCACTAGCTTTCGGAGCGCTGCTCCTTCCTCAGGTGAATGAAGAGGTCTGTTCCAGAAACACATATATAGACAAATTCAAAGATGCCAAACAATGCTTGGAATGCGAGCATTAGCAGGTGATTAAATCTTTACAGATCCAGAGATGGGGTAACCCCAGGTTAAAGAGGTGTGAATTGTACCAAGCCAGGACAAGTGGTAGGATTTCGCAGGCCAGATGGTGGGGGATGAATGTAATGCGACATGAATCCCAGGTCCCGGTTGAGGCCGCACTCATGTGTGCAGAACCTGGCTATAAGTTTCTGCTCGGCGATTCTGCGTTGTCGTGGGTCCTGAAGGCCGCCTTGGAGAACGCTTACCCGGAGATCAGAGGCTGAATGCCCTTGACTGCTGAAGTGTTCCCCGACTGGAAGGGAACATTCCTGCCTGGTGATTGTTGCGCGATGTCCGTTCATTCGTTGTCGCAGCGTCTGCATGGTCTCGCCAATGTACCACGCTTCAGGACATCCTTTCCTGCAGCGTATGAGGTAGACAACGTTGGCCGAGTCGCACGAGTATGTACCGCGTACCTGGTGGGTGGTGTTCTCACGTGTAATGGTGGTACCCATGTCGATGATCTGGCACGTCTTGCAGAGATTGCCATGGCAGGGTTGTGTGGTGTCGTGGTCACTGTTCTGAAGGCTGGGTAGTTTGCTGCAAACAATGGTTCGTTTGAGGTTGTGCGGTTGTTTGAAGGCAAGTAGTGGGGGTGTGGGGATGACCTTGGCAAGATGTTCATCGTCATCAATGACGTGTTGAAGGCTGTGAAGAAGATTACGTAGTTTCTCCGCTCCGGGGAAGTACTGGACGACGAAGGGTATTCTGTCGGTTGTGTCCCATGTTTGTCTTCTGAGTAGGTCGGTCCGGTTTTTCGCTGTGGCGCGTTGGAACTGTCGATCGAACGCGCCACAGCGCGGACACAACCGACAGAATACCCTTCGTCGTCCAGTACTTCCCCGGAGCGGAGAAACTACGTCATCTTCTTCACAGCCTTCAACACGTCATTGATGACGATGAACATCTTGCCAAGGTCATCCCCACACCCCCACTACTTGCCTTCAAACAACCGCACAACCTCAAACGAACCATTGTTTGCAGCAAACTACCCAGTCTTCAGAACAGTGACCACGACACCACACAACCCTGCCATGGCAATCTCTGCAAGACGGGCCAGATCATCGACATGGATACCACTATTACACGTGAGAACACCACCCACCAGGTACGCGGTACATACTCGTGCGACTCGGCCAACGATGTCTACCTCATACGCTGCAGGAAAGGATGTCCCGAAGCGTGGTACATTGGCGAGACCATGCAGACGCTGCGACAACGAATGAACGGACATTGCGCAACAATCACCAGGCAGGAATGTTCCCTTCCAGTCGGGGAACACTTCAGCAGTCAAGAGCATTCAGCCTCTGATCTCCGGGTAAGCGTTCTCCAAGGCGGCCTTCAGGACCCGCGACAACGCAGAATCGCCGAGCAGAAACTTATAGCCAAGTTCTGCACACATGAGTGCGGCCTCAACCGGGACCTGGGATTCATGTCGCATTACATTCATCCCCCACCATCTGGCCTGCGAAATCCTACCAACTGTCCTGGCTTGATACAATTCACACCTCTTTAACCTGGGGTTACCCCATCTCTGGATCTGTAAAGATTTAATCACCTGCTAATGCTCGCATTCCTAGCATTGTTTGGCATCTTTGAATTTGTCTATATATGTGTTTCTGGAACAGACCTCTTCATTCACCTGAGGAAGGAGCAGCGCTCCGAAAGCTAGTGACATCGAAACAAACCTGTTGGACTTTAACCTGGTGTTGTAAGACTTCGTACTGTACGATGGGAGGACACCTCAGAGGGCAGTGAGGCTATATGTGTAGAGATCAGGAATAAGAAGGGTGCAGTCACAATGTTGGGGGTTTACTACAGGCCTCCCAACAGCCAGCGGGAGATAGAGGAGCAGATAGGTAGACAGATTTTGGAAAAGAGTAAAAACAACAGGGTTGTGGTGATGGGAGACTTCAACTTCCCCAATATTGACAGGGACTCACTTAGTGCCAGGGGCTGAGACGGGGCAGAGTTTGTAAGGAGCATCCAGGAGGGCTTCTTAAAACAATATGTAGACAGTCCAACTAGGGAAGGGACGGTACTGAACCTGGTATTGGGGAATGAGCTCGGCCAGGTGGTAGAAGTTTCAGTAGGGGAGCATTTCGGGAACAGTGACCACAATTCAGTAAGTTTTAAAGTGCTGGTGGACAAGGATAAGAGTGGTCCTAGGGTCAATGTGCTAAATTGGGGGAAGGCTAATTATAACAATATTAGGCAGGAACTGAAGAGCCTAGATTGGGGGCGGATGTTTGAGGGCAAATCAACATCTGACATGTGGGAGGCTTTCAAGTGTCAGTTGAAAGGAATTCAGGACCGGCATGTTCCTGTGAGGAAGAAGGATAAATACGGCAATTTTCGGGAACCTTGGATAACGAGAAATATTGTACGCCTCGTCAAAAAGAAAAAGGAGGCTTTTGTCAGGGCTAAAAGGCTGGGAACAGACGAAGCCTGTGTGGAATATAAGGAAAGTAGGAAGGAACTTAAGCAAGGAGTCAGGAGGGCTAGAAGGGGTCACGAAAAGTCATTGGTAAATAGGGTTAAGGAAAATCCCAAGGCTTTTTACACGTACATAAAAAGCAAGAGGGTAGCCAGGGAAAGGGTTGGCCCACTGAAGGATAGGCAAGGGAATCTATGTGTGGAGCCAGAGGAAATGGGCGAGGTACTAAATGAATACTTTGCATCAGTATTCACCAAAGAGAAGGAATTGGTCGATGTTGAGTCTGGAGAAGGTTGTGTAGATAGCCTGGGTCACATTGAGATCCAAAGAGACGAGGTGTTGGGCGTCTTAAAAAATATTAAGGTAGATAAGTCCCCAGGGCCTGATGGGATCTACCCCAGAATACTGAAGGAGGCTGGAGAGGAAATTGCTGAGGCCTTGACAGAAATCTTTGACTCCTCACTGTCTTCAGGTGATGTCCCGGACGACTGGAGAATAGCCAATGTTGTTCCTCTGTTTAAGAAGGGTAGCAAGGATAATCCAGGGAACTACAGGCCGGTGAGCCTTACTTTAGTGGTAGGGAAATTACTGGAGAAAATTCTTCGAGACAGGATCTACTCCCATTTGGAAGCAAATGGACATATTAGTGAGAGGCAGCATGGTTTTGTGAAGGGGAGGTCGTGTCTCACTAACTTGATAGAGTTTTTCGAGGAGGTCACAATGATGATTGATGCAGGTAGGGCAGTGGATGTTGTCTATATGGACTTCAGTAAGGCCTTTGACAAGGTCCCTCATGGTAGACTAGTACAAAAGGTGATGTCACACGGGATCAGGGGTGAGCTGGCAAGGTGGATACAGAATTTGCTAGGTCATAGAAGGCAGAGAGTAGCAATGGAAGGATGCTTTTCTAATTGGAGGGCTGTGACCAGTGGTGTTCCGCAGGGATCAGTGCTGGGACCTTTGCTGTTTGTAGTATATATAAATGATTTGGAGGAAAATGTAACTGGTCTGATTAGTAAGTTTGTAGACGACACAAAGGTTAGTGGAATTGCGGATAGCGATGAGGACTGTCAGAGGATACAGCAGGATTTAGATTGTTTGGAGACTTGGGCGGAGAGATGGCAGCTGGAGTTTAATCCGGACAAATGTGAGGTAATGCATTTTGGAAGGTCTAATGCAGGTAGGGAATATACAGTGAATGGTAGAACCCTCAAGAATATTGAAAGTCAGAGAGATCTAGGAGTACAGGTCCACAGGTCACTTAAAGGGCAACACAGGTGGAGAAGGTAGTCAACAAGGCATGCGGCATGCTTGCCTTCATTGGCCGGGGCATTGAGTATAAGAATTGGCAAGTCATGTTGCAGCTGTATAGAACCTTAGTTAGGCCACACTTGGAGTATAGTGTTCAATTCTGGCCGCCACACTACCAGAAGGATGTGGAGGCTTTAGAGAGGGTGCAGAAGAGATTTACCAGAATGTTGCCTGGTATGGAGAGCATTAGCTATGAGGAGCGGTTGAATAAACTCGGTTTGTTCTCACTGGAACGACGGAGGTTGAGGGGCGACCTGATAGAGGTCTACAAAATTATGAGGGGCATAGACTGAGTGGATAGTCAGAGGCTTTTCCCCAGGGTAGAGGGGTCAATTACTTGGGGCATAGGTTTAAGGTGAGAGGGGCAAGGTTCAGAGTAGATGTACGAGGCAAGTTTTTTACACAGAGGGTAGAGGGTGCCTGGAACTCGCTACCGGAGGAGGTGGTGGAAGCAGGGACGACAGTGACATTTAAGGGGCATCTTGACAAATACATGAATAGGATGGGAATAGAGGGATACGGACCCAGGAAGTGTAGAAGATTGAAGTTCAGTCGGGCAGCATGGTCGGCACGGGCTTGGAGGGCCGAAGGGCCTGTTCCTGTGCTGTACATTTCTTTGTTCTTTGTTCTTTATACCTCACAGCGAGAGATACCTCACAGCGAGAGATACCTCACAGCGAGAGATACCTCACAGCGAGAGATACCTCACAGCGAGAGATACCTCACGGCGACAGACAGCTCACAGCGAGAGATACCTCACAGCGAGAGATACCTCTTGGTCAGAGGTACCAGAGAGCGAGAGATACCTCACAGCGAGAGACACCTCGTGGTCAGAGATACCTGAGAGCGAGAGATACCTCACAGCGAGGGATGCCTCACAGCGAGAGATACCTTACAACGACAGACAGCTCACAGCGAGAGATACCTCACAGCGAGAGATACCTCATGGTCAGAGATACCTGAGAGCGAGAGATACCTCACAGCGAGAGATACCTCACAGCGAGAGATAATTCACAGCGAGAGATACCTCACAGCGAGAAATACCTCACAGCGAGGGATACCTCACAGCGAGGGATACCTCACAGCGAGCGATATCTCACAGCGACAGACAGCTCACAGCGAGAGATAGCTCACAGCGAGGGATACCTCACAGTGAGAGATAACTCACAGCGAGAGATACCTCACAGCGAGAGATAACTCACAGCGAGAGATACCTCATGGTCAGAGATACCTGAGAGCGAGAGATACCTCACAGCGAGAGATACCTCACAGCGAGAGATACCTCACAGCAAGAAATACCTCAAAACGACAGACAGCTCACAGCAAGAGATACCTCACAGCGAGAGATACCTCACAGCAAGAGATAGCTCATGGTCAGAGATACCTGAGAGCGAGAGATACCTCACAGCGAGAGATAACTCCCAGCGAGAGATACCTCACAGCGAGCGATACCTCATGGTCAGAGACACCTGAGAGCGAGAGATACCTCACAGCGAGAGATAACTCACAGCGAGAGATACCTCACAGCAAGGGATACCTCACAGCGAGGGATACCTCACAGCGACAGACAGCTCACAGCGAGAGATACCTCACAGCGAGGGATACCTCACAGTGAGAGATAACTCACAGCGAGAGATACCTCATAGCGAGAGATAACTCACAGCGAGAGATACCTCATGGTCAGAGATACCTGAGAGCGAGAGATACCTCACAGTGAGAGATACCTCACAGCGAGCGATACCTCATGGTCAGAGACACCTGAGAGCGAGAGATACCTCACAGCGAGAGATACCTCACAGCGAGAGATACTTCACAGCGAGAGATACCTCACAGCGAGAGATACCTCACAGCGAGAAATACCTCACAACGACAGACAGCTCAAAGCGAGAGATACCTCACAGCGAGAGATACCTCACAGCGAGAGATACCTCATGGTCAGAGATACCTGAGAGCGAGAGATACCTCACAGCGAGAGATACCTCACAGCGAGAGATAACTCACAGCGAGAGATACCTCACAGCGAGAGATACTTCACAGCGAGAGATACCTCTCAGCGAGAGATACCTCACAGCGAGAGATACCTCACAGCGACAGACAGCTCACAGAGAGAGAGATACCTCATAGCGAGAGATACCTCATGGTCAGAGATGCATGAGAGCGAGAGATACCTCACAGCGAGGGACACCTAATGGTCTGAGATACCTCACAGCGACAGACAGCTCACAGCGAGAGACACCTCATGGTCAGAGATACCGGAGAGCGAGAGATACCTCACAGCGGTAGACAGCTCTCAGCGAGAGATACCTCACAGCGAGTGATACCTCCCCGCGAGAGATACCGCACAGCGACGGATACCTCACAGCGGGAGATACCTCACATCGGGAGATACCTCACAGCGAGAGATACGTCACAGCAAGAGAAACCTCACAACGAGGGCTACCGCACAGTGAGGGATACCTCACAGCGAGGGATGCCTCACAGCGAGGGATGCCTCACAGCGAGAGATACGTCACAGCGAGAGAAACCTCACAACGAGAGTAACCTCTCAACGAGTGATACCTCACAGCGAGAGAAACCTCACAGCAAGCGATACCTCAGCGAGAGAAACCTCACAGCGAGGGATACCTCACAGCGGGCGATATCTCACAACGAGAGATACCTCACAACGAGGGATACCTCACAGCGAGAGATACCTCACTGTGAGAGTTACCTCACAGCGAGCGATACCTCACAGCGAGAGATACCTCACAGTGAGAGATACCTCACAGTGAGAGATACCTCACAGTGAGAGATACCGCACAGCGAGAGAAACCTCACAGCGAGAGAAACTTCACAGCGAGAGAAACCTCACAGCGAGAGATACCTCACAGTGAGAGATACGTCACAGTGAGAGATACGTCACAGCGAGAGAAACCTCACAGCGAGAGATACCTCACAGCGAGAGAAACCTCACAACGAGAGATACCTCACGGCGAGAGATACCTCACGGCGAGAGATACCTCACGGCGAGAGATACCTCACGGCGAGAGATACCTCACGGCGAGAGATACCTCACGGCGAGAGATACCTCACGGTGAGAGATACCTCACAGCGAACGATATCTCACAGCGAGCGATACCTCACAGCGAGCGATACCTCACAGCGAGCGATACCTCACAGCGAGAGATACCTCACAGCGAGAGATACCTCAAAGCGAGAGATACCTCACAGCGAGCGATACCTCACAGCGAAAGATACCTCACAGCGACAGACAGCTCACAGCGAGAGATACTTCACAGCGACAGACAGCTCACAGTGAGAGATACCTCACAGCGACAGGCAGCTCACAGCGAGGGATACCTCACAGCGAGAGAAACCTCACAGCGAGAGATACCTCACAGCGAGAGATACCTCACAGCGAGAGATACCTCACAGCGAGACATACCTCACAGCGAGAGAAACCTCACAGCGAGAGATACCTGACAGCGAGAGATACCTGACAGCGAGAGATACCTCCCGGCGAGAGATACCTGACAGTGAGAGATACCTCACAGCTAGAGATACCTCACAGCGAGAGATACCTGACAGTGAGAGATACCTCATAGCGAGAGATACCTCACAGCGAGAGATACCTCACAGAGAGAGATACCTCACAGCGAGAGACATCTCACAGCGAGAGATACCTGACAGTGAGAGATGCCTCACAGTAAGAGATACCTCACAGCGAGAGATACCTGACAGTGAGAGATACCTCACAGTGAGAGATACCTCACAGTGAGAGATACCTCACAGTGAGAGATAGCTCACAGCGAGAGATACCTCACAGCGAGAGATACCTCACAGCGAGAGATACCTCACAGCGAGAGATACCTGACAGTGAGAGATACCTCATAGCGAGAGATACCTCACAGCGAGAGATACCTCACAGCGAGAGAAACCTCACAGCGAGAGATACCTCACAGCGAGAGATACCTCACAGCGAGAGATACCTCACAGGGGGAGATAACTCACAGGGGGAGATACCTCTAAGCGGGAGATACCTCACAGCGAGAGAAACCTCACAGCGAGAGATACCTCACAGCGAGAGATACCTCACAGCGAGAGATACCTCACAGCGAGTGATACGTCACAACGAGGGATACCTCACAGCGAGAGATACCTCACAGCGAGGGATACCTCACAACGGGAGATACCTCACAGCGAGAGATACCTCACAGCGACAGAAAGCTCACAGCGAGTGATACCTCATGGTCAGAGATACCTGAGAGCGAGAGAGAACTGAGAGCGAGAGATACCTCACAGCGAGAGATACCTCACAGCGAGAGATACCTCACAACGAGAGAAACCTCACAGCGAGAGATATGTCACAACGAGGGATACCGCACAGCGAGGCATACCGCACAGCGAGGGATACCTCACAGCAGGAGATGCCTCACAGCGGGAGATGCCTCACAGCGAGGGATACCTCACAGCGGGAGACACCTCACAGCGAGAGATACCTCACAGGGAGAGATACCTCACAGCGAGAGATACCTCACAGCGAGAGATACCTCACAGCGAGAGATACGTCACAACGAGGGATACCTCACAGTGAGAGATACGTCACAGCGAGAGATACGTCACAGCGAGAGAAACCTCACAACGAGAGAAACCTCACAACGAGAGATACCTCACAGCGAGAGATACCTCACAGCGAGACATACCTCACAGCGAGAGAAACCTGACAGCGAGAGAACCCTCACAGCGAGAGAAACCTCACAGCGAGAGAAACCTCACAGCGAGAGATACCTGGCAGCGAGAGGTACCTCACAGCGAGAGATACCTCACGGCGAGACATACCTCACGGCGAGACATACCTCACGGCGAGACATACCTCACGGCGAGAGATACCTCACGTTGAGAGATACGTCACAGCGAGCGATATCTCACAGCGAGCGTTACCTCACAGCGAGCGATACCTCACAGCGAGCGATACCTCACAGCAAGCGATGCCTCACAGCGAGAGATACCTCAAAGCGAGAGATACCTCACAGGGAGCGATACCTCACAGCGACAGACAGCTCACAGCGAGAGATACTTCACAGCGACAGACAGCTCACAGTGAGAGATACCTCACAGCGAGAGATACGTCACAGCGAGAGGTACGTCACAGAAAGAGAAACCTCACAACGAGAGATACCTCACAGCGAGAGAAACCTCACAACGAGAGATACCTCACGGCGAGAGATACCTCACAGCGAGAGATACCTCACAGCGAGAGATACCTCACAGCGAGAGATACCTCACAGCGAGAGATACGTCACAACGAGGGATACCTCACAGTGAGAGATACGTCACAGCGAGAGATACGTCACAGCGAGAGAAACCTCACAACGAGAGATACCTCACAGCGAGAGATACGTCACAGCGAGAGGTACGTCACAGAAAGAGAAACCTCACAACGAGAGATACCTCACAGCGAGAGAAACCTCACAACGAGAGATACCTCACAGCGAGAGATACGTCACAGCGAGAGGTACGTCACAGAAAGAGAAACCTCACAGCGAGAGAAACCTCACAACGAGAGATACCTCACGGCGAGAGATACCTCACGGCGAGACATACCTCACAGCGAAAGATACCTCACCGCGAGAGATACCTCACAGCGATAGATACCTCACAGCGAGCGATACCTCACAGCGACAGACAGCTCACAGCGAGAGATACCTCACTGCGACAGACAGCTCACAGTGAGAGATACCTCACAGCGACAGGCAGCTCACAGCGAGGGATACCTCACAGCGAGAGAAACCTCACAGCGAGAGATACCTCACAGTGAGAGATACCTCACAGCGAGACATACCTCACAGCGAGACATACCTCACAGCGAGACATACCTCACAGCGACAGAAACCTCACAGCGAGAGATACGTAACAACGAGGGATACCTCACAGTGAGAGAAACCTCACAGCGAGAGAAACCTCACAGCGAGAGATACCTGACAGCGAGAGATACCTGACAGCGAGAGATACCTCCCGGCGAGAGATACCTGACAGTGAGAGATACCTCACAGCTAGAGATACCTCACAGCGAGAGATACCTGACAGTGAGAGATACCTCATAGCGAGAGATACCTCACAGCGAGAGATACCTCACAGAGAGAGATACCTCACAGCGAGAGATATCTCACAGCGAGAGATACCTGACAGTGAGAGATGCCTCACAGTGAGAGATACCTCACAGCGAGAGATACCTGACAGTGAGAGATACCTCACAGTGAGAGATACCTCACAGTGAGAGATAGCTCACAGCGAGAGATACCTCACAGCGAGAGATACCTCACAGCGAGAGATACCTCACAGCGAGAGATACCTGACAGTGAGAGATACCTCATAGCGAGAGATACCTCACAGCGAGAGATACCTCACAGCGAGAGAAACCTCACAGCGAGAGATACCTCACAGCGAGAGATACCTCACAGCGAGAGATACCTCACAGGGGGAGATAACTCACAGGGGGAGATACCTCACAGTGGGAGATACCTCACAGCGAGAGAAACCTCACAGCGAGAGATACCTCACAGCGAGAGATACCTCACAGCGAGTGATACGTCACAACGAGGGATACCTCACAGCGAGAGATACCTCACAGCGAGGGATACCTCACAACGGGAGATACCTCACAGCGAGAGATACCTCACAGCGACAGAAAGCTCACAGCGAGTGATACCTCATGGTCAGAGATACCTGAGAGCGAGAGAGAACTGAGAGCGAGAGATACCTCACAGCGAGAGATACCTCACAGCGAGAGATACCTCACAACGAGAGAAACCTCACAGCGAGAGATATGTCACAACGAGGGATACCGCACAGCGAGGGATACCGCACAGCGAGGGATACCTCACAGCGGGAGATGCCTCACAGCGGGAGATGCCTCACAGCGAGGGATACCTCACAGCGGGAGATACCTCACAGCGAGAGATACCTCACAGCGAGAGATACCTCACAGCGAGAGATACCTCACAGCGAGAGATACCTCACAGCGAGAGATACGTCACAACGAGGGATACCTCACAGTGAGAGATACGTCACAGCGAGAGATACGTCACAGCGAGAGAAACCTCACAACGAGAGATACCTCACAACGAGAGATACCTCACAGCGAGAGATACCTCACAGCGAGACAATCCTCACAGCGAGAGAAACCTGACAGCGAGAGAACCCTCACAGCGAGAGAAACCTCACAGCGAGAGAAACCTCACAGCGAGAGATACCTGACAGCGAGAGATACCTGACAGCGAGAGATACATCACGGCGAGACATACCTCACGGCGAGACATACCTCACGGCGAGACATACCTCACGGCGAGAGATACCTCACGTTGAGAGATACGTCACAGCGAGCGATATCTCACAGCGAGCGTTACCTCACAGCGAGCGATACCTCACAGCGAGCGATACCTCACAGCGAGCGATGCCTCACAGCGAGAGATACCTCAAAGCGAGAGATACCTCACAGCGAGCGATACCTCACAGCGACAGGCAGCTCACAGCGAGAGATACTTCACAGCGACAGACAGCTCACAGTGAGAGATACCTCACAGCGAGAGATACGTCACAGCGAGAGGTACGTCACAGAAAGAGAAACCTCACAACGAGAGATACCTCACAGCGAGAGAAACCTCACAACGAGAGATACCTCACGGCGAGGGATACCTCACAGCGAGAGATACCTCACAGCGAGAGATACCTCACAGCGAGAGATACCTCACAGCGAGAGATACGTAACAACGAGGGATACCTCACAGTGAGAGATACGTCACAGCGAGAGATACGTCACAGCGAGAGAAACCTCACAACGAGAGATACCTCACAGCGAGAGAAACCTCACAACGAGAGATACCTCACAGCGAGAGATACCTCACAGCGAGACATACCTCACAGCGAGAGAAACCTGACAGCGAGAGAACCCTCACAGCGAGAGAAACCTCACAGCGAGAGAAACCTCACAGCGAGAGATACCTGACAGCGAGAGATACCTCACAGCGAGAGATACCTCACGGCGAGACATACCTCACGGCGAGACATACCTCATGGCGAGACATACCTCACGGCGAGAGATACCTCACGTTGAGAGATACGTCACAGCGAGCGATATCTCACAGCGAGCGTTACCTCACAGCGAGCGATACCTCACAGCGAGCGATACCTCACAGCGAGCGATGCCTCACAGCGAGAGATACCTCAAAGCGAGAGATACCTCACAGCGAGCGATACCTCACAGCGACAGACAGCTCACAGCGAGAGATACTTCACAGCGACAGACAGCTCACAGTGAGAGATACCTCACAGCGAGAGATACGTCACAGCGAGAGGTACGTCACAGAAAGAGAAACCTCACAACGAGAGATACCTCACAGCGAGAGAAACCTCACAACGAGAGATACCTCACGGCGAGAGATACCTAACGGCGAGACATACCTCACGGCGAGAGATACCTCACGGTGAGAGATACGTCACAGCGAGCGATACCTCACAGCGAGCGATACCTCACAGCGAGCGATACCTCACAGCGAGCGATGCCTCACAGCGAGAGATACCTCAAAGCGAGAGATACCTCACAGCGAGCGATACCTCACAGCGAGAGATACTTCACAGCGCAGACAGCTCACAGCGAGAGATAATTCAAAGCGACAGACAGCTCACAGTGAGAGATACCTCACAGCGAGGGATACCTCACAGCGAGAGATACCTCACAGCGAGAGATACCTCACAGCGAGCGATACCTCACAGCGAGAGAAACCTCACAGCGAGAGAAACCTCACAGCGAGAGATACCTGACAGCGAGAGATACCTCACAGCGAGAGATACATCACAGTGAGAGATACCTCACAGCAAGAGATACCTCACAGTGAGAGATACCTCACAGTGAGAGATAGCTCACAGCGAGAGATAGCTCACAGCGAGAGATACCTCACAGCGAGAGATACCTCACAGTGAGAGATACCTCACAGTGAGAGATACCTCACAGCGAGAGATACCTGACAGTGAGAGATACCTCATAGCGAGAGATACCTCACAGCGAGCGATACCTCACAGCGAGAGAAACCTCACAGCGAGAGATACCTCACAGCGAGAGATACCGCACAGCGAGTGATACCTCACAGCAAGAGATACCTCACAGCGAGAGATGCCTCACAGCGAGAGATATCTCACAGCGAGAGATACCTCACAGCGGCAGACAGCTCTCAGCGAGAGATACCTCACAGCGAGTGATACCTCACAGCGAGAGATACCTCACAGCGAGAGATACGTCACAGCGAGAGGTACGTCACAGAAAGAGAAACCTCACAACGAGAGATACCTCACAGCGAGAGAAACCTCACAACGAGAGATACCTCACGGCGAGAGATACCTCACAGCGAGAGATACCTCACAGCGAGAGATACCTCACAGCGAGAGATACCTCACAGCGAGAGATACGTCACAACGAGGGATACCTCACAGTGAGAGATACGTCACAGCGAGAGATACGTCACAGCGAGAGAAACCTCACAACGAGAGATACCTCACAGCGAGAGAAACCTCACAACGAGAGATACCTCACAGCGAGAGATACCTCACAGCGAGACATTCCTCACAGCGAGAGAAACCTGACAGCGAGAGAACCCTCACAGCGAGAGAAACCTCACAGCGAGAGAAACCTCACAGCGAGAGATACCTGACAGCGAGAGATACCTCACAGCGAGAGATACCTCACGGCGAGACATACCTCACGGCGAGACATACCTCACGGCGAGACATACCTCACGGCGAGAGATACCTCACGTTGAGAGATACGTCACAGCGAGCGATATCTCACAGCGAGCGTTACCTCACAGCGAGAGATACCTCAAAGCGAGAGATACCTCACAGCGAGCGATACCTCACAGCGACAGACAGCTCACAGCGAGAGATACTTCACAGCGACAGACAGCTCACAGTGAGAGATACCTCACAGCGAGAGATACGTCACAGCGAGAGGTACGTCACAGAAAGAGAAACCTCACAACGAGAGATACCTCACAGCGAGAGAAACCTCACAACGAGAGATACCTCACGGCGAGAGATACCTCACGGCGAGACATACCTCACAGCGAAAGATACCTCACCGCGAGAGATACCTCACAGCGATAGATACCTCACAGCGAGCGATACCTCACAGCGACAGACAGCTCACAGCGAGAGATACCTCACTGCGACAGACAGCTCACAGTGAGAGATACCTCACAGCGACAGGCAGCTCACAGCGAGGGATACCTCACAGCGAGAGAAACCTCACAGCGAGAGATACCTCACAGTGAGAGATACCTCACAGCGAGACATACCTCACAGCGAGACATACCTCACAGCGAGACATACCTCACAGCGACAGAAACCTCACAGCGAGAGATACGTAACAACGAGGGATACCTCACAGTGAGAGAAACCTCACAGCGAGAGAAACCTCACAGCGAGAGATACCTGACAGCGAGAGATACCTGACAGCGAGAGATACCTCCCGGCGAGAGATACCTGACAGTGAGAGATACCTCACAGCGAGAGATACCTGACAGTGAGAGATACCTCATAGCGAGAGATACCTCACAGCGAGAGATACCTCACAGAGAGAGATACCTCACAGCGAGAGATACCTCACTGCGACAGACAGCTCACAGTGAGAGATACCTCACAGCGACAGGCAGCTCACAGCGAGGGATACCTCACAGCGAGAGAAACCTCACAACGAGAGATACCTCACAGCGAGAGAAACCTCACAACGAGAGATACCTCACGGCGAGAGATACCTCACGGCGAGACATACCTCACAGCGAAAGATACCTCACCGCGAGAGATACCTCACAGCGATAGATACCTCACAGCGAGCGATACCTCACAGCGACAGACAGCTCACAGCGAGAGATACCTCACTGCGACAGACAGCTCACAGTGAGAGATACCTCACAGCGACAGGCAGCTCACAGCGAGGGATACCTCACAGCGAGAGAAACCTCACAGCGAGAGATACCTCACAGTGAGAGATACCTCACAGCGAGACATACCTCACAGCGAGACATACCTCACAGCGAGACATACCTCACAGCGACAGAAACCTCACAGCGAGAGATACGTAACAACGAGGGATACCTCACAGTGAGAGAAACCTCACAGCGAGAGAAACCTCACAGCGAGAGATACCTGACAGCGAGAGATACCTGACAGCGAGAGATACCTCCCGGCGAGAGATACCTGACAGTGAGAGATACCTCACAGCGAGAGATACCTGACAGTGAGAGATACCTCATAGCGAGAGATACCTCACAGCGAGAGATACCTCACAGAGAGAGATACCTCACAGCGAGAGATATCTCACAGCGAGAGATACCTGACAGTGAGAGATGCCTCACAGTGAGAGATACCTCACAGCGAGAGATACCTGACAGTGGGAGATACCTCACAGTGAGAGATACCTCACAGTGAGAGATACCTCACAGTGAGAGATAGCTCACAGCGAGAGATACCTCACAGCGAGCGATACCTCACAGCGACAGGCAGCTCACAGCGAGAGATACTTCACAGCGACAGACAGCTCACAGTGAGAGATACCTCACAGCGAGAGATACGTCACAGCGAGAGGTACGTCACAGAAAGAGAAACCTCACAACGAGAGATACCTCACAGCGAGAGAAACCTCACAACAAGAGATACCTCACGGCGAGGGATACCTCACAGCGAGAGATACCTCACAGCGAGAGATACCTCACAGCGAGAGATACCTCACAGCGAGAGATACGTAACAACGAGGGATACCTCACAGTGAGAGATACGTCACAGCGAGAGATACGTCACAGCGAGAGAAACCTCACAACGAGAGATACCTCACAGCGAGAGAAACCTCACAACGAGAGATACCTCACAGCGAGAGATACCTCACAGCGAGACATACCTCACAGCGAGAGAAACCTGACAGCGAGAGAACCCTCACAGCGAGAGAAACCTCACAGCGAGAGAAACCTCACAGCGAGAGAAACCTGACAGCGAGAGATACCTCACAGCGAGAGATACCTCACGGCGAGACATACCTCACGGCGAGACATACCTCACGGCGAGACATACCTCACGGCGAGAGATACCTCACGTTGAGAGATACGTCACAGCGAGCGATATCTCACAGCGAGCGTTACCTCACAGCGAGCGATACCTCACAGCGAGCGATACCTCACAGCGAGCGATGCCTCACAGCGAGAGATACCTCAAAGCGAGAGATACCTCACAGCGAGCGATACCTCACAGCGACAGACAGCTCACAGCGAGAGATACTTCACAGCGACAGACAGCTCACAGTGAGAGATACCTCACAGCGAGAGATACGTCACAGCGAGAGGTACGTCACAGAAAGAGAAACCTCACAACGAGAGATACCTCACAGCGAGAGAAACCTCACAACGAGAGATACCTCACGGCGAGAGATACCTCACGGCGAGACATACCTCACGGCGAGAGATACCTCACGGTGAGAGATACGTCACAGCGAGCGATACCTCACAGCGAGTGATACCTCACAGCGAGCGATACCTCACAGCGAGCGATGCCTCACAGCGAGAGATACCTCAAAGCGAGAGATACCTCACAGCGAGCGATACCTCACAGCGAGAGATACTTCACAGCGCAGACAGCTCACAGCGAGAGATAATTCAAAGCGACAGACAGCTCACAGTGAGAGATACCTCACAGCGAGGGATACCTCACAGCGAGAGATACCTCACAGCGAGAGATACCTCACAGCGAGCGATACCTCACAGCGAGAGAAACCTCACAGCGAGAGAAACCTCACAGCGAGAGATACCTGACAGCGAGAGATACCTCACAGCGAGAGATACATCACAGTGAGAGATACCTCACAGCGAGAGATACCTCACAGTGAGAGATACCTCACAGTGAGAGATAGCTCACAGCGAGAGATAGCTCACAGCGAGAGATACCTCACAGCGAGAGATACCTCACAGTGAGAGATACCTCACAGTGAGAGATGCCTCACAGCGAGAGATACCTGACAGTGAGAGATACCTCATAGCGAGAGATACCTCACAGCGAGCGATACCTCACAGCGAGAGAAACCTCACAGCGAGAGATACCTCACAGCGAGAGATACCGCACAGCGAGTGATACCTCACAGCAAGAGATACCTCACAGCGAGAGATGCCTCACAGCGAGAGATATCTCACAGCGAGTGATACCTCACAGCGGCAGACAGCTCTCAGCGAGAGATACCTCACAGCGAGTGATACCTCACAGCGAGAGATACCTCACAGCGAGCGATACATCACAGCGAGAGAAACCTCACAGCGAGAGATACCTGACAGCGAGAGATACCTCACAGCGAGAGATACCTCACAACGAGAGAAACCTCACAGCGAGAGATATGTCACAACGAGGGATACCGCACAGCGAGGGATACCGCACAGCGAGGGATACCTCACAGCGGGAGATGCCTCACAGCGGGAGATGCCTCACAGCGAGGGATACCTCACAGCGGGAGATACCTCACGGTGAGAGATACGTCACAGCGAGCGATATCTCACAGCGAGCGATACCTCACAGCGAGCGATACCTCACAGCGAGCGATGCCTCACAGCGAGAGATACCTCAAAGCGAGAGATACCTCACAGCGAGCGATACCTCACAGCGAGAGATACTTCACAGCGCAGACAGCTCACAGCGAGAGATAATTCACAGCGACAGACAGCTCACAGTGAGAGATACATCACAGCGAGGGATACCTCACAGCGAGAGATACCTCACAGCGAGAGATACCTCACAGCGAGCGATACCTCACAGCGAGAGAAACCTCACAGCGAGAGAAACCTCACAGCGAGAGATACCTGACAGCGAGAGATACCTCACAGCGAGAGATACATCACAGTGAGAGATACCTCACAGCGAGAGATACCTCACAATGAGAGATACCTCACAGTGAGAGATAGCTCACAGCGAGAGATAGCTCACAGCGAGAGATACCTCACAGCGAGAGATACCTCACAGTGAGAGATACCTCACAGCGAGAGATACCTGACAGTGAGAGATACCTCATAGCGAGAGATACCTCACAGCGAGCCATACCTCACAGCGAGAGAAACCTCATAGCGAGAGATACCTCACAGCGAGAGATACTTCACAGCGAGTGATACCTCACAGCAAGAGATACCTCACAGCGAGAGATGCCTCACAGCGAGAGATATCTCACAGCGAGAGATACCTCACAGCGGCAGACAGCTCTCAGCGAGAGATACCTCACAGCGAGTGATACCTCACAGCGAGAGATACCTCACAGCGAGAGATACCTCACAACGAGAGATACCTCACAGCGAGAGAAACCTCACGGCGAGAGATACCTCTCGGCGAGACATACCTCACGGCGAGAGATACCTCACGGCGAGAGATACCTCACGGTGAGAGATACCTCACAGCGAGCGATATCTCACAGCGAGCGATACCTCACAGCGAGCGATACCTCACAGCGAGCGATACCTCACAGCGAGTGATGCATCACAGCGAGAGATACCTCACAGCGAGAGATACCTCAAAGCGAGAGATACCTCACAGCGAGCGATACCTCACAGCGAGAGATACCTCACAGCGACAGACAGCTCACAGTGAGAGATACCTCACAGCGAGAGATACCTCACAGTGAGAGATACCTCACAGTGAGAGATAGCTCACAGCGAGAGATAGCTCACAGCGAGAGATACCTCACAGCGAGAGATACCTCACAGTGAGAGATACCTCACAGTGAGAGATACCTCACAGCGAGAGATACCTGACAGTGAGAGATACCTCATAGCGAGAGATACCTCACAGCGAGCGATACCTCACAGCGAGAGAAACCTCACAGCGAGAGATACCTCACAGCGAGAGATACCTCACAGCGAGTGATACCTCACAGCAAGAGATACCTCACAGCGAGAGATGCCTCACAGCGAGAGATATCTCACAGCGAGAGATACCTCACAGCGGCAGACAGCTCTCAGCGAGAGATACCTCACAGCGAGTGATACCTCACAGCGAGAGATACCTCACAGCGAGAGATACCTCACAACGAGAGATACCTCACAGCGAGAGAAACCTCACGGCGAGAGATACCTCACGGCGAGACATACCTCACGGCGAGAGATACCTCACGGCGAGAGATACCTCACGGTGAGAGATACCTCACAGCGAGCGATATCTCACAGCGAGCGATACCTCACAGCGAGCGATACCTCACAGCGAGCGATACCTCACAGCGAGTGATGCATCACAGCGAGAGATACCTCACAGCGAGAGATACCTCAAAGCGAGAGATACCTCACAGCGAGCGATACCTCACAGCGAGAGATACCTCACAGCGACAGACAGCTCACAGTGAGAGATACCTCACAGCGAGGGATACCTCACAGCGAGAGATACGTCACAACGAGGGATACCGCAGAGCGAGTGATACCTCACAGCGAGAGATACGTCACAGCGAGAGATACTTCACAGCGAGAGATACTTCACAGCGAGAGATACCTCGCAGCGAGAGATACCTCACAGCGAGAGAAACCTCAGAGCGAGAGATACCTCACAGCGAGAGATATGTCACAATGAGGGATACCGCACAGCGAGGGATACCGCACAGCGAGGGATACCTCACAGCGGGAGATGCCTCACAGCGGGAGATGCCTCACAGCGAGAGATGCCTCACAGCGAGAGATACCTCACCCGCGAGAGATACCTCACAGCGAGAGATACCTCACAACGAGGGATACCTCACAGCGAGAGATACCTCACAGCGAGGGATACCTCACAGCGGGAGATACCTCACAGCGACAGACAGCTCACAGCGAGTGATACCTCACAGCGAGAGATACCGCATGGTCAGAGATACCTGGGAGCGAGAGAGAACTGAGAGCGAGAGATACCTCACAGGGAGAGATACCTCACAGGGAGAGATACCTCACAGCGACAAATAGCTCTCAGCGAGAGATACCTCACAGCGAGAGATACCTCACAGCGAGAGATACATCACAACGAGGGATACCGCACAGCGAGAGATACCTCACAGCGAGAGAAACCTCACAACGAGAGATACCTCACAGCGAGAGAAACCTCACAACGAGAGATACCTCACAGCGAGAGATACCTCACAGCGAGGGATACGTCACAGCGAGGGATACCTCACAGCGACAGGCAGCTCACAGCGAGTGATACCTCACAGCGACAGACAGCTCACAGCGAGAGAAACCTCACAACGAGGGATACCGCACAGCGAGGGATACCTCAGAGCGGAAGATATATCACAGCGAGAGATACCTCACAGCGAGTGATACCTCACAGCGACAGACAGCTCACAGCCAGAGATACCTCACAGCCAGAGATACCTCACAGCGAGAGATACCTCACAGCGAGAGATACCTCACAGCGAGAGATACCTCACAGCGGAAGATACCTCACAGCGAGGGATACCTCACAGCGAGGGATACCTCACAGCGAGGGATACCTCACAGCGACAGGCAGCTCACAGCGAGTGATAACTCACAGCGACAGACAGCTCACAGCGAGAGAAACCTCACAGCGAGGGATACCTCACAGCGAGGGATACCTCACAGCGAGAGATACCTCACAGTGAGAGATAGCTCACAGCGAGAGATTCCTCACAGCGAGAGATTCCTCACGGCGGGTGATACATCACAGCGAGAGATACATCACAGCAAGAGATAGCTCACAGCAAGACATACCTCACAGCGAGAGATACCTCACAGCGAGGGATACCTCCCAGGGGGCAATACCTCACAGCGAGACATCCCTCACAGCGAGAGATACCTCACAGCGAGAAATACCTCACAGCGAGAGATACCTCACAGCGAGAGATACCTCACAGCGACAGACAGCTCACAGCGAGAGATACCTCACAGTGACAGACAGCTCACAGCGAGAGATACCTCACAGCGAGAGATACCTCACAGCGAGAGATACCTCACACCGAGAGATACTCACAGCGAGGGATACCTCGCAGCGACAGACAGCTCACAGCGAGAGATACCTCACACCGAGAGATACCTCACAGCGAGGGATACCTCGCAGCGACAGACAGCTCACAGCGAGAGATACCTCACAGCGGGAGATACCTCACAGCGAGCGATACCTCACAGCGAGAGATACCTCACAGCGACAGACAGCTCACAGTGAGAGATACCTCACAGCGAGGGATACCTCACAGCGAGAGACACGTCACAACGAGGGATACCACAGAGCGAGTGATACCTCACAGCGAGAGATACGTCACAGCGAGAGATACTTCACAGCGAGAGATACTTCACAGCGAGAGATACCTCACAGCGAGAGATACCTCACAGCGAGAGAAACCTCACAGCGAGAGATACCTCACAGCGAGAGATATGTCACAACGAGGGATACCGCACAGCGAGGGATACCGCACAGCGAGGGATACCTCACAGCGGGAGATGCCTCACAGCGGGAGATGCCTCACAGCGAGAGATGCCTCACAGCGAGAGATACCTCACCCGCGAGAGATACCTCACAGCGAGAGATACCTCACAACGAGGGATACCTCACAGCGAGAGATAAATCACAGCGAGGGATACCTCACAGCGGGAGATACCTCACAGCGACAGACAGCTCACAGCGAGTGATACCTCACAGCGAGAGATACCGCATGGTCAGAGATACCTGGGAGCGAGAGAGAACTGAGAGCGAGAGATACCTCACAGGGAGAGATACCTCACAGGGAGAGATACCTCACAGGGACAAATAGCTCTCAGCGAGAGATACCTCACAGCGAGAGATACCTCACAGCGAGAGATACCTCACAGGGAGAGATACCTCACAACGACAGACAGCTCTCAGCGAGAGATAACTCACAGCGAGTGATACCTCACAGCGAGAGATACATCACAACGAGGGATACCGCACAGCGAGAGATACCTCACAGCGAGAGAAACCTCACAACGAGAGATACCTCACAGCGAGAGAAACCTCACAACGAGAGATACCTCACAGCAAGAGATACCTCACAGCGAGAGATACCTCACAGCGAGGGATACGTCACAGCGAGGGATACCTCACAGCGACAGGCAGCTCACAGCGAGTGATACCTCACAGTGACAGACAGCTCACAGCGAGAGAAACCTCACAACGAGGGATACCGCACAGCGAGGGATACCTCATAGCGGAAGATATATCACAGCGAGAGATACCTCACAGCGAGTGATACCTCACAGCGACAGACAGCTCACAGCCAGAGATACCTCACAGCCAGAGATACCTAACAGCGAGAGATACCTCACAGCGAGAGATACCTCACAGCGAGAGATACCTCACAGCGGAAGATACCTCACAGCGGAAGATATCTCACAGTGAGAGATACCTCACAGCGAGGGATACCTCACAGCGAGGGATACCTCACAGCGACAGGCAGCTCACAGCGAGTGATAACTCACAGCGACAGACAGCTCACAGCGAGAGAAACCTCACAACGAGGGATACCGCACAGCGAGGGATACCTCATAGCGGAAGATATCTCACAGCGAGAGATACCTCACAGCGCCAGACAGCTCACAGCGAGTGATACCTCACAGCGACAGACAGCTCACAGCGAGAGATACCTCACAGCGAGAAATACCTCACAGCGAGAGATTCCTCACAGTAAGAGATACCTCACAGCGAGAGAAACCTCACAGCGAGGGATACCTCACAGCGAGAGATACCTCACAGCGAGAGATACCTCACAGTGAGAGATAGCTCACAGCGAGAGATTCCTCACAGCGAGAGATTCCTCACGGCGGGTGATACATCACAGCGAGAGATACATCACAGCAAGAGATAGCTCACAGCAAGAGATACCTCACAGCGAGAGATACCTCACAGCGAGGGATACCTCCCAGGGGGCAATACCTCACAGCGAGAGATCCCTCACAGCGAGAGATACCTCACAGCGAGAAATACCTCACAGCGAGAGATACCTCACAGCGAGAGATACCTCACAGCGACAGACAGCTCACAGCGAGAGATACCTCACAGCGACAGACAGCTCACAGCGAGAGATACCTCACACCGAGAGATACCTCACAGCGAGGGATACCTCGCAGCGACAGACAGCTCACAGCGAGAGATACCTCACACCGAGAGATACCTCACAGCGAGGGATACCTCGCAGCGACAGACAGCTCACAGCGAGAGATACCTCACAGCGGGAGATACCTCACAGCGGGGGATACCTCACAGCGACAGACAGCTCACAGCGAGAGATCCCTCACAGCGAGAGATACCTCACATCGAGAGATACCTCACAGCGAGAGATACCTCACAGCGAGGGATACCTCACAGCGAGGGATACCTCACCGCGAGAGATACCTCACAGCGAGAGATACCACACAGCGAGGGATACCTCACAGCGAGAGATACCTCACAGCGAGAGATACCTCACAGCGAGAGATACCTCACAGCGAGGGATACCTCACAGCGAGAGATACCTCACAGCGAGAGATACCTCACATGAGAGATACCTCCCAGGGGGCGATAACACACAACAATGGATACCGGATAGCAACAGGTACACTTTATAGTCTGTTGCTTGTACAGAAACCAAAGTGGGAGAATGACTGTATTCCTGGTTCCTGGTTTGCAGACAGGATCGACACGGGAATTGAAAAGTGGGGGGTTATGGGGGTCACAAGGTAGGTTAAGGAAACAGTAACTGCATTGTGTTGAATTGTTCTCCTGACCCCAGAACAGTCCGGAGGAGTTCGAAGAGCAGAAATGTGGCCATGTTGCTGCCAAGTTCAGAAATAGCGGTTGGTGCATTTCAGCAGAACTGGGAAAAATTCAGAAAAATGTAGCATTCTTAACATGTATTCAGAGGCAAGCCCGTTCTGAGAAGGCATCATTCCGGATCTTGGGAATGTTTCTGGGCAGGTGGCAGACGTTTCAGTGGGAGCGAATTTTACAGGCGATGATCGTACTTCAGTTAGATTTAGGATGGGTAATGAGAAGGATAGAGATGTCGGTAGAATTATAAATCACAGAAAGAGCGTGGGTGGAGATTGCCACACACATGGCAGTGGGAATCATGACGGCCGAGGGGACACCATTTGGCATGATGGGCAATGTCAGTTTCCTGGCGGTGGGAAAGATGTTTGGAGTTTTGCTCTCCTGACCTTTATCGCAGGTGAAGGGCGGTTTGAGTTTCCCGCTAATCTCTGCCAGGAACCACATTCGCATTAATTTGCATCTCATGAATGCTCATTAAAAGGACACTTACAGAAAATCATTGAATCCCTACATTACAGAAGGAGGCCATTCAGTCCATCGAGTCTGCACCAACCCTCTGAACGAGCACCCTACACCAGGCCGACTCCCCGTCCCTATCCCCGTAACACTGCCTATCTTTTTGGACACTAAGGGGAAGTTTAATGCGGCCAATCCACCTAACCTGCACATCTTTGGACTGTGGGAGCACCCGGAAGTCGAGGATCCAGTTGCAGAGGGAGGAGTTGAGTCCTCCATTTTGGAGTTTGGCTCTGAGTTTGGCTGGGATTATGCTGTTGAAGGCGGAGCTGTAGTCAATGAACTAGAGTCCGACGTCCTTGTGGTTGAGACGCTTCAGGGATGAGAGTAGGGCCAGAAGGAAATATCATCTGGTGTGGACCGGTTGTGGCGGTAGGCGAATTGCAGTGGATCAGGGCATTCTGGGAGTATGGAGTTGATGTGGCTCATGACTAACCTCTCGAAGCACTTCATAATGAGAGACGTCAGGGCCACTGGACGGTAGTCATTGAGGCACGGTGCCTGGTTCCTCTTTGGCCCCGGTATGATGGTGGTCTTCTTGCAGCAGGAACCTTTTAATGGAGTAGGGAGGGGTGAAAGATATCTGCGAACACACCCGCCAGCTGGTCCGGGCAGGATCTGAGGGACTCTGTCAGGACCCGCCACTTTCCGAGGGTTCGCTTTCAAGAAGGTCAATCAATCTTCGAAGGCTGTGAGGGTAGGTATGAGGGTGTGCGAGGCTTCTGGGACAGGTGACATCAGTTCTTTGGCTTCCTGCTCATAACAAGAATAGAATGCATTGAGTTCATCGGGGAAGGATGCTCTGTTGCTGGAGACTCTACTCCGCTTTGTCTTACAGCCCATTACATTACTTAAGCCTGGCCATAACTGCCGAGGGTATGTGTCTGCTGGTCCAACTAGTGACACCCATGTCCCAAAAGTGAATAGTGCCGATTTGACCTGACAACCATATGGAATTTGGCCAGGTGGCCAAAACCAGAAGGGTCAGGGGCAGGAGCAGGGTCAAGGTCAGGGTCAAGCTTAGGTTTAGGGTTAGGGTTAGGGGGACGGTCAGGATCAGGGTTAGGGTTAGAAATGATCCATGAGGGTTGGGGTAGGGTTAGGGTTAGAAATGGTCTATTCAGCCCTTCACTGTGTCTCCTGAGGCCTGAAGAGCAACTACCTCATTGGTAGATATCCCAAGGTAGCAGGGAGCCATCGGATAGGCTCTTGTGTTTCAGACCATCCCAAGGAGACACAATTTCGGTCAGGCTGTGTTACTGCTGATGAATCAGGAACCTTTGCGCATATTTGATGCTTCACAGGTAGGGAGGTACCTCTTCATTCGTGCAGCCGACGAGCTAGGTTCCAATATCAGAACGCTCTCCGCCTGCCTTCTGTCTGCTGTCACCAGCGAGACAGATACACCCTTCGCCACACTGCTGCTGGGGCAGCGATGGGTAAGCTGGTCGCCACACTGCTGCCTCAACCCCTCCCCCCCCTCATCTCCCCTCCCTCCTCCACCTGCCCCTCCTCCTCAAAGGCAAAGGTTTTTTCGTTTTGTTCCTCCTAGCTGTGGATGAAGCAACTGGGAAATGTCTCCATGGCAATGCCCCAGCCAATCACAGTACACTTGCCGACCAATCAGCACCTTTTTCTGTTGCCGTGTGAATTGCTGCGCGTGTTCGAAATGTGGTGAGTCCGAGGTGGAAAGATTCGACAACAGGTCTCTCCTTTCGGCCACGTTCAAGTTCTGTATCCCCAAGCGGCCGACGATGGCGGGGAGTGGTTACGCCATTCGCACCCTGCGAGTGGGAAGAGATCACGGGATGACGGAGAAGGAGCTGTGCTGCTGCCTGGCATTATCCACCAACCTCTCCAGCGAGGGAGAGGGAAGTGCGTCAATCAGCATCCTGCAGTGTCTTTGCATGATGTGACTGCTGTCACAGTTGAATAGCTGGGAGGGTGGGAAGGGGCGGGGGGGGGGGGGGGGGGCGGGGGTACAAATCCTCACCCAGCACCTCTGACAGTGCAGTTATCCCCTCAGTTGGCACTTGAGTATCAGCCTGGATTTTGTGTCTGGGCTTCTGGGGTCCAGGGATTGAACCCCTGGCACTCCTGCTTCAAGGGCACCGAGCGATTCCCTCCGAGCCACTTGCTCCCAGTAAAAAGTCATTGAAATTATAAACCGAGCCTTGGATCTGAAGCAAAGGCACCCCTGTGCTAAAATTAAAAAGGGATTGTTCTGTAGCACAGTGCAAAATCACATGTTTGTCCCCTCCCCCAGCTCGTCAATGTCAATGCCTGGACTTCAAAGTGGATGAGCTATTCTCTAAAGTCCTTCAACAACTGCTTCCCTTCCGAAAGAGACTACAGCTGCCTTTGCTACCAACAGTGTACCTTGTGATGTTAGTTTTAAACTGTGGCTTTAGGAGAATCTGTCCACGGAATTCGCCTCCAGGACGTGAAGCAACGTTATACAGTCCTGTGTGTGTGACTGCGAGAGTGGGGGGGGGGGGGGGGGGGGGGAGTCACGTTCTGCTTTCTCGACCTGCCCAACCCTCCTGTTCAGTCACCCAAACCCCGGAGTCTCCCACATTCCTCTTCGCTACCCAAATTAATTCGTTGGTGTCTCTCCCACCGCCTCTTGCCGCGATGGCTTGTGCTTCGGGGATGGTCGAGCGGAGGCAGCTTTGGGGCCTGGGAACAGACAATTCTGTCTCCGACTCCCCCTGATGTACCGGGAGGAATTGCTGTGGTCCAGTGAGAACTGTTGGCCGGGGAACTTGGATGGATGCCTGAGTGGGGGGGGAGGTTAGAATAGAATCATAGAATCATAGCATCCCGACAGTGCAGAAGGAGGATGTTTGGCCCAACGAGTCTGCACTGACCCTCTGACAAAACACCCTACCTAGGCCCGCTCCCCTATCCTAGCCCCGTCACCCCACCTAGCCTACACATCCCTGGACACGGAGGCGCAATTTGAGTGGCGCCAATCCACCTCACCTGCACATCTTTGGTCTATGAGAGGAAACCCATGCAGACCCGGGAAGAACATGCAAACTCCACACAGTCACCCGAGACTGGAATCGCATCCGTGCCCCTTGGGCAGTGTGAGGCAGCAGCACTAACCACTGTGCCGCCCAGAGAGGCTGTCCCCAACCAACTCTCCACAGATTATTAAAGAGAGACCGACCCTAGTTAACTCTTCAGAGATTGTTAGGGAGTCTCAAATCAGGGGCTGGTGGGTATCATAGATTATCACAGAATTTACAGTGCAGAAGGAGGCCATTCGGCCCATCGAGTCTGCACCGGCTCTTGGAAAGAGCACCCTACCCAAGGTCAACACCTCCACCCTATCCCCATAACCCAGCAACCCCACCCAACACTAAGGGCAATTTTGGACACTAAGGGCAATTTATCATGGCCAATCCACCGAACCTGCACATCTTTGGACTGTGGGAGGAAACCGGAGCACCCGGAGGAAACCCACGCACACACGGGGGAGGATGTGCAGACTCCGCACAGACAGTGACCCAAGCGGGAATCGAACCTGGGACCCTGGAGCGGTGAAGCAATTGTGCTATCCACAAGGCTACCGTGCTGCCCAGCAACTGCTCCCAAAGCGACTCTCGCCAGCAAGTTGCGAAACAGGACTGGGTGACTGGGACGATTCTGAACAGTGCACAGGTCCCCCTTGCTTTCCAAACCAGTCGCTTCCCCTTTAAGAGCGGCAAAGGTTCGAGCCCGGGCATTGTCAAAACAAGAATAATTCTTCCCTCCTGCTCCTCCACCCCCGCCCATCCTTCATATTGAATAAGAAACAGAGCATCTCCCAGATTTCAGTTCCAATAAAGAGTTCAAGCAGTGTCAATGCTGCAGAGAGAGAGAGAGAGAATGGGCACCAGATGAACACGGTGAGATGCGGAGGAGCTCACTCCAGCTGCCAGTGAAGGCCCAATGATTCAGATAAGGCCTGACAGCAACCCAGCCATCCCCTGCTCTCCCTGTCACTCAACAAACCTCACTTCAAAGGGCCAGGCTCTTCTGCGCAGCCTTATCTCCTTGGCCACATCTTTTGCAAGAGCGGCGAACTTTGAATCGGGGCTGGCTGGAGATGTTCCCGGCCAAGAAAGACTGCAGCTCGGTCAATCATAAATCCACTGGAATAAAACACGAACTCCCCGCGCTGGCACCGTTCCCCTCATTCCGGGAGCGCTAGAAGTTGGTGGTTTTGAATGTTGGGGCGTATTGCAAGCCACAGGGAGCTTTCTTATCATCCCCCATTTGATCCTACTCAGATTCTCAGGTGAGACCCAAAATGCCGAGAGGAGGCAGTGAGGGAATGGCTGTTGGAATAATGTCAGTCTTGGGTTTTAAGCAGGAGGAGGGACAAAGACTGAAGGAGGTTGGGAGGCAGAGGGGTGGGGGGGCTCCTGGGAAAGAACGAGCTTCAGAAACAAATGGGTTACATTCCAGATCTGTGAGGGGGCAGGAGTGAAGGATATGGAACACCACATAAGAAGCCTCAGATAAGGAATGTGAGTGGGAGTGAGCTGGACTCTCCAACGAACCTGCCCGGCTCTCCACTGAGGTCATGCCCGATTTTCCACTTTTCCTGTCCAATCCCCAAAACCCCTTGATCCCCAAAGTAGAAAAACGTGACAGAGCTCAGCCGGAATGACCGAACCTCCACTGCCCTTTGCGGCAATGAGTGACTCGGGCAAAATGGAGAGAGAGAGAGAGTGTGAGTAAGGAAGGGCAATGAGAAAGAGTGGGGCAAGCTCAATGAGAGGGAGGGGACAGGTACAATGGTGGAGGGGACAGGTACAATGGGGGATGGAAAAGGTACAATGGGGGAGGGGATGGAAAAGGTACAATGGGGGAGGGGACATGTACAATGGTGGAGGGGACAGGTACAATGGGGGAGGGGACAGGTACAGTGGGGGAGGGGACAGGTACAATGTGGGAGGGGACAGGTACAAAGGGGGACGGAAAAGGTACAATGGGGGAGGGGACAGGTACAATGGGGGAGGGGACAGGTACAATGGGGGAGGGGACAGGTACAATGGGGGAGGGGGGAGGTACAGTGGGGGAGGGGACAGGTACAATGTGGGAGGGGACAGGTACAATGGGGGATGGAAAAGGTACAATGGGGAAGGGGACAGGTACAATGGGGGAGGGGACAGGTACAATGGGGGAGGGGACAGGTACAAAGGGGGACGGAAAAGGTACAATGGGGGAGGGGACAGGTACAATGGTGGAGGGGACAGGTACAATGGGGGAGGGGACAGGTACAAAGGGTGAGAGGACAGGTACAATGTGGGGTGGGGAGGGGACCGGTACAATGGGGGAGGGGACAGGTACAATGGGGAGGGGACAGGTACAATGTGGGGAGGGGACAGGTATAATGGGGGAGAGGACAGGTACAATGGGGGAGGGGACAGGTACAATGGGGGAGGGGACAGGTACAATGGGGGAGGGGACGGGTACAATGGGGAGGGGACAGGTACAATGGGGGAGGGGACAGGTACAATGGTGGAGGGGACAGGTACAATGGGGGAGGGGACAGGTACAATGGGGGAGGGGACAGGTACAATGGGGGAGGGGACAGGTACAATGGTGGAGGGGACAAGTACAATGGGGGAGGGGACAGGTACAATGGGGGAGGGGACAGGTACAATGGGGGAGGGGACAGGTACAATGGGGGAGGGGACAGGTACAAAGGGGGAGAGGACAGGTACAATGTGGGGTGGGGAGGGGACCGGTACAATGGGAGAGGGGACAGGTACAATGGGGAGGGGACAGGTACAATGGGGGAGAGGACAGGTACAATGGGGGAGGGGACAGGTACAATGTGGGGAGGGGACAGGTACAATGGGGGAGGGGACAGGTACAATGGAGGAGGGGACAGGTACAATGGGGGAGGGGACAGGTACAATGGGGGTGGGAACAGGTACAATGGGGGAGGGGACAGGTACAATGGGGAGGGGACAGGTACAATGGGGGAGGGGAGGGGTACAATGGGGAGGGGACAGGTACAATGGGGGAGGGGACAGGTACAATTGGGTGGGGACAGGTACAATGGGGGAGGGGACACGTACAATGGGTGAGGGGACAGGTACAATGGGTGAGGGGACAGGTACAATGGGTGAGGGGACAGGTACAATGGGAGAGGGGACAGGTACAATGTGGGGAGTGGACAAGTGCAATGGGGGAGGGGACAGGCACAATGGGGGAGGGGACAGGTCCAATGGGGGAAGGGCAGCACGGTAGCATTGTGGATAGCACAAATGCTTCACAGCTCCAGGGTCCCAGGTTCGATTCCGGCTTGGGTCACTGCCTGTGCGGAGTCTGCACATCCTCCCCGTGTGTGCGTAGGTTTCCTCCGGGTGCTCCGGTTTCCTCCCACAGTCCAAAAATGTGCGGGTTAGGTGTATTGGCCATGATAAATTGCCCATAGTGTCCAAAATTGCCCTTAGTGTTGGGTGGGGTTACTGGGTTATGGGGATAGGGTGGAGGTGTGGATCTTGGGTAGGGTGCTCTTTCCAAGAGTCGGTGCAGACTCGATGGGCCAAATGGCATCCTTCTGCACTGTAAATTCTATGATAATCTATGATAATCTAAGGGACAGGTACAATGTGGGGAGTGGACAAGTACAATGGGGGAGGTGACAGGTACAGTGGGGGAGGGGACAGGTACAATGTGGGGAGTGGACACGTACAATGGGGGAGGGACATGTACAATGGGGAGGGGACATTTACAATGTGGGAGGGGCAGGTACAATGGGGGAGGGGACAGGTACAATGGGGAGGGGACAGGTTCTATGTGGGGAGTGGACAGGTACAATGGGGGAGGGGACAAGTACAATAGAGGAAGGGACAGGTACAATGGGGAGGGGACAGGTACAATGGGGTAGGGGACAGATACAATGGGTAACGGGTCAGGTACAATGGGGAGGGGACAGGTACAATGTGGGGAGTGGACAGGTACAATGTGGGGAGTGGACAGGTACAATGGGGGTGGGGACAGGTACAATGGGGAAGGGACAGGTACAATGGGGTAGGGGACAGGTACAATGGGGGATGGGGAGGTACAATGGGGGAGGGGACAGGTACAATGTGGGGAGGGGACAGGTACAATGTGGGGAGGCGACAGGTACAATCGGGGAGGGGACAGGTACAATGGGGCAGGGGACGGGTACAATGTGGGGAGGGGACAGGTACAATGTGGGGATGGACAGGTACAATGGGGGAGGGGACAGGTACAATGTGGGGATGGACAGGTACAATGGGGGAGGGGACAGGTACAATGGAGGAGGGGACAGGTAGAATGGGGGAGGGGACAGGTACAATGGGGGAGGGGGCAGGTGCAATGGGGGAGAGGACAGGTACAATGTGGGGAGTGGACAGGTCCAATGTGGGGAGGGAACAGGTATAATGTGGGGAGTGGACAAGTACAATGAGGGAGGGGACAGGTACAATGGGGGTGGTGACAGGTACAATGGGGGAGGGGTCAGGTACAATGTGGGGAGAGGACAGATTCAATGGGGGAGGGGACAGGTACAATGTGGGGAGAAGACAGGTACAATGTGTGGCGGGGACAGGTCCAATGGGGGAGGGGACAGGTACAATGTGGGGAGTGGACAAGTACAATGGGGGAGGGGACAGGTACAATGTGGGGAGTGGACAGGTAAAATGAGGGAGGAGACAGGTACAATGTGGGTAGGGTGCAGGTAAAATTGGGGGAGGGGACAGGTACAATGTGGGGAGAGGACAGGTTCAATGTGGGAGGGGACAGGTACAATGGGGGAGGGGACATGTACAATGGGGGAGGGGACAGGTACAATGGGGGAGGGGACACGTACAATGGGGGAGGGACATGTACAATGGGGAGGGGACATTTACAATGTGGGATGGGACAGGTACAATGCGGAGGGGACAGGTACAATGGGGAGGGGACAGGTACAGTGGGGTAGGGGACAGATACAATGGGTAAAGGGACAGGTACAATGGGGGGGACAGTTACAATGTGGGGAGTGGACAGGTACAATGGGAGTGGGGACAGGTACAATGGGGAAGGGACAGGTACAATGGGGAGGGGACAGGTACAATGGGGTCGGGGACTGGTATAATGGGAGAGGGGGAGGTACAATGGGGGAGGGGACAGGTACAATGTGGGGAGGAGACAGGTACAATGTGGGGAGGCGACAGGTACAATCGGGGAGGGGACAGGTACAATGGGGTAGGGGACGGGTGCAATGTGGGGAGGGGACAGGTACAATGTGGGGATGGACAGGTACAATGGGGGAGGGGACTGGTAGAATGGGGGAGGGGACGGGTGCAATGTGGGGAGGGGACAGGTACAATGTGGGGATGGACAGGTATAATGTGGGGAGGGGACAGGTACAATGTGGGGAGGCGACAGGTACAATCGGGGAGGGGACAGGTACAATGGGGGAGGGGACAGGTACAATGGGTAAAGGGACAGGTACAAAGGGTGAGAGGACAGGTACAATGTGGGGTGGGGAGGGGACCGGTACAATGGGGGAGGGGACAGGTACAATGGGGAGGGGACAGGTACAATGTGGGGAGGGGACAGGTACAATGGGGGAGAGGACAGGTACAATGGGGGAGGGGACAGGTACAATGGGGGAGGGGACAGGTACAATGGAGGAGGGGACGGGTACAATGGGGAGGGGACAGGTACAATGGGGGAGGGGACAGGTACAATGGTGGAGGGGACAGGTACAATGGGGGAGGGGACAGGTACAATGGGGGAGGGGACAGGTACAATGGGGGAGGGGACAGGTACAATGGGGGAGGGGACAGGTACAATGGGGGAGGGGACAGGTACAATGGGGGAGGGGACAGGTACAAAGGGGGAGAGGACAGGTACAATGTGGGGTGGGGAGGGGACCGGTACAATGGGAGAGGGGACAGGTACAATGGGGAGGGGACAGGTACAATGGGGGAGAGGACAGGTACAATGGGGGAGGGGACAGGTACAATGTGGGGAGGGGACAGGTACAATGGGGGAGGGGACAGGTACAATGGGGGAGGGGACAGGTACAATGGAGGAGGGGACAGGTACAATGGGGGAGGGGACAGGTACAATGGGGGTGGGGACAGGTACAATGGGGGAGGGGACAGGTACAATGGGGAGCGGACAGGTACAATGGGGGAGGGGACGGGTACAATGGGGAGGGGACAGGTACAATTGGGGAGGGGACAGGTACAATTGGATGGGGACAGGTACAATGGGGGAGGGGACACGTACAATGGGAGAGGGGACAGGTACAATGTGGGGAGTGGACAAGTGCAATGGGGGAGGGGACAGGTACAATGGGGGAGGGGACAGGTCCAATGGGGGAAGGGCAGCACGGTAGCATTGTGGATAGCACAAATGCTTCACAGCTCCAGGGTCCCAGGTTCGATTCCGGCTTGGGTCACTGCCTGTGCGGAGTCTGCACATCCTCCCCGTGTGTGCGTAGGTTTCCTCCGGGTGCTCCGGTTTCCTCCCACAGTCCAAAAATGTGCGGGTTAGGTGGATTGGCCATGATAAATTGCCCATAGTGTCCAAAATTGCCCTTAGTGTTGGGTGGGGTTACTGGGTTATGGGGATAGGGTGGAGGTGTGGATCTTGGGTAGGGTGCTCTTTCCAAGAGTCGGTGCAGACTCGATGGGCCAAATGGCATCCTTCTGCACTGTAAATTCTATGATAATCTATGATAATCTAAGGGACAGGTACAATGTGGGGAGTGGACAAGTACAATGGGGGAGGGACATGTACAATGGGGAGGGGACATTTACAATTTGGGAGGGGCAGGTACAATGGGGGAGGGGACAGGTACAATGGGGAGGGGACAGGTACAATGTGGGGAGTGGACAGGTACAATGGGGGTGGGGACAGGTACAATGGGGAAGGGACAGGTACAATGGGGGAGGGGACAGGTACAATGGGGTAGGGGACAGGTACAATGGGGGATGGGGAGGTACAATGGGGGAGGGGACAGGTACAATGTGGGGAGGGGACAGGTACAATGTGGGGAGGCGACAGGTACAATCGGGGAGGGGACAGATACAATGGGGCAGGGGACGGGTACAATGTGGGGAGGGGACAGGTACAATGTGGGGATGGACAGGTACAATGGGGGAGGGGACAGGTACAATGTGGGGATGGACAGGTACAATGGGGGAGGGGACAGGTACAATGGAGGAGGGGACAGGTAGAATGGGGGAGGGGACAGGTACAATGGGGGAGGGGGCAGGTGCAATGGGGGAGAGGACAGGTACAATGTGGGGAGTGGACAGGTCCAATGTGGGGAGGGAACAGGTATAATGTGGGGAGTGGACAAGTACAATGAGGGAGGGGACAGGTACAATGGGGGTGGTGACAGGTACAATGGGGGAGGGGTCAGGTACAATGTGGGGAGAGGACAGGTACAATGTGTGGCGGGGACAGGTCCAATGGGGGAGGGGACAGGTACAATGTGGGGAGTGGACAAGTACAATGGGGGAGGGGACAGGTACAATGTGGGGAGTGGACAGGTAAAATGAGGGAGGAGACAGGTAAAATGTGGGTAGGGTACAGGTAAAATTGGGGGAGGGGACAGGTACAATGTGGGGAGAGGACAGGTTCAATGTGGGAGGGGACAGGTACAATGGGGGAGGGGACACGTACAATGGGGGAGGGACATGTACAATGGGAGGGGACAGGTACTATGTGGGGAGTGGACAGGTACAATGGGGGAGGGGACAAGTACAATGGAGGAAGGGACAGGTACAATGGGGGAGGGGACCGGTACAATGGGGTAGGGGACAGATACAATGGGTAAAGGGACAGGTACAATGGGGGTGGGGACAGGTACAATGGGGAAGGGACAGGTACAATGGGGAGGGGACAGGTACAATGGGGTAGGGGACTGGTATAATGGGAGAGGGGGAGGTACAATGGTGGAGGGGACAGGTACAATGTGGGGAGGGGACAGGTACAATGTGGGGAGGCGACAGGTACAATCGGGGAGGGGACAGGTACAATGGGGTAGGGGACGGGTGCAATGTGGGGAGGGGACAGGTACAATGTGGGGATGGACAGGTACAATGGGGGAGGGGACAGGTAGAATGGGGGAGGGGACAGGTACAATGGGGAGGGGGCAGGTGCAATGGGGGAGAGGACTGGTACAATGTGGGAAGGGATTAGGTACAATGGGGGAGGGGATAGGTGCAATGTGGGGAGAGGAGAGGTACAATGTGGGGAGAGGACAGGTAGAATGTGGGGAGGGGACAGGTACAATGGGGGAGAGGTCAGGGACAATGTGGGGAGGGGACAGGTACAATGTGGGGAGAAGACAGGTAGAATGTGGGGAGGGGACAGGTACAATGGGGGAGAGGTCAGGGACAATGTGGGGAGGGGACAGTTACAATGTGGGGAGAAGACAGGTAGAATGTGGGGAGGGGACAGGTACAAAATTGGGGAGAAGACAGGTAGAACGTGGGGCGGGGACAGGTCCAATGAGGGAGGGAACAGGTACAATGGGGGTGGTGACAGGTACAATGGGGGAGGGGTCAGGTACAATATCGGGAGGGGACAGGTACAATGTGGGGAGAAGACAGGTAGAATGTGGGGAGGGGACAGGTACAATGGAGGGAGGGGTCAGGTACATTGTGGGGAGTGGACAGGTAAAATGAGGGAGTAGACAGGTTCAATGTGGGGAGGGGACAGGTACAATTGGGGGAGGGGACAGGTACAATGTGGGGAGAGGACAGGTTCAATGAGGGAGGGGACAGATACAATAGGGGAGGGGACATGTACAATGGGGGAGGGGTCAGGTACAATGGGGGAGGGGACACGTACAATGGGGGAGGGACATGTACAATGGGGAGGGGACATTTACAATGTGGGATGGGACAGGTACAATGGGGAGGGGACAGGTAAAATGGGGAGGCGACAGGTACTATGTGGGGACTGGACAGGTACAATGGGGGAGGGGACAAGTACAATGGAGGAAGGGACAGGTACAATGGGGGAGGGGACAGGTACAATGGGGTAGGGGACAGATACAATGGGTAAAGGGACAGGTACAATGGGGAGGGGCAGGTACAATGTGGGAAGTGGACAGGTACAAATGGGGTGGGGACAGGTACAATGGGGAAGGGACAGGTACAATGGGGGAGGGGACAGGTACAATGGGGTAGGGGACAGGTATAATGGGAGAGGGGGAGGTACAATGGGGGAGGGGACAGCTACACTGAGGGGAGGGGACAGGTACAATGTGGGGAGGCGACAGGTACAATCGGGGAGGGGACAGGTACAATGGGGTAGGGGACGGGTGCAATGTGGGGAGGGGACAGGTACAATGTGGGGATGGACAGGTACAATGGGGGAGGGGACAGGTAGAATGGGGTAGGGGACAGGTACAATGGGGAGGGGGCAGGTGCAATGGGGGAGAGGACTGGTACAATGTGGGAAGGGATTAGGTACAATGGGGGAGGGGATAGGTGCAATGTGGGGAGAGGAGAGGTACAATGTGGGGAGAGGACAGGTACAATGTGGGGAGTGGACAGGTACAATGTGGGAGAGGACAGGTACAATGGGGGAGGGGACAGGTACAATGTGGGAAGGGATTAGGTACAATGGGGGAGGGGACAGGTACAATGTGGGGAGAAGACAGGTAGAATGTGGGGAGGGGACAGGTACAATGGAGGGAGGGGTCAGGTACAATGTGGGGAGTGGACAGGTAGATTGTGGGGAGGGGACAGGTACAATGGGGGAGAGGACAGGTACAATGGGGGTGGTGACAGGTACAATGGGAGAGGGGTCAGGTACAATGTGTGGTGGGGACAGGTACAATGTGGGGAGTGGACAAGTACAATGGGGAGGGGACAGGTACAATGGGGGTGGTGACAGGTACAATGGGAGAGGGGTCAGGTACAATGTGTGGTGGGGACAGGTACAATGTGGGGAGTGGACATGTACAAGGGGGAGGGGACAGGTACAATGGGGGAGGGGACAGGTACAATGTGGGGAGTGGACAGGTACAATGAGGGAGGGGACAGGTACAATGGGGGAGGGGACAGGTACAATGTGGGGAGTGGACAAGTACAATGGGGAGGGGACAGGTACAATGGGGGAGGGGACAGGTACAATGTGGGGAGTGGACAGGTACAATGAGGGAGGAGACAGGTACAATGTGGGGAGGGGACAGGTACAATGTGGGTAGTGAACAAGTGCAATGGGGGAGGGGACAGGTACAATGTGGGGAGTGGACAGGTAAAATGGGGGAGTGGACAGGTACAATGTGGCGAGGGGACAGGTACAATGGGGGAGGGGACAGGTACAATGTGGGGAGTGGACAAGTACAATGGGTGAGGGGACAGGTACAATGGGGGAGAGGACAGGTACAATGGGGGAGGGGACAGGTACAATGGGGGAGGGGACAGGTACAATGGGGGAGGGGACAGGTACAATGGGGGAGGGGACAGGTACAATGGGGGTGGGGACAGGTACAATGGGGGAGAGGACTGGTACAATGGGGGAAGGGATTAGGTACAATGGGGGAGGGGATAGGTGCAATGTGGGGAGAGGAGAGGTACAATGTGGGGAGAGGACAGGTACAATGTGGGGCGGGGACAGGTCCAATGAGGGAGGGAACAGGTACAATGGGGGTGGTGACAGGTACAATGGGGGAGGGGTGAGGTACAATGTGGGGAGGGGACAGGTACAATGTGGGGAGAAGACAGGTAGAATGTGGGGAGGGGACAGGTACAATGGAGGGAGGGGTCAGGTGCAATGTGGGGAGTGGACAGGTAGATTGTGGGGAGGGGACAGGTACAATGGGGGAGAGGTCAGGTACAATGGGGGTGGTGACAGGTACAATGGGAGAGGGGTCAGGTACAATGTGTGGTGGGGACAGGTCTAATGGGGGAGGGGACAGGTACAATGTGGGGAGTGGACAAGTACAATGGGGAGGGGACAGGTACAATGGGGGAGGGGACGGGTACAATGTGAGGAGTGGACATGTACAATGTGGGGAGTGAACAAGTGCAATGGGGGAGGGGACAGGTACAATGTGGGGAGTGGACAGGTAAAATGGGGGAGTGGACAGGTACAATGTGGCGAGGGGACAGGTACAATGGGGGAGGGGATAGGTACAATGTGAGGAGGGGACATGTACAATGTGGGGAGTGAACAAGTGCAATGGGGGAGGGGACAGGTACAATGTGGGGAGTGGACAGGTAAAATGGGGGAGTGGACAGGTACAATGTGGCGAGGGGACAGGTACAATGGGGGAGGGGATAGGTACAATGTGGGGAGTGGACAAGTACAATGGGTGAGGGGACAGGTACAATGGGGAGGGGACAGGTACAATGGGGAGGGGACAGGTACAATGGGGGAGGGGAGAGGTACAATGGGGGAGAGGACAGGTACAATGGGGGAGGGGACAGGTACAATGGGGGAGGGGACAGGTACAATGGGGGAGGGGACCGGTACAATGGGGGAGGGGACAGGTACAATGGGGGAGGGGACAGGTACAATGGGGGTGGGGACAGGTACAATGGGGGAGAGGACAGGTACAATGGGTGCGGGGACAGGTACAATGGGGGTGAGGACAGGTACATTGGGGGAGGGGACAGGTACAATGTGGGGAGGAGACAGGTACAATGTGGGGAGGGGACAAGTACAATGGGGAGAGGACAGGTACAATGGGGGAGGGGCCAGGTACAATGGGGGTGAGGACAGGTACAATGGGGGAGGGGACAGGTACATTGCGGGAGGGGACAGTTACAATGGGGGAGGGGACAGGTACAATGGGGGAGGGGACAGGTACAATAGGGGAGTGGACACATACAATGGGGGAGGGGACAGGTACAATGGGGGAGGGGACAGATACAATGGGGGTGGGACGGATACAATGGGGAATGGGACAGGTACAATGTTGGGAGGGGACAGGTACAATGGGAAAGAGGACAGGTACAATGGGGCAGGGGACAGGTACAATAGGGGAGGGGACAGGTACAATGGGTGAGGGGACAGGTACAATGGGGAGGGGGCACGTACAATGTGGGGAGGGGACAGGTACAATGGGGGCAGGGGACAGGGACAATGGGGGAGACGAAAGGTACAATGCGGAGGGGGCAGGTACAATGGGGAGGTGACAGGTACAATGGAGGAGGGGACAGATACAATGGGGAGGGGACAGGTACAATGTGGGAGGGGACAGGTACAATCCGAAAGGGGGCAGGTACAATGGGGGAGGGGACAGGTACAATGGGGGTGGGGACAGGTACAATGTGGGGAGAGGACAGGTTTAATGTGGGAATGGACAGGTACAATGGGGAAGGGGACATGTACAATGGGGTAGGGGACAGGTACAATGGGTAGGGGCAGGTAAAATGGGGAGGGGACAGGTACAATGGGGAGGGGACAGGTAAAATGGGGAGGGGACAGATACAATGGGGAGGGGACAGGTACTATGTGTGGAGTGGACAGGTACAATGGGGTAGGGGACAAGTACAATGGATGAAGGGACAGGTACAATGGGGGAGGGGACAGGTACAATGGGGTAGGGGACATACAATGGGGAAATGGACAGGTACAATGGGGAGGGGACAGGTACAATGTGGGGAGTGGACAGGTACAATGGGGTAGGGGACAGGTACAATGGGGGAGGGGAGGTACAATGGGGGAGGGGACAGGTACAATGTGGGGACGGGACAGGTACAATGTGGGGAGGCGACGTGTACAATCGGGGAGAGGACAGGTACAATGGGTAGGGGACGGGTACAATGTGGGGAGGGGACAGGTACAATGTGGGGATGGACAGGTACAATGGGGCAGGGGACAGGTACAATGGAGGAGGGGACAGGTAGAATGGGGGAGGGGACAGGTACAATGGGGAGGGGGCAGGTGCAATGGGGGAGAGGACTGGTACAATGGGGGAGGGGACAGGTACAATGGGGGGAGTGGACAAGTACAATGGGGAGGGGACAGGTACAATGGGGGAGGGGACAGGTACAATGTGGGGAGTGGACAGGTACAATGAGGGAGGAGACAGGTACAATGTGGGGAGGGGACAGGTACAATGTGGGGAGTGAACAAGTGCAATGGGGGAGGGGACAGGTACAATGTGGGGAGTGGACAGGTAAAATGGGGGAGTGGACAGGTACAATGTGGCTAGGGGACAGGTACAATGGGGGAGGGGACAGGTACAATGTGGAGAGTGGACAAGTACAATGGGTGAGGGGACAGGTACAATGGGGGAGGGGACAGGTACAATGGGGGGAATGGACAGGTACAATGGGGGACGGGACAGGTACAATGGGGGAGGGGACATGTACAATGGGGGAGGGGACAGGTACAATGGGGGAGGGGACAGGTACAATGGGGAGGGGACAGGTACAATGGGGGATAGGACAGGTACAATGGGAAAGGGGACAGGTACAATAATGGACGGGACAGGTACAATGGGTGAGGGCACAGGTACAATGGGTGAGGGGACAGGTACAATGGGGGAGGGGACAGGTACAATGTGGGGAGTGGACAGGTACAATGTGGGAGGGGACAGGTACAGTGTGGGGAGTGGACAGGTACAATTGGGGAGGGGACAGGCACAATGTGGGGACAGGACAGGTACAACGGGGAGGGGACAGGTACAATGGGGGAGGGGACAGGTACAATGGGGGAAGGGACAGGTACAATGGGGGAGGGGACAGGTACAATGGGGGAGGGGACAGGTACAATGGGGAGGGGACAGGTTCTCTGGGGGAGGCGACAGGTACAATTGGGGAGGGTACAGGTACCATGGGTGAGTGGACAGGAACAATGGGGGAGTGGACAGGAACAATGGGGGAGAGGACAGATACAATGGGGGAGGGGTCAGGTAAAATGGGGGAGGGGACAGGTACAATGGGGAGAGGACAGGTACAATGGGGGAGGGGACAGGTACAATGGGGAGGGGACAAGTACAAAGGGAGAGGGGACAGGTACAATGGGGGAGGGACATGTACAATGGGGAGGGGACATTTACAATGTGGGATGGGACAGGTACAATGGGGAGGGGACAGGTAAAATGGGGAGGCGACAGGTACTATGTGGGGACTGGACAGGTACAATGGGGGAGGGGACAAGTACAATGGAGGAAGGGACAGGTACAATGGGGGAGGGGACAGGTACAATGGGGTAGGGGACAGATACAATGTGGGGAGTGGACAGGTACAAATGGGGTGGGGACAGGTACAATGGGGAAGGGACAGGTACAATGGGGGAGGGGACAGGTACAATGGGGTAGGGGACAGGTATAATGGGAGAGGGGGAGGTACAATGGGGGAGGGGACAGCTACAATGTGGGGAGGGGACAGGTACAATGTGGGGAGGCGACAGGTACAATCGGGGAGGGGACAGGTACAATGGGGTAGGGGACGGGTGCAATGTGGGGAGGGGACAGGTACAATGTGGGGATGGACAGGTACAATGGGGGAGGGGACAGGTAGAATGGGGGAGGGGACAGGTACAATGGGGAGGGGGCAGGTGCAATGGGGGAGAGGACTGGTACAATGTGGGAAGGGATTAGGTACAATGGGGGAGGGGATAGGTGCAATGTGGGGAGTGGACAGGTACAATGTGGGAGAGGACAGGTACAATGGGGGAGGGGACAGGTACAATGTGGGAAGGGATTAGGTACAATGGGGGAGGGGACAGGTACAATGTGGGGAGAAGACAGGTAGAATGTGGGGAGGGGACAGGTACAATGGAGGGAGGGGTCAGGTACAATGTGGGGAGTGGACAGGTAGATTGTGGGGAGGGGACAGGTACAATGGGAGAGAGGTCAGGTACAATGGGGGTGGTGACAGGTACAATGGGAGAGGGGTCAGGTACAATGTGTGGTGGGGACAGGTCTAATGGGGGAGGGGACAGGTACAATGTGGGGAGTGAACAAGTACAATGGGGAGGGGACAGGTACAATGGGGGAGTGGACAGGTACAATGTGGGGAGTGGACAGGTACAATGAGGGAGGAGACAGGTACAATGTGGGGAGGGGACAGGTACAATGTGGGGAGTGAACAAGTGCAATGGGGGAGGGGACAGGTACAATGTGGGGAGTGGACAGGTAAAATGGGGGAGTGGACAGGTACAATGTGGCGAGGGGACAGGTACAATGGGGGAGGGGACAGGTACAATGTGGGGAGTGGACAAGTACAATGGGTGAGGGGACAGGTACAATGGGGGAGGGGACAGGTACAATGGGGGAGGGGACAGGTACAATGGGGGAGAGGACAGGTACAATGGGGAGGGGACAGGTACAATGGGGGAGGGGACAGGTACAATGGGGGAGGGGACAGGTACAATGGGGGAGGGGACAGGTACAAATGGGGAGGGGACAGGTACAATGGGGGTGGGGACAGGTACAATGGGGGAGAGGACTGGTACAATGGGGGAAGAGATTAGGTACAATGGGGGAGGGGATAGGTGCAATGTGGGGAGAGGAGAGGTACAATGTGGGACGGGGACAGGTCCAATGAGGGAGGGAACAGGTACAATGGGGGTGGTGACAGGTACAATGGGGGAGGGGTCAGGTACAATGTGGGGAGGGGACAGGTACAATGTGGGGAGAAGACAGGTAGAATGTGGGGAGGGGACAGGTACAATGGAGGGAGGGGCCAGGTACAATGTGGGGAGTGGACAGGTAGATTGTGGGGAGGGGACAGGTACAATGGGAGAGAGGTCAGGTACAATGGGGGTGGTGACAGGTACAATGGGAGAGGGGTCAGGTACAATGTGTGGTGTGGACAGGTCTAATGGGGGAGGGGACAGGTACAATGTGGGGAGTGAACAAGTACAATGGGGAGGGGACAGGTACAATGGGGGAGGGGACAGGTACAATGTGGGGAGTGGACAGGTACAATGAGGGAGGAGACAGGTACAATGTGGGGAGGGGACAGGTACAATGTGGGGAGTGAACAAGTGCAATGGGGGAGGGGACAGGTACAATGTGGGGAGTGGACAGGTAAAATGGGGGAGTGGACAGGTACAATGTGGCGAGGGGACAGGTACAATGGAGGAGGGGACAGGTACAATGTGGGGAGTGGACAAGTACAATGGGTGAGGGGACAGGTACAATGGGGGAGGGGACAGGTACAATGGGGGAGGGGACAGGTACAATGGGGGAGAGGACAGGTACAATGGGGGAGGGGACAGGTACAATGGGGGAGGGGACAGGTACAATGGGGGAGGGGACAGGTACAATGGGGGAGGGGACAGGTACAATGGGGGAGGGGACAGGTAAAATGGGGGTGGGGACAGGTACAATGGGGGAGAGGACTGGTACAATGGGGGAAGGGATTAGGTACAATGGGGGAGGGGATAGGTGCAATGTGGGGAGAGGAGAGGTACAATGTGGGACGGGGACAGGTCCAATGAGGGAGGGAACAGGTACAATGGGGGTGGTGACAGGTACAATGGGGGAGGGGTCAGGTACAATGCGGGGAGGGGACAGGTACAATGTGGGGAGAAGACAGGTAGAATGGGGGAGAGGTCAGGTACAATGGGGGTGGTGACAGGTACAATGGGAGAGGGGTCAGGTACAATGTGTGGTGGGGACAGGTACAATGTGGGGAGTGGACAAGTACAATGGGGAGGGGACAGGTACAATGGGGGAGGGGACAGGTACAATGTGGGGAGTGGACAGGTACAATGAGGGAGGGGACAGGTACAATGGGGGAGGGGACAGGTACAATGTGGGGAGTGGACAAGTACAATGGGGAGGGGACAGGTACAATGGGGGAGGGGACAGGTACAATGTGGGGAGTGGACAGGTACAATGAGGGAGGAGACAGGTACAATGTGGGGAGGGGACAGGTACAATGTGGGGAGTGAACAAGTGCAATGGGGGAGGGGACAGGTACAATGTGGGGAGTGGACAGGTAAAATGGGGGAGTGGACAGGTACAATGTGGCGAGGGGACAGGTACAATGGGGGAGGGGACAGGTACAATGTGGGGAGTGGACAAGTACAATGGGTGAGGGGACAGGTACAATGGGTGAGGGGACAGGTACAATGGGGGAGGGGACAGGTACAATGGGGGAGGGGACAGGTACAATGGGGGAGGGGACAGGTACAATGGGGGAGGGGACAGGTGCAATGGGGGAGGGGACAGGTACAATGGGGGAGAGGACTGGTACAATGGGGGAAGGGATTAGGTACAATGGGGGAGGGGATAGGTGCAATGTGGGGAGAGGAGAGGTACAATGTGGGGAGAGGACAGGTACAATGTGGGGCGGGGACAGGTCCAATGAAGGAGGGAACAGGTACAATGGGGGTGGTGACAGGTACAATGGGGGAGGGGTCAGGTACAATGTGGGGAGGGGACAGGTACAATGTGGGGAGAAGACAGGTAGAATGTGGGGAGGGGACAGGTACAATGGAGGGAGGGGTCAGGTACAATGTGGGGAGTGGACAGGTAGATTGTGGGGAGGGGACAGGTACAATGGGGGAGAGGTCAGGTACAATGGGGGTGGTGACAGGTACAATGGGAGAGGGGTCAGGTACAATGTGTGGTGGGGACAGGTCTAATGGGGGAGGGGACAGGTACAATGTGGGGAGTGGACAAGTACAATGGGGAGGGGACAGGTACAATGGGGGAGGGGACAGGTACAATGTGGGGAGTGGACAGGTACAATGAGGGAGGAGACAGGTACAATGTGAGGAGTGGACAGGTACAATGTGGGGAGTGAACAAGTGCAATGGGGGAGGGGACAGGTACAATGTGGGGAGTGGACAGGTAAAATGGGGGAGTGGACAGGTACAATGTGGCGAGGGGACAGGTACAATGGGGGAGGGGATAGGTACAATGTGGGGAGTGGACAAGTACAATGGGTGAGGGGACAGGTACAATGGGGAGGGGACAGGTACAATGGGGGAGGGGACAGGTACAATGGGGGAGGGGAGAGGTACAATGGGGGAGAGGACAGGTACAATGGGGGAGGGGACAGGTACAATGGGGGAGGGGACAGGTACAATGGGGGAGGGGACAGGTACAATGGGGGTGGGGACAGATACAATGGGGGTGGGGACAGGTACAATGGGGGAGAGGACAGGTACAATGGGTGCGGGGACAGGTACAATGGGGGTGAGGACAGGTACATTGGGGGAGGGGACAGGTACAATGTGGGGAGGAGACAGGTACAATGTGGGGAGGGGACAAGTACAATGGGGAGAGGACAGGTACAATGGGGGAGGGGCCAGGTACAATGGGGGTGGGGACAGGTACAATGGGGGAGGGGACAGGTACATTGCGGGAGGGGACAGTTACAATGGGGGAGGGGACAGCTACAATGGGGGAGGGGACAGGTACAATAGGGGAGTGGTCACATACAATGGGGGAGGGGACAGGTACAATGGGGGAGGGGACAGATACAATGGGGGTGGGACGGATACAATGGGGAATGGGACAGATACAATGGGGAGCGGACAGGTACAATGTGGGAGGGGACAGGTACAATCCGGGAGGGGGCAGGTACAATGGGGGAGGGGACAGGTACAATGGGGGTGGGGACAGGTACAATGTGGGGAGAGGACAGGTTTAATGTGGGAGGGGACAGGTACAATGGGGAAGGGGACATGTACAATGGGGGAGGGGACAGGTACAATGGGGGAGGGGACACGTACAATGGGGAGGGACATTTAAAATGTGGGAGGGGCAGGTACAATGGGTAGGGGCAGGTACAATGGGGGAGGGGACAGGTAAAATGGGGAGGGGACAGGTACAATGGGGAGGGGACAGGTACTATGTGTGGAGTGGACAGGTACAATGGGGGAGGGGACAAGTACAATGGAGGAAGGGACAGGTACAATGGGGGAGGGGACAGGTACAATGGGGTAGGGGACATACAATGGGGAAATGGACAGGTACAATGGGGAGGGGACAGGTACAATGTGGGGAGTGGACAGGTACAATGGGGTAGGGGACAGGTACAATGGGGGAGGGGAGGTACAATGGGGGAGGGGACAGGTACAATGTGGGGACGGGACAGGTACAATGTGGGGAGGCGACGTGTACAATCGGGGAGAGGACAGGTACAATGGGGTAGGGGACGGGTACAATGTGGGGAGGGGACAGGTACAATGTGGGGATGGACAGGTACAATGGGGCAGGGGACAGGTACAATGGAGGAGGGGACAGGTAGAATGGGGGAGGGGACAGGTACAATGGGGAGGGGGCAGGTGCAATGGGGGAGAGGACTGGTACAATGGGGGAGGGGACAGGTACAATGGGGGGAGTGGACAAGTACAATGGGGAGGGGACAGGTACAATGGGGGAGGGGACAGGGACAATGTGGGGAGTGGACAGGTACAATGAGGGAGGAGACAGGTACAATGTGGGGAGGGGACAGGTACAATGTGGGGAGTGAACAAGTGCAATGGGGGAGGGGACAGGTACAATGTGGGGAGTGGACAGGTAAAATGGGGGAGTGGACAGGTACAATGTGGCGAGGGGACAGGTACAATGGGGGAGGGGACAGGTACAATGTGGAGAGTGGACAAGTACAATGGGTGAGGGGACAGGTACAATGGGGGAGGGGACAGGTACAATGGGGGGAATGGACAGGTACAATGGGGGACGGGACAGGTACAATGGGGGAGGGGACATGTACAATGGGGGAGGGGACAGGTACAATGGGGGAGGGGACAGGTACAATGGGGAGGGGACAGGTACAATGGGGGATAGGACAGGTACAATGGGAAAGGGGACAGGTACAATAATGGAGGGGACAGGTACAATGGGTGAGGGCACAGGTACAATGGGTGAGGGGACAGGTACAATAGGGGAGGGGACAGGTACAATGTGGGGAGTGGACAGGTACAATGTGGGAGGGGACAGGTACAGTGTGGGGAGTGGACAGGTACAATTGGGGAGGGGACAGGCACAATGTGGGGACTGGACAGGTACAACGGGGAGGGGACAGGTACAATGGGGGAGGGGACAGGTACAATGGGGGAAGGGACAGGTACAATGGGGGAGGGGACAGGTACAATGGGGGAGGGGACAGGTACAATGGGGAGGGGACAGGTTCTCTGGGGGAGGGGACAGGTACAATTGGGGAGGGTACAGGTACCATGGGTGAGTGGACAGGAACAATGGGGGAGTGGACAGGAACAATGGGGGAGAGGACAGATACAATGGGGGAGGGGTCAGGTAAAATGGGGGAGGGGACAGGTACACTGGGGAGAGGACAGGTACAATGGGGGAGGGGACAGGTACAATGGGGAGGGGACAAGTACAAAGGGAGAGGGGACAGGTACAATGGGGGAGGAACATGTACAATGGGGAGGGGACATTTACAATGTGGGATGGGACAGGTACAATGGGGAGGGGACAGGTAAAATGGGGAGGCGACAGGTACTATGTGGGGACTGGACAGGTACAATGGGGGAGGGTACAAGTACAATGGAGGAAGGGACAGGTACAATGGGGGAGGGGACAGGTACAATGGGGTAGGGGACAGATACAATGTGGGGAGTGGACAGGTACAAATGGGGTGGGGACAGGTACAATGGGGAAGGGACAGGTACAATGGGGGAGGGGACAGGTACAATGGGGTAGGGGACAGGTATAATGGGAGAGGGGGAGGTACAATGGGGAGGGGACAGCTACAATGTGGGGAGGGGACAGGTACAATGTGGGGAGGCGACAGGTACAATCGGGGAGGGGACAGGTACAATGGGGTAGCGGACGGGTGCAATGTGGGGAGGGGACAGGTACAATGTGGGGATGGACAGGTACAATGGGGGAGGGGACAGGTAGAATGGGGGAGGGGACAGGTACAATGGGGAGGGGGCAGGTGCAATGGGGGAGAGGACTGGTACAATGTGGGAAGGGATTAGGTACAATGGGGGAGGGGATAGGTGCAATGTGGGGAGAGGAGAGGTACAATGTGGGGAGAGGACAGGTACAATGTGGGGAGTGGACAGGTACAATGTGGGAGAGGACAAGTACAATGGGGGAGGGGACAGGTACAATGTGGGAAGGGGTTAGGTACAATGGGGGAGGGGACAGGTACAATGTGGGGAGAAGACAGGTAGAATGTGGGGAGGGGACAGGTACAATGGAGGGAGGGGTCAGGTACAATGTGGGGAGTGGACAGGTAGATTGTGGGGAGGGGACAGGTACAATGGGTGAGGGGACAGGTACAATGGGGGTGGGGACAGGTACAATGTGGGGAGAGGACAGGTTTAATGTGGGAGGGGACAGGTACAATGGGGAAGGGGACATGTACAATGGGGGAGGGGACACGTACAATGGGGAGGGACATTTAAAATGTGGGAGGGGCAGGTACAATGGGGAGGGGCAGGTACAATGGGGGAGGGGACAGGTAAAATGGGGAGGGGACAGGTACAATGGGGAGGGGACAGGTACTATGTGTGGAGTGGACAGGTACAATGGGGGAGGGGACAAGTACAATGGAGGAAGGGACAGGTACAATGGGGGAGGGGACAGGTACAATGGGGTAGGGGACATACAATGGGGAAATGGACAGGTACAATGGGGAGGGGACAGGTACAATGTGGGGAGTGGACAGGTACAATGGGGGTGGGGACAGGTACAATGGGGGAGGGGACAGGTACAATGGGGTAGGTGACAGGTACAATGGGGGAGGGGAGGTACAATGGGGGAGGGGACAGGTACAATGTGGGGACGGGACAGGTACAATGTGGGGAGGCGACGTGTACAATCGGGGAGAGGACAGGTACAATGGGGTAGGGGACGGGTACAATGTGGGGAGGGGACAGGTACAATGTGGGGATGGACAGGTACAATGGGGCAGGGGACAGGTACAATGGAGGAGGGGACAGGTAGAATGGGGGAGGGGACAGGTACAATGGGGAGGGGGCAGGTGCAATGGGGGAGAGGACTAGTACAATGGGGGAGGGGACAGGTACAATGGGGGAGGGGACAAGTACAATGGGGAGGGGATAGGTACAATGGGGGAGGGGACAGGTACAATGTGGGGAGTGGACAGGTACAATGAGGGAGGAGACAGGTACAATGTGGGGAGGGGACAGGTAAAATGTGGGGAGTGAACAAGTGCAATGGGGGAGGGGACAGGTACAATGTGGGGAGTGGACAGGTAAAATGGGGGAGTGGACAGGTACAATGTGGCGAGGGGACAGGTACAATGGGGAGGGGACAGGTACAATGTGGAGAGTGGACAAGTACAATGGGTGAGGGGACAGGTACAATGGGGGTGGGGACAGGTACAATGTGGGGAGAGGACAGGTTTAATGTGGGAGGGGACAGGTACAATGGGGAAGGGGACATGTACAATGGGGGAGGGGACAGGTAAAATGGGGAGGGGACAGGTACAATGGGGAGGGGACAGGTACTATGTGTGGAGTGGACAGGTACAATGGGGGAGGGGACAAGTACAATGGAGGAAGGGACAGGTACAATGGGGGAGGGGACAGGTACAATGGGGTAGGGGACATACAATGGGGAAATGGACAGGTACAATGGGGAGGGGACAGGTACAATGTGGGGAGTGGACAGGTACAATGGGGTAGGGGACAGGTACAATGGGGGAGGGGAGGTACAATGGGGGAGGGGACAGGTACAATGTGGGGACGGGACAGGTACAATGTGGGGAGGCGACGTGTACAATCGGGGAGAGGACAGGTACAATGGGGTAGGGGACGGGTACAATGTGGGGAGGGGACAGGTACAATGTGGGGATGGACAGGTACAATGGGGCAGGGGACAGGTACAATGGAGGAGGGGACAGGTAGAATGGGGGAGGGGACAGGTACAATGGGGAGGGGGCAGGTGCAATGGGGGAGAGGACTGGTACAATGGGGGAGGGGACAGGTACAATGGGGGGAGTGGACAAGTACAATGGGGAGGTGACAGGTACAATGGGGGAGGGGACAGGGACAATGTGGGGAGTGGACAGGTACAATGAGGGAGGAGACAGGTACAATGTGGGGAGGGGACAGGTACAATGTGGGGAGTGAACAAGTGCAATGGGGGAGGGGACAGGTACAATGTGGGGAGTGGACAGGTAAAATGGGGGAGTGGACAGGTACAATGTGGCGAGGGGACAGGTACAATGGGGGAGGGGACAGGTACAATGTGGAGAGTGGACAAGTACAATGGGTGAGGGGACAGGTACAATGGGGGAGGGGACAGGTACAATGGGGGGAATGGACAGGTACAATGGGGGACGGGACAGGTACAATGGGGGAGGGGACATGTACAATGGGGGAGGGGACAGGTACAATGGGGGAGGGGACAGGTACAATGGGGAGGGGACAGGTACAATGGGGGATAGGACAGGTACAATGGGAAAGGGGACAGGTACAATAATGGAGGGGACAGGTACAATGGGTGAGGGCACAGGTACAATGGGTGAGGGGACAGGTACAATAGGGGAGGGGACAGGTACAATGTGGGGAGTGGACAGGTACAATGTGGGAGGGGACAGGTACAGTGTGGGGAGTGGACAGGTACAATTGGGGAGGGGACAGGCACAATGTGGGGACTGGACAGGTACAACGGGGAGGGGACAGGTACAATGGGGGAGGGGACAGGTACAATGGGGGAAGGGACAGGTACAATGGGGGAGGGGACAGGTACAATGGGGGAGGGGACAGGTACAATGGGGAGGGGACAGGTTCTCTGGGGGAGGGGACAGGTACAATTGGGGAGGGTACAGGTACCATGGGTGAGTGGACAGGAACAATGGGGGAGTGGACAGGAACAATGGGGGAGAGGACAGATACAATGGGGGAGGGGTCAGGTAAAATGGGGGAGGGGACAGGTACAATGGGGAGAGGACAGGTACAATGGGGGAGGGGACAGGTACAATGGGGAGGGGACAAGTACAAAGGGAGAGGGGACAGGTACAATGGGGGAGGAACATGTACAATGGGGAGGGGACATTTACAATGTGGGATGGGACAGGTACAATGGGGAGGGGACAGGTAAAATGGGGAGGCGACAGGTACTATGTGGGGACTGGACAGGTACAATGGGGGAGGGTACAAGTACAATGGAGGAAGGGACAGGTACAATGGGGGAGGGGACAGGTACAATGGGGTAGGGGACAGATACAATGTGGGGAGTGGACAGGTACAAATGGGGTGGGGACAGGTACAATGGGGAAGGGACAGGTACAATGGGGGAGGGGACAGGTACAATGGGGTAGGGGACAGGTATAATGGGAGAGGGGGAGGTACAATGGGGAGGGGACAGCTACAATGTGGGGAGGGGACAGGTACAATGTGGGGAGGCGACAGGTACAATCGGGGAGGGGACAGGTACAATGGGGTAGCGGACGGGTGCAATGTGGGGAGGGGACAGGTACAATGTGGGGATGGACAGGTACAATGGGGGAGGGGACAGGTAGAATGGGGGAGGGGACAGGTACAATGGGGAGGGGGCAGGTGCAATGGGGGAGAGGACTGGTACAATGTGGGAAGGGATTAGGTACAATGGGGGAGGGGATAGGTGCAATGTGGGGAGAGGAGAGGTACAATGTGGGGAGAGGACAGGTACAATGTGGGGAGTGGACAGGTACAATGTGGGAGAGGACAAGTACAATGGGGGAGGGGACAGGTACAATGTGGGAAGGGGTTTGGTACAATGGGGGAGGGGACAGGTACAATGTGGGGAGAAGACAGGTAGAATGTGGGGAGGGGACAGGTACAATGGAGGGAGGGGTCAGGTACAATGTGGGGAGTGGACAGGTAGATTGTGGGGAGGGGACAGGTACAATGGGTGAGGGGACAGGTACAATGGGGGTGGGGACAGGTACAATGTGGGGAGAGGACAGGTTTAATGTGGGAGGGGACAGGTACAATGGGGAAGGGGACATGTACAATGGGGGAGGGGACACGTACAATGGGGAGGGACATTTAAAATGTGGGAGGGGCAGGTACAATGGGGAGGGGCAGGTACAATGGGGGAGGGGACAGGTAAAATGGGGAGGGGACAGGTACAATGGGGAGGGGACAGGTACTATGTGTGGAGTGGACAGGTACAATGGGGGAGGGGACAAGTAAAATGGAGGAAGGGACAGGTACAATGGGGGAGGGGACAGGTACAATGGGGTAGGGGACATACAATGGGGAAATGGACAGGTACAATGGGGGAGGGGACAGGTACAATGGGGGAGGGGACAGGTACAATGGGGGAGGGGACAGGTACAATGGGGAGGGGACAGGTACAATGGGGGATAGGACAGGTACAATGGGAAAGGGGACAGGTACAATAATGGAGGGGACAGGTACAATGGGTGAGGGCACAGGTACAATGGGTGAGGGGACAGGTACAATAGGGGAGGGGACAGGTACAATGTGGGGAGTGGACAGGTACAATGTGGGGAGTGGACAGGTACAATGTGGGAGGGGACAGGTACAGTGTGGGGAGTGGACAGGTACAATTGGGGAGGGGACAGGCACAATGTGGGGACTGGACAGGTACAACGGGGAGGGGACAGGTACAATGGGGGAGGGGACAGGTACAATGGGGGAAGGGACAGGTACAATGGGGGAGGGGACAGGTACAATGGGGGAGGGGACAGGTACAATGGGGAGGGGACAGGTTCTCTGGGGGAGGGGACAGGTACAATTGGGGAGGGTACAGGTACCATGGGTGAGTGGACAGGAACAATGGGGGAGTGGACAGGAACAATGGGGGAGAGGACAGATACAATGGGGGAGGGGTCAGGTAAAATGGGGGAGGGGACAGGTACACTGGGGAGAGGACAGGTACAATGGGGGAGGGGACAGGTACAATGGGGAGGGGACAAGTACAAAGGGAGAGGGGACAGGTACAATGGGGGAGGAACATGTACAATGGGGAGGGGACATTTACAATGTGGGATGGGACAGGTACAATGGGGAGGGGACAGGTAAAATGGGGAGGCGACAGGTACTATGTGGGGACTGGACAGGTACAATGGGGGAGGGTACAAGTACAATGGAGGAAGGGACAGGTACAATGGGGGAGGGGACAGGTACAATGGGGTAGGGGACAGATACAATGTGGGGAGTGGACAGGTACAAATGGGGTGGGGACAGGTACAATGGGGAAGGGACAGGTACAATGGGGGAGGGGACAGGTACAATGGGGTAGGGGACAGGTATAATGGGAGAGGGGGAGGTACAATGGGGAGGGGACAGCTACAATGTGGGGAGGGGACAGGTACAATGTGGGGAGGCGACAGGTACAATCGGGGAGGGGACAGGTACAATGGGGTAGCGGACGGGTGCAATGTGGGGAGGGGACAGGTACAATGTGGGGATGGACAGGTACAATGGGGGAGGGGACAGGTAGAATGGGGGAGGGGACAGGTACAATGGGGAGGGGGCAGGTGCAATGGGGGAGAGGACTGGTACAATGTGGGAAGGGATTAGGTACAATGGGGGAGGGGATAGGTGCAATGTGGGGAGAGGAGAGGTACAATGTGGGGAGAGGACAGGTACAATGTGGGGAGTGGACAGGTACAATGTGGGAGAGGACAAGTACAATGGGGGAGGGGACAGGTACAATGTGGGAAGGGGTTAGGTACAATGGGGGAGGGGACAGGTACAATGTGGGGAGAAGACAGGTAGAATGTGGGGAGGGGACAGGTACAATGGAGGGAGGGGTCAGGTACAATGTGGGGAGTGGACAGGTAGATTGTGGGGAGGGGACAGGTACAATGGGTGAGGGGACAGGTACAATGGGGGTGGGGACAGGTACAATGTGGGGAGAGGACAGGTTTAATGTGGGAGGGGACAGGTACAATGGGGAAGGGGACATGTACAATGGGGGAGGGGACACGTACAATGGGGAGGGACATTTAAAATGTGGGAGGGGCAGGTACAATGGGGAGGGGCAGGTACAATGGGGGAGGGGACAGGTAAAATGGGGAGGGGACAGGTACAATGGGGAGGGGACAGGTACTATGTGTGGAGTGGACAGGTACAATGGGGGAGGGGACAAGTACAATGGAGGAAGGGACAGGTACAATGGGGGAGGGGACAGGTACAATGGGGTAGGGGACATACAATGGGGAAATGGACAGGTACAATGGGGAGGGGACAGGTACAATGTGGGGAGTGGACAGGTACAATGGGGGTGGGGACAGGTACAATGGGGGAGGGGACAGGTACAATGGGGTAGGTGACAGGTACAATGGGGGAGGGGAGGTACAATGGGGGAGGGGACAGGTACAATGTGGGGACGGGACAGGTACAATGTGGGGAGGCGACGTGTACAATCGGGGAGAGGACAGGTACAATGGGGTAGGGGACGGGTACAATGTGGGGAGGGGACAGGTACAATGTGGGGATGGACAGGTACAATGGGGCAGGGGACAGGTACAATGGAGGAGGGGACAGGTAGAATGGGGGAGGGGACAGGTACAATGGGGAGGGGGCAGGTGCAATGGGGGAGAGGACTAGTACAATGGGGGAGGGGACAGGTACAATGGGGGAGGGGACAAGTACAATGGGGAGGGGATAGGTACAATGGGGGAGGGGACAGGTACAATGTGGGGAGTGGACAGGTACAATGAGGGAGGAGACAGGTACAATGTGGGGAGGGGACAGGTAAAATGTGGGGAGTGAACAAGTGCAATGGGGGAGGGGACAGGTACAATGTGGGGAGTGGACAGGTAAAATGGGGGAGTGGACAGGTACAATGTGGCGAGGGGACAGGTACAATGGGGAGGGGACAGGTACAATGTGGAGAGTGGACAAGTACAATGGGTGAGGGGACAGGTACAATGGGGGTGGGGACAGGTACAATGTGGGGAGAGGACAGGTTTAATGTGGGAGGGGACAGGTACAATGGGGAAGGGGACATGTACAATGGGGGAGGGGACAGGTAAAATGGGGAGGGGACAGGTACAATGGGGAGGGGACAGGTACTATGTGTGGAGTGGACAGGTACAATGGGGGAGGGGACAAGTACAATGGAGGAAGGGACAGGTACAATGGGGGAGGGGACAGGTACAATGGGGTAGGGGACATACAATGGGGAAATGGACAGGTACAATGGGGAGGGGACAGGTACAATGTGGGGAGTGGACAGGTACAATGGGGTAGGGGACAGGTACAATGGGGGAGGGGAGGTACAATGGGGGAGGGGACAGGTACAATGTGGGGACGGGACAGGTACAATGTGGGGAGGCGACGTGTACAATCGGGGAGAGGACAGGTACAATGGGGTAGGGGACGGGTACAATGTGGGGAGGGGACAGGTACAATGTGGGGATGGACAGGTACAATGGGGCAGGGGACAGGTACAATGGAGGAGGGGACAGGTAGAATGGGGGAGGGGACAGGTACAATGGGGAGGGGGCAGGTGCAATGGGGGAGAGGACTGGTACAATGGGGGAGGGGACAGGTACAATGGGGGGAGTGGACAAGTACAATGGGGAGGTGACAGGTACAATGGGGGAGGGGACAGGGACAATGTGGGGAGTGGACAGGTACAATGAGGGAGGAGACAGGTACAATGTGGGGAGGGGACAGGTACAATGTGGGGAGTGAACAAGTGCAATGGGGGAGGGGACAGGTACAATGTGGGGAGTGGACAGGTAAAATGGGGGAGTGGACAGGTACAATGTGGCGAGGGGACAGGTACAATGGGGGAGGGGACAGGTACAATGTGGAGAGTGGACAAGTACAATGGGTGAGGGGACAGGTACAATGGGGGAGGGGACAGGTACAATGGGGGGAATGGACAGGTACAATGGGGGAGGGGACATGTACAGTGGGGAGGGGACAGGTACAATGGGGGAGGGGACAGGTACAATGGGGAGGGGACAGGTACAATGGGGGATAGGACAGGTACAATGGGAAAGGGGACAGGTACAATAATGGAGGGGACAGGTACAATGGGTGAGGGCACAGGTACAATGGGTGAGGGGACAGGTACAATAGGGGAGGGGACAGGTACAATGTGGGGAGTGGACAGGTACAATGTGGGAGGGGACAGGTACAGTGTGGGGAGTGGACAGGTACAATTGGGGAGGGGACAGGCACAATGTGGGGACTGGACAGGTACAACGGGGAGGGGACAGGTACAATGGGGGAGGGGACAGGTACAATGGGGGAAGGGACAGGTACAATGGGGGAGGGGACAGGTACAATGGGGGAGGGGACAGGTACAATGGGGAGGGGACAGGTTCTCTGGGGGAGGGGACAGGTACAATTGGGGAGGGTACAGGTACCATGGGTGAGTGGACAGGAACAATGGGGGAGTGGACAGGAACAATGGGGGAGAGGACAGATACAATGGGGGAGGGGTCAGGTAAAATGGGGGAGGGGACAGGTACAATGGGGAGAGGACAGGTACAATGGGGGAGGGGACAGGTACAATGGGGAGGGGACAAGTACAAAGGGAGAGGGGACAGGTACAATGGGGGAGGAACATGTACAATGGGGAGGGGACATTTACAATGTGGGATGGGACAGGTACAATGGGGAGGGGACAGGTAAAATGGGGAGGCGACAGGTACTATGTGGGGACTGGACAGGTACAATGGGGGAGGGTACAAGTACAATGGAGGAAGGGACAGGTACAATGGGGGAGGGGACAGGTACAATGGGGTAGGGGACAGATACAATGTGGGGAGTGGACAGGTACAAATGGGGTGGGGACAGGTACAATGGGGAAGGGACAGGTACAATGGGGGAGGGGACAGGTACAATGGGGTAGGGGACAGGTATAATGGGGAGGGGGAGGTACAATGGGGAGGGGACAGCTACAATGTGGGGAGGGGACAGGTACAATGTGGGGAGGCGACAGGTACAATCGGGGAGGGGACAGGTACAATGGGGTAGCGGACGGGTGCAATGTGGGGAGGGGACAGGTACAATGTGGGGATGGACAGGTACAATGGGGGAGGGGACAGGTAGAATGGGGGAGGGGACAGGTACAATGGGGAGGGGGCAGGTGCAATGGGGGAGAGGACTGGTACAATGTGGGAAGGGATTAGGTACAATGGGGGAGGGGATAGGTGCAATGTGGGGAGAGGAGAGGTACAATGTGGGGAGAGGACAGGTACAATGTGGGGAGTGGACAGGTACAATGTGGGAGAGGACAAGTACAATGGGGGAGGGGACAGGTACAATGTGGGAAGGGGTTTGGTACAATGGGGGAGGGGACAGGTACAATGTGGGGAGAAGACAGGTAGAATGTGGGGAGGGGACAGGTACAATGGAGGGAGGGGTCAGGTACAATGTGGGGAGTGGACAGGTAGATTGTGGGGAGGGGACAGGTACAATGGGTGAGGGGACAGGTACAATGGGGGTGGGGACAGGTACAATGTGGGGAGAGGACAGGTTTAATGTGGGAGGGGACAGGTACAATGGGGAAGGGGACATGTACAATGGGGGAGGGGACACGTACAATGGGGAGGGACATTTAAAATGTGGGAGGGGCAGGTACAATGGGGAGGGGCAGGTACAATGGGGGAGGGGACAGGTAAAATGGGGAGGGGACAGGTACAATGGGGAGGGGACAGGTACTATGTGTGGAGTGGACAGGTACAATGGGGGAGGGGACAAGTAAAATGGAGGAAGGGACAGGTACAATGGGGGAGGGGACAGGTACAATGGGGTAGGGGACATACAATGGGGAAATGGACAGGTACAATGGGGAGGGGACAGGTACAATGTGGGGAGTGGACAGGTACAATGGGGGTGGGGACAGGTACAATGGGGGAGGGGACAGGTACAATGGGGTAGGTGACAGGTACAATGGGGGAGGGGAGGTACAATGGGGGAGGGGACAGGTACAATGTGGGGACGGGACAGGTACAATGTGGGGAGGCGACGTGTACAATCGGGGAGAGGACAGGTACAATGGGGTAGGGGACGGGTACAATGTGGGGAGGGGACAGGTACAATGTGGGGATGGACAGGTACAATGGGGCAGGGGACAGGTACAATGGAGGAGGGGACAGGTAGAATGGGGGAGGGGACAGGTACAATGGGGAGGGGGCAGGTGCAATGGGGGAGAGGACTGGTACAATGGGGGAGGGGACAGGTACAATGGGGGTAGTGGACAAGTACAATGGGGAGGGGATAGGTACAATGGGGGAGGGGACAGGTACAATGTGGGGAGTGGACAGGTACAATGGGGAGGGGACAGGTACAATGTGGAGAGTGGACAAGTACAATGGGTGAGGGGACAGGTACAATGGGGGAGGGGACAGGTACAATGGGGGGAATGGACAGGTACAATGGGGGACGGGACAGGTACAATGGGGGAGGGGACATGTACAATGGGGGAGGGGACAGGTACAATGGGGTAGGGGACATACAATGGGGGAGGGGACAGGTACAATGGGGGAGGGGACAGGTTCTCTGGGGGAGGGGACAGGTACAATTGGGGAGGGTACAGGTACCATGGGTGAGTGGACAGGAACAATGGGGGAGTGGACAGGAACAATGGGGGAGAGGACAGATACAATGGGGGAGGGGTCAGGTAAAATGGGGGAGGGGACAGGTACAATGGGGAGAGGACAGGTACAATGGGGGAGGGGACAGGTACAATGGAGAGGGGACAAGTACAAAGGGAGAGGGGACAGGTACATTGTGGGGAGAACAGGTACAATGGGGGAGGGGACAGGTACAATGTGGGGAGAGGACAGGTACAATGGGGGAGGGGACAGGTACAATGGGGGAGGTGACAGGTACAATGGGGGAGAGGACAGGTACAATGTGGGGATAGGACAGGTACAATGGGGGAGAGGACAGGTGCAATGGGGGAGGGGACAGGTACAATGCGGGAGGGGATAGGTACAATGGGGGAGAGGACAGGTACAATGTGGGGAGAGGACAGGTACAATGTGGGGAGGGGACAGGTACAATGGGGGAGTGGACAGGTGCAATATGGGGAGGGGACAGGTACAATGTGGGGAGTGGACAGGTACAATGGGGGAGGGGACAGGTACAATGGGGGAGGGGACAGGTACAATGTGGGAGGGGACAGGTACAATGTGGGGAGAGGACAGGTACAATAGAGGAGGGGACAGGTACAATGTGGGGAGTGGACAGGTACAATGGGGGACGGGACAGGTACAATGGGGAGGGGACAGGTACAATGTGGGAGGGGACAGGTACAATGTGGGGAGTGGACAGGTACGATGGGGGAGGGGACAGGTATGATGGGGGAGTGGACAGGTACAATGGGGGAGGGGACAGGTACAATGGGGGAGGGGACATGTACAATGGGGGAGGGGACAGGTACAATGGGGGAGGGGACAGGTACAATGGGGGAGGGAACAGGTACAATGGGGAGGGGACAGGTACAATGGGGGAGGGTCAGGTACAATGGGGGAGAGGACAGGTACAATGGAGGAGGGGACAGGTACAATTGCGGAGGGGACAGGTACAATGGGGGAGGGGACACGTTCTCTGGGGGAGGGGGGAGGTACAATTGGGAAGGGGACAGGTACAATATGGGGAGGGGACAGGTACAATGGGGAGAGGACAGGTACAATGGGGGAGGGGACATGTACAATGGGGGAGGGGACAGGTACAATGGGGGAGGGGACAGGTACAATGGGGGAGGGAACAGGTACAATGGGGAGGGGACAGGTACAATGGGGGAGGGTCAGGTACAATGGGGGAGAGGACAGGTACAATGGAGGAGGGGACAGGTACAATGGGGGAGGGGACAGGTACAATGGGGGAGGGGACAGGTACAATGGGGGAGGGGACAGGTACAATGGGGGAGGGAACAGGTACAATGGGGTGGGGACAGGTACAATGGGGGAGGGTCAGGTACAATGGGGGAGAGGACAGGTACAATGGAGGAGGGGACAGGTACAATGGCGGAGGGGACAGGTACAATGGGGGAGGGGACACGTTCTCTGGGGGAGGGGACAGGTACAATTGGGAAGGGGACAGGTACAATATGGGGAGGGGACAGGTACAATGGGGAGAGGACAGGTACAATGGGAGAGGGGACAGGTACAATGGGGGAGGGGACAGGTACAAAGGGAGAGGGGACAGGTACATTGAGCGGAGGACAGATACAATGGGAGAGGGGACAGGGACAATGGAGAGGGGACAGGTACAATGTGGGGAGAGGACAGGTACAATAGGGGAGGGGACAGGTACAATGTGGGGAGTGGACAGGTACAATGGGGGAGGGGACAGGTACAATGGGGGAGGGGACAGGTACAATGGGGGAGGGGACAGGTACAATGGGGGAGTGGACAGGTATAATGGGGAGGGGACAGGTACCATGGGGGAGGGGACAGGTATAATGGGGGAGGGGACAGGTACAATGGGGGAGGGGACAGGTACAATGGGGAGGGGACAGGTACAATGTGGGGAGTGGACAGGTACAATGTGGGAGTGGACAGGTACAATGGGGGAGGGGACAGGTACAATGGGGGAGGGGAAAGGTATAATGGGGGAGGGGACAGGTACCATGGGTGAGGGGACAGGTACAATGGGGGAGAGGACAGATACAATGGGGGAGGGGTCAGATACAATGGGGGAGGGGACAGGTACAATGTGGGAGGGGACAGGTACAATGGGGGAGGGGACAGGTACATTGGGGGGAGGACAGGTACAATGGGGGAGGGGACAGGTACAATGGGGGAGGGGATATGTACAATGGGGGAGAGGACAGGTACAATGTGGGGAGAGGACAGGTACAATGTGGGGAGGGGACAGGTACAATGGGGGAGTGGACAGGTACAATGTGGGGAGGGGACAGGTACAATGTGGGGAGTGGACAGGTACAATGGGGGAGGTGACGGGTACAATGGGGGAGAGGACAGGTACAATGGGGGAGGGGACAGGTACAATGTGGGAGGGGATAGGTACAATGGGGGAGAGGACAGGTACAATGTGGGGAGGGGACAGGTACAATGTGGGGAGTGGACAGGTACAATGGGGGAGGGGACAGGTACAATGTGGGAGGGGACAGGTACAATGTGGGGAGAGGACAGGTACAATGGGGGAGGGGACAGGTACAATGTGGGGAGGGGACAGGTATAATGGGGGAGTGGCCAGGTACAATGGGGGAGGGGACAGGTACAATGTGGGGAGTGGACAGGTACAATGGGGGAGGGGACAGGTATAATGGGGGAGTGGCCAGGTACAATGGGGGAGGGGACAGGTACAATGGGGGAGGGGACATGTACAATGGGGGAGAGACAGGTACAATGGAGGAGGGGACAGGTACAATGGGGAGGGGGCAGGTGCAATGGGGGAGAGGACTGGTACAATGTGGGAAGGGATTAGGTACAATGGGGGAGGGGATAGGTGCAATGTGGGGAGAGGAGAGGTACAATGTGGGGAGAGGACAGGTACAATGTGGGGAGTGGACAGGTACAATGTGGGAGAGGACAAGTACAATGGGGGAGGGGACAGGTACAATGTGGGAAGGGGTTTGGTACAATGGGGGAGGGGACAGGTACAATGTGGGGAGAAGACAGGTAGAATGTGGGGAGGGGACAGGTACAATGGAGGGAGGGGTCAGGTACAATGTGGGGAGTGGACAGGTAGATTGTGGGGAGGGGACAGGTACAATGGGTGAGGGGACAGGTACAATGGGGGTGGGGACAGGTACAATGTGGGGAGAGGACAGGTTTAATGTGGGAGGGGACAGGTACAATGGGGAAGGGGACATGTACAATGGGGGAGGGGACACGTACAATGGGGAGGGACATTTAAAATGTGGGAGGGGCAGGTACAATGGGGAGGGGCAGGTACAATGGGGGAGGGGACAGGTAAAATGGGGAGGGGACAGGTACAATGGGGAGGGGACAGGTACTATGTGTGGAGTGGACAGGTACAATGGGGGAGGGGACAAGTAAAATGGAGGAAGGGACAGGTACAATGGGGGAGGGGACAGGTACAATGGGGTAGGGGACATACAATGGGGAAATGGACAGGTACAATGGGGAGGGGACAGGTACAATGTGGGGAGTGGACAGGTACAATGGGGGTGGGGACAGGTACAATGGGGGAGGGGACAGGTACAATGGGGTAGGTGACAGGTACAATGGGGGAGGGGAGGTACAATGGGGGAGGGGACAGGTACAATGTGGGGACGGGACAGGTACAATGTGGGGAGGCGACGTGTACAATCGGGGAGAGGACAGGTACAATGGGGTAGGGGACGGGTACAATGTGGGGAGGGGACAGGTACAATGTGGGGATGGACAGGTACAATGGGGCAGGGGACAGGTACAATGGAGGAGGGGACAGGTAGAATGGGGGAGGGGACAGGTACAATGGGGAGGGGGCAGGTGCAATGGGGGAGAGGACTGGTACAATGGGGGAGGGGACAGGTACAATGGGGGTAGTGGACAAGTACAATGGGGAGGGGATAGGTACAATGGGGGAGGGGACAGGTACAATGTGGGGAGTGGACAGGTACAATGGGGAGGGGACAGGTACAATGTGGAGAGTGGACAAGTACAATGGGTGAGGGGACAGGTACAATGGGGGAGGGGACAGGTACAATGGGGGGAATGGACAGGTACAATGGGGGACGGGACAGGTACAATGGGGGAGGGGACATGTACAATGGGGGAGGGGACAGGTACAATGGGGTAGGGGACATACAATGGGGGAGGGGACAGGTACAATGGGGGAGGGGACAGGTTCTCTGGGGGAGGGGACAGGTACAATTGGGGAGGGTACAGGTACCATGGGTGAGTGGACAGGAACAATGGGGGAGTGGACAGGAACAATGGGGGAGAGGACAGATACAATGGGGGAGGGGTCAGGTAAAATGGGGGAGGGGACAGGTACAATGGGGAGAGGACAGGTACAATGGGGGAGGGGACAGGTACAATGGAGAGGGGACAAGTACAAAGGGAGAGGGGACAGGTACATTGTGGGGAGAACAGGTACAATGGGGGAGGGGACAGGTACAATGTGGGGAGAGGACAGGTACAATGGGGGAGGGGACAGGTACAATGGGGGAGGTGACAGGTACAATGGGGGAGAGGACAGGTACAATGTGGGGATAGGACAGGTACAATGGGGGAGAGGACAGGTGCAATGGGGGAGGGGACAGGTACAATGCGGGAGGGGATAGGTACAATGGGGGAGAGGACAGGTACAATGTGGGGAGAGGACAGGTACAATGTGGGGAGGGGACAGGTACAATGGGGGAGTGGACAGGTGCAATATGGGGAGGGGACAGGTACAATGTGGGGAGTGGACAGGTACAATGGGGGAGGGGACAGGTACAATGGGGGAGGGGACAGGTACAATGTGGGAGGGGACAGGTACAATGTGGGGAGAGGACAGGTACAATAGAGGAGGGGACAGGTACAATGTGGGGAGTGGACAGGTACAATGGGGGACGGGACAGGTACAATGGGGAGGGGACAGGTACAATGTGGGAGGGGACAGGTACAATGTGGGGAGTGGACAGGTACGATGGGGGAGGGGACAGGTATGATGGGGGAGTGGACAGGTACAATGGGGGAGGGGACAGGTACAATGGGGGAGGGGACATGTACAATGGGGGAGGGGACAGGTACAATGGGGGAGGGGACAGGTACAATGGGGGAGGGAACAGGTACAATGGGGAGGGGACAGGTACAATGGGGGAGGGTCAGGTACAATGGGGGAGAGGACAGGTACAATGGAGGAGGGGACAGGTACAATTGCGGAGGGGACAGGTACAATGGGGGAGGGGACACGTTCTCTGGGGGAGGGGGGAGGTACAATTGGGAAGGGGACAGGTACAATATGGGGAGGGGACAGGTACAATGGGGAGAGGACAGGTACAATGGGGGAGGGGACATGTACAATGGGGGAGGGGACAGGTACAATGGGGGAGGGGACAGGTACAATGGGGGAGGGAACAGGTACAATGGGGAGGGGACAGGTACAATGGGGGAGGGTCAGGTACAATGGGGGAGAGGACAGGTACAATGGAGGAGGGGACAGGTACAATGGGGGAGGGGACAGGTACAATGGGGGAGGGGACAGGTACAATGGGGGAGGGAACAGGTACAATGGGGTGGGGACAGGTACAATGGGGGAGGGTCAGGTACAATGGGGGAGAGGACAGGTACAATGGAGGAGGGGACAGGTACAATGGCGGAGGGGACAGGTACAATGGGGGAGGGGACACGTTCTCTGGGGGAGGGGACAGGTACAATTGGGAAGGGGACAGGTACAATATGGGGAGGGGACAGGTACAATGGGGAGAGGACAGGTACAATGGGAGAGGGGACAGGTACAATGGGGGAGGGGACAGGTACAAAGGGAGAGGGGACAGGTACATTGAGCGGAGGACAGATACAATGGGAGAGGGGACAGGGACAATGGAGAGGGGACAGGTACAATGTGGGGAGAGGACAGGTACAATAGGGGAGGGGACAGGTACAATGTGGGGAGTGGACAGGTACAATGGGGGAGGGGACAGGTACAATGGGGGAGGGGACAGGTACAATGGGGGAGGGGACAGGTACAATGGGGGAGTGGACAGGTATAATGGGGAGGGGACAGGTACCATGGGGGAGGGGACAGGTATAATGGGGGAGGGGACAGGTACAATGGGGGAGGGGACAGGTACAATGGGGAGGGGACAGGTACAATGTGGGGAGTGGACAGGTACAATGTGGGAGTGGACAGGTACAATGGGGGAGGGGACAGGTACAATGGGGGAGGGGAAAGGTATAATGGGGGAGGGGACAGGTACCATGGGTGAGGGGACAGGTACAATGGGGGAGAGGACAGATACAATGGGGGAGGGGTCAGATACAATGGGGGAGGGGACAGGTACAATGTGGGAGGGGACAGGTACAATGGGGGAGGGGACAGGTACATTGGGGGGAGGACAGGTACAATGGGGGAGGGGACAGGTACAATGGGGGAGGGGATATGTACAATGGGGGAGAGGACAGGTACAATGTGGGGAGAGGACAGGTACAATGTGGGGAGGGGACAGGTACAATGGGGGAGTGGACAGGTACAATGTGGGGAGGGGACAGGTACAATGTGGGGAGTGGACAGGTACAATGGGGGAGGTGACGGGTACAATGGGGGAGAGGACAGGTACAATGGGGGAGGGGACAGGTACAATGTGGGAGGGGATAGGTACAATGGGGGAGAGGACAGGTACAATGTGGGGAGGGGACAGGTACAATGTGGGGAGTGGACAGGTACAATGGGGGAGGGGACAGGTACAATGTGGGAGGGGACAGGTACAATGTGGGGAGAGGACAGGTACAATGGGGGAGGGGACAGGTACAATGTGGGGAGGGGACAGGTATAATGGGGGAGTGGCCAGGTACAATGGGGGAGGGGACAGGTACAATGTGGGGAGTGGACAGGTACAATGGGGGAGGGGACAGGTATAATGGGGGAGTGGCCAGGTACAATGGGGGAGGGGACAGGTACAATGGGGGAGGGGACATGTACAATGGGGGAGAGACAGGTACAATGGAGGAGGGGACAGGTACAATGGGGAGGGGACAGGTACAATGGGGGAGGGGACAGGTACAATGTGGAGGGGACAGGTACAATGGGGAGGGTCAGGTACAATGGGGGAGAGGACAGGTTCTCTGGGGGAGGGAACAAGTACAATTGGGGAGGGGACAGGTACAATATGGGGAGGGGGCAGGTACAATGTGGAGGGGACAGGTACAATGGGGGAGGGGACAGGTACAATGTGGAGAGGGGACAGGTACAATGTGGGGAGTGGACAGGTACAATGGGGGAGTGGACAGGTATAATGGGGGAAGGGACAGCTACAATGGGGAAGGGGCAGGTACAATGGGGGAGAGGACAGATACAATGGGGGAGGGGACAGGTACAATGGGGGAGGGGACAGGTACAATGGGGAGAGGACAGGTACAATGGGGGAGGGGACAGGTACAATGGGGGAGGGGACAGGTACAAAGGGAGAGGGGACAGGTACTTTGGGCGGAGGACAGATACAATGGGGGAGGGGACAGGTACAATGGGTGAGGGGACAGGTACAATGTGGGGAGTGGACAGATACAATGGGGGAGTGGACAGGTACACTGGGGAGGGGACAGGTACAATGTGGGGAGTGGACTGGTACAATGTGGGAGTGGACAGGTACAATGGGGGAGGGGACAGGTACAATGGGGGAGGGGAAAGGTATAATGGGGAGGGGACAGGTACCATGGGTGAGGGGACAGGTACAATGGGGGAGAGGACAGATACAATGGGGGAGGGGACAGGTACAATGGGGGAGGGGACAGGTACAATGTGGGAGGGGACAGGTACAGTGGGGAGGGGACAGGTACAATTGTGGAGGGGACAGGTTCAATTGGAGAGGGGACAGGTACATTGGGCGGAGGACAGGTACAATGGGGAGTTGATGGGTACAATGGGGGAGGGGACAGGTACAATGTTGGGAGAGGACAGGTACAATGGTGGAGGGGACAGGTAAAATGGGGGAAGTGACAGGTACAATGGGGGAGAGGACAGGTACAATGTGGGGAGAGGACAGGTACAATGGGGGAGAGGACAGGTACAATGGGGGAGGGGACAGGTACAATGGGGGAGGGGACAGGTACAATGAGGGAGAGGACAGGGACAATGTGGGGAGTGGACAGGTACAATGGGGAGGGGACAGGTACAATGGGGGAGGGGACAGGTACAATGTGGGAGGGGACAGTTCCAAAGTGGGGAGTGGACAGGTACAATGGAGGAGGGGACAGGTACAATGCGGGGAGTGGACAGGTACAATGGGGGAGTGGACAGGTACAATGGGGGAGGGGACAGGTACAATGGGGGAGGGGACAGGTACAATGTGAGGAGGGAACAGGTACAATGTGGGGAGGGGACAGGTACAATGGGTGAGGGCACAGGTACAGTGGGGGAGGGGACAGGTACAATGTGGGAGGCGACAGGTACAACGTGGGGAGTGGACAAGTTCAATGGGGGAGGGGACAGGTACAATGGGGGAGGGGACAGGTACAATGTGGGGAGGGGACAGGTGCAATGGTGGAGGGGACAGGTACAATGTGGGGAGTGGACAGGTACATTGGAGGAGTGGACAGGTACAATGGGGGAGGGGACAGGTACAATGGGGCAGGGGACAGGTACAATGGGGGAGGGGACAGGTACAATGTGGGGAATGGACAGGTACAATGGGGGAGGGGACAGGTACAATGGGGGAGGGGACATGTACAATGGGGGAGGGGACAGGTACAATGGGGGAGGGGACAGGTACAATGGGGGAGGGGACAGGTACAATGGAGAGGGGACAGGTACAATGGGGGATAGGACAGGTACAATGGGGAAGGGGACAGGTACAATAATGGAGGGGACAGGTACAATGGGAGAGGGGACAGGTACAATGTGGGGAGAGGACAGGTACAATGGGGGAGGGGACAGGTACAATGGGGGAGGGGACAGGTACAATGGGGGTGAGGACAGGTACAATGTGGGGAGAGGACAGATACAATGGGGGAGAGGACAGGTACAATGTGGGGAGGGGACAGGTACAATGTGGGGAGGGGACAGGTACAATGGGTGAGGGCACAGGTACAATGGGTGAGGGGACAGGTACAATGGGGGAGGGGACAGGTACAATGTGGGGAGTGGACAGGTACAATGTGGGAGGGGACAGGTATAATGTGGGGAGTGGACAGGTACAATGGGGGAGGGGACAGGTACAATGTGGGGAGTGGACAGGTACAACGGGGAGGGGACAGGTACAATGGGGGAGGGGACAGGTACAATGGGGGAAGGGACAGGTACAATGGGGGAGGGGACAGGTGCAATTGGGGAGGGGACAGGTACAATGGGGAGGGGACAAGTACAAAGGGAGAGGGGACAGGTACATTGGGGGGAGGACAGGTACAATGGGGGAGGGGACAGGTCCACTGGGGGAGGTGACAGGTACAATGGGGGAGAGGACAGGTACAATGTGGGGAGAGGACAGGTACAATGTGGGGAGAGGGCAGGTACAATGGGGGAGGGGACAGGTACAATGGGGGAGGGGACAGGTACAATGGGGGAGGGGACAGGTACAATGGGGGAGGGGACAGGTACAATGGGGGAGGGGACAGGTACAATGGGGGAGGGGACAGGTACTTTGGGCGGAGGACAGATACAATGGGGGAGGGGACAGGTACAATGGGTGAGGGGACAGGTACAATGTGGGGAGTGGACAGATACAATGGGGGAGTGGACAGGTACACTGGGGAGGGGACAGGTACAATGTGGGGAGTGGACTGGTACAATGTGGGAGTGGACAGGTACAATGGGGGAGGGGACAGGTACAATGGGGGAGGGGAAAGGTATAATGGGGAGGGGACAGGTACCATGGGTGAGGGGACAGGTACAATGGGGGAGAGGACAGATACAATGGGGGAGGGGACAGGTACAATGGGGGAGGGGACAGGTACAATGTGGGAGGGGACAGGTACAATGGGGAGGGGACAGGTACAATTGTGGAGGGGACAGGTTCAATTGGAGAGGGGACAGGTACATTGGGCGGAGGACAGGTACAATGGGGAGTTGATGGGTACAATGGGGGAGGGGACAGGTACAATGTTGGGAGAGGACAGGTACAATGGTGGAGGGGACAGGTAAAATGGGGGAAGTGACAGGTACAATGGGGGAGAGGACAGGTACAATGTGGGGAGAGGACAGGTACAATGGGGGAGAGGACAGGTACAATGGGGGAGGGGACAGGTACAATGGGGGAGGGGACAGGTACAATGAGGGAGAGTACAGGGACAATGTGGGGAGAGGGCAGGTACAATGGGGGAGAGGACAGGTACAATGTGGGGACGGGACAGGTACAATGGGGGAGGGGACAGGTACAATGCGGGGAGTGGACAGGTACAATGGGGAGGGGACAGGTACAATGGGGGAGGGGACAGGTACAATGTGGGAGGGGACAGTTCCAAAGTGGGGAGTGGACAGGTACAATGGAGGAGGGGACAGGTACAATGCGGGGAGTGGACAGGTACAATGGGGGAGTGGACAGGTACAATGGGGGAGGGGACAGGTACAATGGGGGAGGGGACAGGTACAATGTGAGGAGGGAACAGGTACAATGTGGGGAGGGGACAGGTACAATGGGTGAGGGCACAGGTACAATGGGGGAGGGGACAGGTACAATGTGGGAGGCGACAGGTACAACGTGGGGAGTGGACAAGTTCAATGGGGGAGGGGACAGGTACAATGGGGGAGGGGACAGGTACAATGTGGGGAGGGGACAGGTGCAATGGTGGAGGGGACAGGTACAATGTGGGGAGTGGACAGGTACATTGGAGGAGTGGACAGGTACAATGGGGGAGGGGACAGGTACAATGGGGCAGGGGACAGGTACAATGGGGGAGGGGACAGGTACAATGTGGGGAATGGACAGGTACAATGGGGGAGGGGACAGGTACAATGGGGGAGGGGACATGTACAATGGGGGAGGGGACAGGTACAATGGTGGAGGGGACAGGTACAATGGGGGAGGGGACAGGTACAATGGGGAGGGGACAGGTACAATGGGGGATAGGACAGGTACAATGGGGAAGGGGACAGGTACAATAATGGAGGGGACAGGTACAATGGGAGAGGGGACAGGTACAATGTGGGGAGAGGACAGGTACAATGGGGGAGGGGACAGGTACAATGGGGGAGGGGACAGGTACAATGGGGGTGAGGACAGGTACAATGTGGGGAGAGGACAGATACAATGGGGGAGAGGACAGGTACAATGTGGGGAGGGGACAGGTACAATGTGGGGAGGGGACAGGTACAATGGGTGAGGGCACAGGTACAATGGGTGAGGGGACAGGTACAATGGGGGAGGGGACAGGTACAATGTGGGGAGTGGACAGGTACAATGTGGGAGGGGACAGGTATAATGTGGGGAGTGGACAGGTACAATGGGGGAGGGGACAGGTACAATGGGGGAAGGGACAGGTACAATGGGGGAGGGGACAGGTACAATTGGGGAGGGGACAGGTTCTCTGGGGGAGGGGACAGGTGCAATTGGGGAGGGGACAGGTACAATGGGGAGGGGACAAGTACAAAGGGAGAGGGGACAGGTACATTGGGGGGGAGGACAGGTACAATGGGGGAGGGGACAGGTCCACTGGGGGAGGTGACAGGTACAATGGGGGAGAGGACAGGTACAATGTGGGGAGAGGACAGGTACAATGTGGGGAGAGGACAGGTACAATGGGGGAGGGGACAGGTACAATGGGGGAGGGGACAGGTACAATGGGGGAGTGGACAGGTACAATGGGGGAGGGGACAGGTACAATGGGGGAGGGGACAGGTACAATGGGGGAGGGGACAGGTACAATGTGTGGAATGGACAGGTACAATGGGGGAGGGGACAGGTACAATGTGGGAGGCGACAGGTACAATTTGGGGAGGGGACAGGTACAATGTGGGGCATGGACATGTACAATGGGGGAGGGGACAGGTACAATGTGGGGAGTGGACAGGTACAATGGGGGAGGGGACAGGTACAATGTGGGGAGTGGACAGGTACAATGGGGGAGTGTACAGGTACAATGGGGGAGGGGACAGGTACAATGGGGGAGGGGACAGGTACAATGGGGGAGGGGACAGGTACAATGTGGGGAATGGACAGGTACAATGGGGGAGGGGACAGGGACAATGGGGGAGGGGACATGTACAATGGGGGATGGGACAGGTACAATGGGGGAGGGGACAGGTACAATGGGGGAGGGGACAGATACAATGGGGAGGGGACAGGTACAATGGGGGAGGAGACAGGAACAATGGGGGATAGGACAGGTACAATGGGGAAGGGGACTGGTACAATAATGGAGGGGACAGGTACAATGGGGGAGGGGACAGGTACAATGTGGGGAGAGGACAGGTACAATGGGGGAGGGGACAGGTACAATGGGGGAGGGGACAGGTACAATGGGGGTGAGGACAGGTACAATGTGGGGAGAGGACAGATACAATGGGGGAGGGGACAGGTACAATGGGGGAGGGGACAGGTACAATGTGGGAGGGGACAGGTACAATGTGGGGAGTGGACAGGTACAATGGGGGAGGGGACAGGTATGATGGGGGAGTGGACAGGTACAATGGGGGAGGGGACAGGTACAATGGGGGAGGGGACATGTACAATGGGGGAGGGGACAGGTACAATGGGGGAGGGGACAGGTACAATGGGGGAGGGGACAGGTACAATGGGGAGGGGACAGGTACAATGGGGGAGGGTCAGGTACAATGGGGGAGAGGACAGGTACAATGGAGGAGGGGACAGGTACAATGGCGGAGGGGACAGGTACAATGGGGGAGGGGACAGGTTCTCTGGGGGAGGAGACAGGTACAATTGGGGAGGGGACAGGTACAATATGGGGAGGGGACAGGTACAATGGGGAGAGGACAGGTACAATGGGAGAGGGGACAGGTACAATGGGGGAGGGGACAGGTACAAAGGGAGAGGGGACAGGTACATTGAGCGGAGGACAGATACAATGGGGGAGGGTACAGGGACAATGGGGAGGGGACAGGTACAATGTGGGGAGAGGACAGGTACAATAGGGGAGGGGACAGGTACAATGTGGGGAGTGGACATGTACAATGGGGGAGGGGACAGGTACAATGGTGGAGGGGACAGGTACAATGGGGGAGTGGACAGGTATAATGGGGAGGGGACAGGTACCATGGGGGAGGGGACAGGTATAATGGGGGAGGGGACAGGTACAATGGGGGAGGGGACAGGTACAATGGGGGAGAGGACAGATTCAATGGGGGAGGGGACAGGTACAATGGGGGAGGGGACAGGTACAATGGGGAGAGGACAGGTACAATGGTGGAAGGGACAGGTACAATGGGGGAGGGGACAGGTACAATGGGGAGGGGACAGGTACAATGTGGGGAGTGGACAGGTACAATGTGGGAGTGGACAGGTACAATGGGGGAGGGGACGGGTACAATGGGGGAGGGGAAAGTTATAATGGGGGAGGGGACAGGTACCATGGGTGAGGGGACAGGTACAATGGGGGAGAGGACAGATACAATGGGGGAGGGGACAGATACAATGGGGGAGGGGACAGGTACAATGTGGGAGGGGACAGGTACAATGGGGGAGGGGACAGGTACAATGTGGGGAGGGGACAGGTACAATGTGGGGAGTGGACAGGTACAATGGGGGATGTGACGGGTACAATGGGGGAGAGGACAGGTACAATGGGGGAGGGGACAGGTACAATGTGGGAGGGGATAGGTACAATGGGGGAGAGGACAGGTACAATGTGGGGAGGGGACAGGTACAATGGGGGAGTGGACAGGTACAATGTGGGGAGGGGACAGGTACAATGTGGGGAGTGGACAGGTACAATGGGGGAGGGGACAGGTACAATGGGGGAGGGGACAGGTACAATGGGGGAGGGGACAGGTACAATGTGTGGAGTGGACAGGTACAATAGAGGAGGAGACAGGTACAATGTGGGGAGTGGACAGGTACAATAGGGGAGGGGACAGGTACAATGGGGGAGGGGACAGGTCCAATGTGGGAGGGGACAGGTACAATGTGGGGAGTGGACAGGTACAATGGGGGAGGGGACAGGTACAATGTGGGGAGTGGACAGGTACAATGGGGGAGGGGACAGGTATAATGGGGGAGTGGACAGGTACAATTGGGGAGGGGACAGGTACAATGGGGGAGGGGACATGTACAATGGGGGAGAGACAGGTACAATGGAGGAGGGGACAGGTACAATGGGGAGGGGACAGGTACAATGGGGGAGGGGACAGGTACAATGGGGAAGGGTCAGGTACAATGGGGGAGAGGACAGGTACAATGGGGGAGGGGACAGGTACAATGGCGGAGGGGACAGGTACAATGGGGGAGGGGACAGGTTCTCTTGGGGAGGGAACAGGTACAATTGGGGAGGGGACAGGTACAATATGGGGAGTGGACAGGTATAATGGGGGAAGGGACAGCTACAATGGGGAAGGGGGCAGGTACAATGGGGGAGAGGACAGATAAAATGGGGGAGGGGACAGGTACAATGGGGGAGGGGACAGGTACAATGGGGGAGGGGACAGGTACAATGGGGAGAGGACAGGTACAATGGGGGAGGGGACAGGTACAATGGGGGAGGGGACAGGTACAAAGGGAGAGGGGACAGGTACATTGGGCGGAGGACAGATACAATGGGGGAGGGGACAGGTACATTGGGGGAGGGGACAGGTACAATGTGGGGAGTGGACAGATACAATGGGGGAGGGGACAGGTACACTGGGGAGGGGACAGGTACAATGTGGGGAGTGGACAGGTACAATGTGGGAGTGGACAGGTACAATGGGGGAGGGGACAGGTACAATGGGGGAGGGGAAAGGTATAATGGGGAGGGGACAGGTACCATGGGTTAGGGGACAGGTACAATGGGGGAGAGGACAGATACAATGGGGGAGGGGACAGGTACAATGGGGGAGGGGACAGGTACAATGTGGGAGGGGACAGGTACAATGGGGAGGGGACAGGTATAATGGGGGAGGGGACAGGTACAATTGTGGAGGGGACAGGTTCAATTGGAGAGGGGACAGGTACATTGGGCGGAGGACAGGTACAATGGGGAGGGGACGGGTACAATGGGGAGGGGACAGGTACAATGTGGGGAGAGGACAGGTACAATGGGGGAGGGGACAGGTAAAATGGGGGAAGTGACAGGTACAATGGGGGAGAGGACAGGTACAATGTGGGGAGAGGACAGGTACAATGGGGGAGAGGACAGGTACAATGGGGGAGGGGACAGGTACAATGGGGAGGGGACAGGTACAATGAGGGAGAGGACAGGTACAATGTGGGGAGAGGGCAGGTACAATGGGGGAGAGGATAGGTACAATGTGGGGAGGGGACAGGTACAATGGGGGAGGGGACAGGTACAATGCGGGGAGGGGACAGGTACAATGGGGAGGGGACAGGTACAATGGGGGAGGGGCCAGGTACAATGTGGGAGGGGACAGTTCCAAAGTGGGGAGTGGACAGGTACAATGGAGGAGGGGACAGTTACAATGCGGGGAGTGGACAGGTACAATGGGGGAGTGGACAGGTACAATGGGGGAGGGGACAGGTACAATGGGGGAGGGGACAGGTACAATGTGAGGAGGGAACAGGTACAATGTGGGGAGGGCACAGGTACAATGGGGGAGGGGACAGGTACAACGTGGGGAGTGGACAAGTTCAATGGGGGAGGGGACAGGTACAATGTGGGGAGTGGACAGGTAAATTGAAGGAGAGGACAGGTACAATGGGGGAGGGGACAGGTACAATGGGGGAGGGGACAGGTACAATGGGGGAGGGGACAGGTACAATGTGGGGAATGGACAGGTACAATGGGGGAGGGGACAGGTACAATGGGGGAGGGGACATGTACAATGGGGGAGGGGACAGGTACAATGGTGGAGGGGACAGGTACAATGTGGGGAGTGGACAGGTACATTGAAGGAGTGGACAGGTACAATGGGGGAGTGGACAGGTACAATGGGGGAGGGGACAGGTACAATGGGGGAGGGGACAGGTACAATGTGGGGAATGGGCAGGTACAATGGGGGAGGGGACAGGTACAATGGGGGAGGGGACATGTACAATGGGGGAGGGGACAGGTACAATGGGGGAGGGGACAGGTACAATGGGGGAGGGGACAGGTACAATGGGGAGGGGACAGGTACAATGGGGGATAGGACAGGTACAATGGGGAAGGGGACAGGTACAATAATGGAGGGGACAGGTACAATGGGAGAGGGGACAGGTACAATGTGGGGAGAGGACAGGTACAATGGGGGAGGGGACAGGTACAATGGGGGAGGGGACAGCTACAATGGGGGTGAGGACAGGTACAATGTGGGGAGAGGACAGATACAATGGGGGAGAGGACAGGTACAATGTGGGGAGGGGACAGGTACAATGTGGGTAGGGACAGGTACAATGGGTGAGGGCACAGGTACAATGGGTGAGGGGACAGGTACAATGGGGGAGGGGACAGGTACAATGTGGGGAGTGGACAGGTACAATGTGGGCGGGGACAGGTATAATGTGGGGAGTGGACAGGTACAATGGGGGAGGGGACAGGTACAATGTGGGGAGTGGACAGGTACAACGGGGAGGGGACAGGTACAATGGGGGAGGGGACAGGTACAATGGGGGAAGGGACAGGTACAATGGGGGAGGGGACAGGTACAATTGGGGAGGGGACAGGTTCTCTGGGGGAGGGGACAGGTACAATTGGGGAGGGGACAGGTACAATGGGGAGGGGACAAGTACAAAGGGAGAGGGGACAGGTACATTGGGGGGGAGGACAGGTACAATGGGGGAGGGGACAGGTACACTGGGGGAGGTGACAGGTAAATGGGGGAGAGGACAGGTACAATGTGGGGAGAGGACAGGTACAATGGGGGAGAGGACAGGTACAATGGGGGAGTGGACAGGTACAATGGGGGAGGGGACAGGTACAATGGGGGAGGGGACAGGTACAATGGGGGAGGGGACAGGTACAATGGGGGAGGGGACAGGTACAATGTGTGGAATGGACAGGTACAATGGGGGAGAGGACAGGTACAATGGGGGAGGGGACAGGTACAATGGGGGAGTGGACAGGTACAATGGGGGAGGGGACAGGTACAATGGGGGAGGGGACAGGTACAATGGGGGAGGGGACAGGTACAATGGGGGAGCGGACAGGTACAATTGGGAGGGGACAGGTACAATGTGTGGAATGGACAGGTACAATGGGGGAGAGGACAGGTACAATGGGGGAGAGGACAGTTACAATGTGAGGAGGGAACAGGTACAATGTGGGGAGGGGGCAGGTACAATGGGTGAGGGCACTGGTACAATGGGGGAGGGGACAGGTACAATGTGGGAGGCGACAGGTACAATGTGGGGAGGGGACAGGTACAATGTGGGGCATGGACATGTACAATGGGGGAGGGGACAGGTACAATGTGGGGAGTGGACAGGTACAATGGGGGAGGGGACAGGTACAATGTGTGGAGTGGACAGGTACAATGGGGGAGGGGACAGGTACAATGGGGGAGGGGACAGGTATAATGGGGGAGGGGACAGGTACAATGGGGGAGGGGACAGGTACAATGTGGGGAATGGACAGGTACAATGGGGGAGGGGACAGGGACAATGGGGGAGGGGACATGTACAATGGGGGAGGGGACAGGTACAATGGGGGAGGGGACAGGTACAATGGGGAGGGGACAGATACAATGGGGAGGGGACAGGTACAATGGGGAGGGGACAGGTACAATGGGGGAGGTGATAGGTACAATGGGGGAGAGGACAGGTACAATGTGGGGAGTGGACAGGTACAATGTGGGCGGGGACAGGTACCATGTGGGGAGTGGACAGGTACAATGGGGAGGGGACAGGTACAATGTGGGGAGTGGACAGGTACAACGGGGAGGGGACAGGTACAATGGGGAGGGGACAGGTACAATTGGGGAAGGGACAGGTACAAAGGGGGAGGGGACAGGTACAATGGGGGAGGGGACAGGTTCTCTGGGGGAGGGTACAGGTACAATTGGGGAGGGGACAGGTACCATGGGGGAGTGGACAGGAACAATGGGGGAGTGGACAGGAACAATGGGGGAGAGGACAGATACAATGGGGGCGGGGACAGGTTCAAAGGGGGAGAGGACAGGTACAATGGGGGAGGGGACAGGTACAATGGGGGAGGGGACAGGTACAATGTGGGGAGTGGACAGGAACAATGGGGGAGAGGACAGCTACAATGGGGGAGCGGACACTTACAATGGGGAGAGGACAGGTACAATGGGGGAGGGGAAAGGTACAATGGGGGAGGACAGGTACAATGGGGGAGGGGACAGGTACACTGGGGGAGGGGACAGGTACAATGTGGGGAGAGGACAGGTACAATGGGGGAGGGGACAGGTACAATGGGGGAGGGGACAGGTACAATGGGGGAGGGGACAGGTACAATGGGGGAGGGGACAGGAACAATGGCGGAGGGGACAGGTACAATGGGGGAGAGGACAGGTACAATGGGGGAGGGGACAGGTACAATGGGGGTGACAGGTACAATGTGGGGAGGGGACAGGTACAATGGGGAGAAGACAGGTACAATGGGGGAGGTGACAGGTACAATGGCGGAGGGGACAGGTACAATGGGGGAGGGGACAGGTACAATGGGGGAGGGGACAGGTTCTCTGGGGGAGGGGACAGGTACAATTGGGGAGGGGACAGGTAAAATGTGGGGAGGGGACAGGTACAATGGGGAGGGGACAGGTACAATGGGGGAGGGGACAGGTACAATGTGTAGAGGGGACAGGTACAATGTGGGGAGTGGACAGGTACAATGGGGGAGGGGACAGGTACAATGGGGAGGTGACAGGTACAATGGGGGAGAGGACAGGTACAATGTGGGGAGGGGACAGGTACAATGGGGGAGAGGACAGGTACAAAGGGGGAGGAGACAGGTACAATGGGAGATGGGACAGGTACAATGGGGGAGAGGACAGGTACAATGGGGGAGAGGACAGGTACAATGTGGGGAGAGGACAGATACAATGGGGGAGAGGACAGGTACAATGTGGAGAGGGGACAGGTACAATGGGGGAGTGGACAGGTACAATGTGGGGAGGGGACAGGTACAATGTGGGGAGTGGACAGGTACAATGGTGGAGGGGACGGGTACAATGGGGGAGGGGACAGGTACAATGGGGAGGGGACAGGTACAACGTGGGAGGGGACAGGTACAATGTGGGGAGTGGACAGGTACAATGGGGGAGGGGACAGGTACAATGTGGGGAGTGGACAGGTACAATGGGGGAGGGGACAGGTACAATGGGGGAGGGGACAGGTACAATGGGGAGGGGAGAGGTACAATGGGGGAGGGGACAGGTATAATGGGGGAGGGGACAGGTACAATGGGGGAGCGGACAGGGACAAATTGGGGAGTGGACAGGTACAATGGGGGAGGGGACAGGTACAATGGGTGAGGGGACAGGTACAATGGGGGAGGGAACAGGTATAATGGTAGAGCGGACAGGTACAATGGGGGAGGGGACAGGTACAATGGGGGAGGGGACAGGTACAATGGGGAGGGGACAGGTACAATGGGGGAGGGGACAGGTATAATGGGGAAGAGGACAGGTACAATTGCGGAGGAGACAGGTACAATGGGGGAGGGGACAGGTACAATGGGGGAGGGGACAGGTTCTCTGGGGGAGGGGACAGGTACAGTTGGGGAGGGGACAGGTACAATGTGGGGAGGGGACAGGTACAATGGGAGTGGACAGGTACAATGGGGGAGGGGACAGGTACAATGTGGAGAGGGGACAGGAACAATGTGGGGAGTGGACAGGTACAATGGGGGAGGGGACAGTTACAATGTGGGGAGGGGACAGGTACAATGGGGGAGTGGACAGGTACAATGTGGGGAGGGGACAGGTACAATGTGGGGAGTGGACAGGTACAATGGGGAAGGGGACAGTTACAATGGAGGAGGGGACAGGTACAATGGGGGAGGGGACAGGTACAATGTGGGGAGTGGACTGTACAATGTGGGAGGGGACAGGTACAATGTGGGGAGTGGACAGGTACAATAGGGAGGGGACAGGTACAATGTGGGGAGGGGACAGGTACAATGGCGGAGGGGACAGGTACAATGGGGGAGGGGACAGGTACAATGGGGGAGTGGACAGGTACAATGGGGGAGGGGACAGGTACGATGGGGGAGGGGACAGGTTCAATGGGGGAGAGGACAGATACAATGGGGGAGGGGACAGGTACAATGTGGGAGGGGACAGGTACAATGTGGGGAGTGGACAGGTACAATGGGGGAGGGGACAGGTACAATGTGGGGAGTGGACAGGTACAATGGGGAGGGGACAGGTATAATGGGTGAGGGGACAGGTACAATGTGGGGAGTGGACAGGTACAATGGGGGAGGGGACAGGTACAATGGGGGAGGGGACATGTACAATGGGGAGGGGACAGGTACAATGGGGGAGGGGACAGGTACAATGGGGGAGGGGACAGGTACAATGGGGAGGGGACAGGTACAATGGTGAGGCTCAGGTACAATGGGGGAGAGGACAGGTACAATGGGGGAGGGGACAGGTACAATGGCAGAGGGGACAGGTACAATGGGGGAGGGAACAGGTTCTCTGCAGGAGGGGACAGGTGCAATGGGGGAGGGGACAGGTACAATGTGGGGAGAGGACAGGTACAATGTGCGGAGAGGACAGGTACAATGGGGGAGAGGACAGGTACAAAGGGGGAGGAGACAGGTACAATGGGGGAGGGGACAGGTACAATGGGGGAGAGGACAGGTACAATGTGGGGAGAGGACAGATACAATGGGGGAGAGGACAGGTACAATGTGGGGAGGGGACAGGTACAATGGGGGAGTGGACAGGTACAATGTGGGGAGGGGACAGGTACAATGTGGGGAGTGGACAGGTACAATGGTGGAGGGGACAGGTACAATGGGGGAGGCGACAGGTACAATGGGGGAGGGGACAGGTACAATGTGGGAGGGGACAGGTACAATGTGGGGAGTGGACAGGTACAATGGGGGAGTGGACAGGTACAATGGGGGAGGGGACAGGTACAATGTGGGGAGTGGACAGGTACAATGGGGGAGGGGACAGGTACAATGGGGGAGGGGACAGGTACAATGGGGAGGGGAGAGGTACAATGGGGGAGGGGACAGGTATAATGGGGGAGGGGACAGGTACAATGTGGGGAGTGGACAGGTACAATGGGGGAGGGGACAGGTACAATGGGGGAGGGGACAGGTACAATGGGGGAGGGGACAGGTACAATGGGAGAGGGGACGGGTACAATGGGGGAGGGGACAGGTACAATGGGGGAGGGGACAGGTACAATAGGGAGGGGACAGGTACAATGGGGGAGGGGACAGGTATAATGGGGGAGAGGACAGGTACAATTGCGGGGGGGGGACAGGTACAATGGGGGAGGGGACAGGTACAATGCGGGAGGGGACATGTTCTCTGGGGGAGGGGACAGGTACAGTTGGGGAGGGGACAGGTACAATGTGGGGAGGGGACAGGTACAATGTGGAGAGGGGATAGGAACAATGTGGGGAGTGGACAGGTACAATGGGGGAGGGGACAGGTACAATGTGGGGAGGGGACAGGTACAATGGGGGAGTGGACAGGTACAATGTGGGGAGGGGACAGGTACAATGTGGGGAGTGGACAGGTACAATGGGGAAGGGGACAGGTACAATGGGGGAAGGGACAGGTACAATGGGGGAGGGGACAGGTACAATGTGGGGAGTGGACAGGTACAATGTGGGAGGGGACAGGTACAATGTGGGGAGTGGACAGGTACAATAGGGAGGGGACAGGTACAATGTGGGGAGGGGACATGTACAATGGGGGAGGGGACAGGTACAATGGGGGAGTGGACAGGTACAATGGGGGAGGGGACAGGTACCATGGGGGAGGGGACAGGTTCAATGGGGGAGAGGACAGATACAATGGGGGAGGGGACAGGTAAAATGGGGAGGGGACAGGTACAATGGGGAGAGGACAGGTACAACGGGGGAGGGGACAGGTACAATGGGGGATGGGACAGGTACAATGGGGGAGGGGACAGGTACAATGGGGGAGGGGACAGGTACAATGTGGGAGGGGACAGGTACATTGTGGGGAGTGGACAGGTACAATGGGGGAGGGGACAGGTACAATGTGGGGAGTGGACAGGTACAATGGGGGAGGGGACAGGTATAATGGGTGAGGGGACAGGTAAAATGTGGGGAGTGGACAGGTACAATGGGCGAGGGGACAGGTACAATGGGGGAGGGGACATGTACATTGGGGAGGGGACAGGTACAATGGGGGAGGGGACAGGTACAATGGGGGAGGGGACAGGTACAATGGGGGAGGGGACAGGTACAATGGGGGAGGGGACAGGTACGATGGGGAGGGGACAGGTACAATGGGGGAGGCTCAGGTACAATGGGGGAGAGGACAGGTACAATGGCGGAGGGGACAGGTACAATGGGGGAGGGGACAGGTTCTCTGCAGGAGGGGACAGGTACAATTGGGGAGGGGACAGGTACAATGTGGGGAGGGGACAGGTACAATGTGGAGGGGACAGGTACAATGGGGGACGGGACAGGTACAATGTGGAGAGGGGACAGGTACAATGTGGGGAGTGGACAGGTACAATGGGGGAGGGGACAGGTATAATGGGGGAGGGGACAGCTACAATGGGGGAGGGGACAGGTACAATGGGGAGAGGACAGATACAATGGAGGAGGGGACAGGTACAATGGGGGAGGGGACAGGCACAATGGGGAGAGGACAGGTACAATGGGGGAGGGGACAGGTACAATGGGGGAGGGGACAGGAACAAAGGGAGAGGGGACAGGTACATTGGGCGGAGGACAGGTACAATGGGGGAGGGGACAGGTACAATCGGGAAAGGACAGATACAATGGATGAGGGGACAGGTACAATGGGGGAGGGGACAGGCACAATGGGGAGAGGACAGGTACAATGGGGGAGGGGACAGGTACAATGGGGGAGGGGACAGGTACAAAGGGAGATGGGACAGGTACATGGGGCGGAGGACAGGTACAATGGGGGAGGGGCAGGTACAATGGGGGAGGGGACAGGTACAATGTGGGGAGAGGACAGGTATAATAGGGGAGGGGACAGGTACAATGAAGGGAGTGGACAGGTACAATGGGGGAGGGATCAGGTACAATGGGGGAGGGGACAGGTACAATGGGAGAGGGGACAGGTACAATGGGGGAGTGGACAGGTATAATGGGGGAGGGGACAGGTACCATGGGGGAGGGGACAGGGACAATGGGGGAGACGACAGGTGCAAAGGGGGAGGGTCAGGTACAATGGGGGAGGGGACAGGTACAATGGGGAGAGGACAGGTACAATGGGGGAGGGGACAGGTACAATGGGGGAGGGGGCAGGTACAAAGGGATAGGGGACAGGTACATTGGGCGGAGGACAGGTACAATGGGGAGGGGACAGGTACAATGGGGGAGGGGGCAGGTACAGTGGGGGAGGGGACAGGTACAATGGGGAGAGGACAGGTACAATGTGGGGAGAGGACAGGTACAATGGGGGAGGGGACGGGTACAATAGGGGAGGGGACAGGTACAATGGGTAGGGGAGAGGTACAATGGGGGAGGGGACAGGTACAAAGGGAGAGGGGACAGGTACATTGGGCGGAGGACAGGTACAATGGGGGAGGGGACAGGTACAATGGGGAAAGGACAGATACAATGGATGAGGGGACAGGTACAATGGGGGAGGGGACAGGCACAATGGGGAGAGGACAGGTACAATGGGGGAGGGGACAGGTACAATGGGGGAGGGGACAGGTAAAATGGGGGAGGGGACAGGTACAATGTGGGGAGAGGACAGGTACAATAGGGGAGGGGACAGGTACAATGAAGGGAGTGGACAGGTACAATGGGGGAGGGAACAGGTACAATGGGGGAGGGGACAGGTACAATGGGAGAGGGGACAGGTACAATGGAGGAGTGGACAGGTATAATGGGGGAGGGGACAGGTACCATGGGGGAGGGGACAGGGACAATGGGGGAGAGGACAGATGCAAAGGGGGAGGGTCAGGTACAATGGGGGAGGGGACAGGTACAATGGGGAGAGGACAGGTACTATGGGGGAGGGGACAGGTACAATGGGGGAGGGGACAGGTACATTGGGCGGAGGACAGGTACAATGGGGAGGGGGACAGGTACAATGGGGGAGGGGGCAGGTACAATGGGGGAGGGGACAGGTACAATGGGGAGAGGACAGGTACAATGTGGGGAGAGGACAGGTACAATGGGGGAGGGGACGGGTACAATGGGGGAGGGGACAGGTACAATGTGGGAGGGGACAGGTACAATGTGGGGAGTGGACAGGTACAATGGGGGAGGGGACAGGTACAATGGGGGAGGGGACAGTTATAATGGGGGAGGGGACAGGTACAATTGTGGAGGGGACAGGTACAATGGGGGAGGGGACAGGTACAATGTGGAGTGGACAGGTACAATGGGGGAGGGGCAGGTACAATCGGGGAGGGGACATGTACAATGGGGGAGGGGACAGGTACAATGGGGGAGGGGACAGGTACAATGGCGGAGGGGACAGGTACAATGGGGAGGGGACAGGTTCTCTGGGGGAGGGGACAGGTACAATTGGGGAGGGGACAGGTACAATGTGGGGAGGGGACAGGTACAATGTGGAGGGGACAGGTACAATGGGGGAGGGGACAGGTACAATGTGGAGAGGGGACAGGTACAATGTGGGAGGGGACAGGTACAATGGGTGAGGGGACAGGTACAATGGGTGAGGGGACAGGTACAATGGGGGAGGGGACGTGTACAATGTGGGGAGTGGACAGGTACAATGTGGGAGGGGACAGGTACAATGTGGGGAGTGGACAGGTACAATGGGGGAGGGGACAGGTACAATGTGGGGAGTGGACAGGTACAACGGGGGAGGGCACAGGTACAATGGGGGAGGGGACAGGTACAATGGGGGAAGGGACAGGTACAATGGGGGAGTGGACAGTTACAATTGGGGAGGGGACAGGTATAATGGGGAGGGGGACAGGTACAATGGGGGAGAGGACAGATACACTGGGGGAGGGGACAGGTACAATGGGGGAGGGGACAGGTACAATGGGGGAGGGGACAGGTACAATGGGGGAGGGGACAGGTACAATGGGGGAGGGGACAGGTACAATGGGGGAGGGGCAGGTATAATGGGGGAGGGGACAGGTACAATGGGGGAGGGGACAGCTACAATGGGGGAGCGGACAGGATCTCTGGGGGAGGGCACAGGTACAATTGGGGAGGGGACAGGTACAATGTGGGGAGTGGACAGGTACAATGGGGGAGGGGACAGGTATAATGGGGGAGGGGACAGGTACAATGTGGGGAGTGGACAGGTACAATGGGGGAGGGGACAGGTACAATGGGGGAGGGGACATGTACAATGGGGGAGGGGTTAGGTACAATGGGGGAGGGGACAGGTACAATGGGGAGGGGACAGGTACAATGGGGAGGGGACAGGTACAATGGGGAGGGTCAGGTACAATGGGGAGATGACAGGTACAGTGTGGGAGGGGACAGGTACAATGGCGGAGGGGACAGATACAATGGGGGAGGGGCCAGGTACAATGGGGGAGGGGACAGATACAAAGGAAGAGGGGGCAGGTACATTGCGCGGAGGACAGGTACAATGGGGGAGGGAACAGGTACAATGTGGGGAGAGGAGAGGTACAATAGGGGAGGGGACAGGTACAATGTGGGGAGTGGACAGGTACAATGGGGGAGGGGACAGGTACAATGGGGGAGGGGACAGGTACAATAGGGGAGGGGACAGGTACAATGGGGGAGTGGACAGGTATAATGGGGGAGGGGACAGGTACCATGGGGGAGGGGACAGGTACAATGGGGGAGAGGACAGGTGCAATGGGGGAGGGGCAGGTACAATGGGGAAGGGACAGGTACAATGGGGAGAGGACAGGTACAATGGGGGAAGGGACAGGTACAATGGGGGAGGGGACAGGTACAAAAGGATAGGGCACAGGTACATTGGGCGGAGGACAGGTACAATGGGGGAGGGGACAGGTACAATGGGGGAGGGGACAGGTACAATGTGGGGAGAGGACAGGTTCAATTGGGGAGGGGACAGGTACAATGGAGGAGGTGACAGGTACAATGGGGAGAGGACAGGTACAATGTGGGGAGAGGACAGGTACAATGGGGGAGAGGACAGGTACAATGGGGGAGGGGACAGGTACAATGGGGGAGGGGACAGGTACAATGGGGGAGAGGACAGGTACAATGTGGGGAGAGGACAGGTACAATGGGGGAGGGGACAGGTACAATGGGGGAGGGGACAGGAACAATGTGGGAGGGGACAGGTACCATGTGGGGAGTGGACAGGTACAATGGGGGAGGGGACAGGTACAAAGTGGGGAGTGGACAGGTACAATGGGGAGGGGACAGGTATAATGGGGGAGGGGACATGTACAATGGGGGAGGGGACAGGTACAATGGGGGAGGGGACAGGTACAATGGTGGAGGGGACAGGTACAATGTGGGGAGTGGACAGGTAGAATGGGGGAGGGGACAGGTACAATGGGGGAGGGGACATGTACAATGGGGGAGGGGCAGGTACAATGGGGGAGGGGACAGGTACAATGGGGAAGGGACAGGTACAATGGGGGAGGGGACAGGTACAATGGGGAGACGCCAGGTACAATGGGGAGGGGACAGGTACAATGGGGGAGGGGACAGGTACAAAAGGATAAGGGACAGGTACATTGGGTGGAGGACAGGTACAATGGGGGAGGGGACAGGTACAATGGGGGAGGGGACAGGTACAATGTGGGGAGAGGACAGGTACAATGGGGGAGGGGACAGGTACAATGGGAGAGGTGACAGGTACAATGGGGAGAGGACAGGTACAATGTGGGGAGAGGACAGGTACAATGGGGGAGAGGACAGGTACAATTAGGGAGGGGGCAGGTACAATGGGGGAGGGGACAGGTACAATGGGGGAGAGGACAGGTACAATGTGGGGAGAGGACAGGTACAATGGGGGAGGGGACAGGTACAATGTGGGAGGGGACAGGTACAATGTGGGGAGTGGACAGGTACAATGGGGGAGGGGACATGTACAATGTGGGGAGTGGACAGGTACAATGGGGGAGGGGACAGGTATAATGGGGAGGGGACAGGTACAATGGGGGAGGGGACAGGTACAATGGGGGGGGACGGGTACAATGGTGGAGGGGACAGGTACAATGTGGGGAGTGGACAGGTACAATGGGGGAGGGGACCGGTACAATGGGGGAGGGGACATGTACAATGGGGGAGGGGACAGGTACAATGAGGGAGGGGACAGGTACAATGGGGGAGGGGACTGGTACAATGGGGGAGGGGACAGGTACAATGGGGAGGGAACAGGTACAATGGGGGAGGGTCAGGTACAATGGGGGAGAGGACAGGTACAATGGGGGAGGGGACAGGTACAATGGCGGAGGGGACAGGTACAATGGGGGAGGGGACAGGTTCTCTGGGGGAGGGGCAGATACAATGTGTGGAGGGGACAGGTACAATGTGGGGAGGGGACAGGTACAATGTGGAGAGGCCAGGTACAATGGGGGAGAGGACAGGTACAATGGGGAGAGGACAGGTACAACGGGGGAGGGGACAGGTACAATGGGGGATGGGACAGGTACAATGGGGGAGGGGACAGGTACAATGTGGGAGGGGACAGGTACAATGTGGGGAGTGGACAGGTACAATGGGGGAGGGGACAGGTACAATGTGGGGAGTGGAGAGGTACAATGGGGGAGGGGACAGGTATAATGGGTGAGGGGACAGGTACAATGTGGGGAGTGGACAGGTGCAATGGGCGAGGGGACAGGTACAATGGGGGAGGGGACATGTACAATGGGGGAGGGGACAGGTACAATGGGGGAGGGGACAGGTACAATGGGGGAGGGGACAGGTACAATGGGGGAGGGGACAGGTACAATGGGGAGGGGACAGGTACAATGGGGGAGGCTCAGGTACAATGGGGGAGAGGACAGGTACAATGGCGGAGGGGACAGGTACATTGGGGGAGGGGACAGGTTCTCTGCAGGAGGGGACAGGTACAATTGGGGAGGGGACAGGTATAATGTGGGGAGGGGACAGGTGCAATGTGGAGGGGACAGTTACAATGGGGGAGGGGACAGGTACAATGTGGAGAGGGGACAGGTACAATGTGGGGAGTGGACAGGTACAATGGGGGAGGGGACAGGTATAATGGGGGAGGGGACAGCTACAACGGGGGAGAGGACAGGTACAATGGGGAGAGGACAGATACAATGGGGGAGGGGACAGGTACAATGGGGGAGGGGACAGGCACAATGGGGAGAGGACAGGTACAATGGGGGAGGGGACAGGTACAATGGGGGAGGGGACAGGTACAAAGGGAGAGGGGACAGGTACATTGGGCGGAGGACAGGTACAATGGGGGAGGGGACAGGTACAATGGGGAAAGGACAGATACAATGGATGAGGGGACAGGTACAATGGGGGAGGGGATAGGCACAATGGGGAGAGGACAGGTACAATGGGGGAGGGGACAGGTACAATGGGGGAGGGGACAGGTACAAAGGGAGAGGGGACAGGTACATGGGGCGGAGGACAGGTACAATGGGGGAGGGGACAGGTACAATGGGGGAGGGGACAGGTACAATGTGGGGAGAGGACAGGTACAATAGGGGAGGGGACAGGCACAATGAAGGGAGTGGACAGGTACAATGGGGGAGGGAACAGGTACAATGGGGGAGGGGACAGGTACAATGGGAAAGGGGACAGGTACAATGGGGGAGTGGACAGGTATAATGGGGAGGGGACAGGTACCATGGGGGAGGGGACAGGTACAATGGGGGAGATGACAGATGCAATGGGGGAGGGTCAGGTACAATGGGGGAGGGGACAGGTACAATGGGGAGAGGACAGGTACAATGGGGGAGGGGACAGGTACAATGGGGGAGGGGACAGGTACAAAGGGATAGGGGACATGTACATTCGGCGGAGGACAGGTACAATGGGAGGGGACAGGTACAATGGGGGAGGGGGCAGGTACAATGGGGGAGGGGACAGGTACAATGGGGAGAGGACAGGTACAATGGGGGAGGGGACGGGTACAATGGGGGAGGGGACAGGTACAACGTGGGAGGGGACAGGTACAATGTGGGGAGTGGACAGGTACAATGGGGGAGGGGACAGGTACAATGGGGGAGGGGACAGTTATAATGGGGGAGGGGACAGGTACAATGGGGGAGAGGACAGGTACAATGGGGGAGGGGACAGGTACAATGTGGAGGGGACAGGTACAATGGTGGAGGGGACACGTACAATGTGGGGAGTGGACAGGTAAAATGGGGGAGGGGCAGGTACAATCGGGGAGGGGACATGTACAATGGGGGAGGGGACAGGTACAATGGGGGAGGGGACAGGTACAATGGGGGAGGGGACAGGTACATTGGGAGGGGACAGGTACAATGGGGAGGGTCACGTACAATGGGGAGAGGACGGGTACAATGGCGGAGGGGACAGGTTCTCTGGGGGAGGGGACAGGTACAATTGGGGAGGGGACAGGTACAATGTGGAGGGGACAGGTACAATGGGGGAGGGGACAGGTACAATGTGGAGAGGGGACAGGTACAATGTGGGGAGGGGACAGGTGCAATGGGTGAGGGGACAGGTACAATGGGGGAGGGGACGTGTACAATGTGGGGAGTGGACAGGTACAATGTGGGAGGGGACAGGTACAATGTGGGGAGTGGACAGGTACAATGGGGGAGGGGACAGGTACAATGTGGGGAGGGGACAGGTACAATGGGTGAGGGGACAGGTACAATGGGGGAGGGGACGTGTACAATGTGGGGAGTGGACAGGTACAATGTGGGAGGGGACAGGTACAATGTGGGGAGTGGACAGGTACAATGGGGGAGGGGACAGGTACAATGTGGGGAGTGGGCAGGTACAACGGGGGATGGGACAGGTACAATGGGGGAGGGGACAGGTACAATGGGGGAGGGGACAGGTACAATGGGGGAGGGGACAGGTACAATGTGGGGAGTGGACAGGTATAATGGGGGAGGGGACAGGTACAATGGGGAGGGGACAGCTACAATGGGGGAGGGGACAGGTACAATGGGGAGGGGACAGTTACAATGGGGGAGGGGACAGGTACAATGGGGGAGTGGACAGGTACAATGGGGAGGGGACAGGTACAATGGGGGAGGGGACAGGTACAATGGGGAGAGGACAAGTACAATGGGGGAGGGGACCGGCACAATGGCGGAGGGGACAGGTACAATGGGGGAGGGGACAGATACAATGGGGGAGGGGACAGGTACAATGGGGGAGGGGACAGGTACAATGGGGATAGGACATGTACAATGGGGGAGGGGACAGGTACAATGGGGGAGGGGACAGGTACAAAGGGAGAGGGGACAGGTACATTGCGCGGAGGACAGGTACAATGGGGGAGGGGACAGGTACAATTGGGGAGGGGACAGGTACAATGTGGGGAGAGGAGAGGTACAATAGGGGAGGGGACAGGTACAATGTGGGGAGTGGACAGGTACAATGGGGGAGGGGGCAGGTACAATGGGGGAGGGGACAGGTACAATAGGGGAGGGGACAGGTACAATGGGGGAGTGGACAGGTATAATGGGGGAGGGGACAGGTACAATGGGGGAGGGTCAGGTACAATGGGGAGAGGCCAGGTACAATGGGGGAGGGGACAGGTACAATGGGGGAGGGGACAGGTACAAAAGGATAGGGGACAGGTACATTGGGCGGAGGACAGGTACAATGGGGGAGGGGACAGGTACAATGGGGGAGGGGACAGGTACAATGTGGGGAGAGGACAGGTACAATGGGGGAGGGGACAGGTACAATGGGGGAGGTGACAGGTACAATGGGGAGAGGACAGGTACAATGTGGAGAGAGGACAGGTACAATGGGGGAGAGGACAGGTACAATTAGGGAGGGGGCAGGTACAATGGGGGAGGGGACAGGTACAATGGGGGAGAGGACAGGTACAATGTGGGGAGAGGACAGGTACAATGGGGGAGGGGACAGGTACAATGGGGGAGGGGACAGGTACAATGTGGGAGGGGACAGGTACAATGTGGGGAGTGGACAGGTACAATGGGGGAGGGGACAGGTACAATGTGGGGAGTGGACAGGTACAATGGGGGAGGGGACAGGTATAATGGGGGAGGGGACAGGTACAATGGGGGAGGGGACAGGTACAATGGGGAGGGGACAGGTACAATGGTGGAGGGGACAGGTACAATGTGGGGAGTGGACAGGTACAATGGGGGAGGGGACCGGTACAATGGGGGTGGGGACATGTACAATGGGGGAGGGGACAGGTACAATGAGGGAGGGGACAGGTACAATGGGGGAGGGGACTGGTACAATGGGGGAGGGGACAGGTACAATGGGGAGGGAACAGGTACAATGGGGGAGGGTCAGGTACAATGGGGGAGAGGACAGGTACAATGGGGGAGGGGACAGGTACAATGGCGGAGGGGACAGGTACAATGGGGGAGGGGACAGGTTCTCTGGGGGAGGGGACAGGTATAATGTGGGGAGGGGACAGGTACAATGTGGGGAGTGGACAGGTACAATGGGGGAGGGGACAGGTATAATGGGGGAGGGGACAGGTACAATGGGGGAGAGGACAGATACAATGGGGGAGGGGACAGGTACAATGGGGGAGGGGACAGGTACAATGGGGAGAGGACAGGTACAATGGGGGAGGGGACATGTACAATGGGGGAGGGGACAGGTACAATGGGGGAGGGGACAGGTACAAAGGGAGAGGGGACAGGTACATTGGGCGGAGGACAGGTACAATGGGGAGGGGACAGGTACAATGGGGGAGGGGACAGGTACAATGCGGGGAGAGGACAGATACAATGGGGGAGGGGACAGGTACAATGGGGGAGGGGACAGGTACAATGGGGAGAGGACAGGTACAATGGGGGAGGGGACATGTACAATGGGGGAGGGGACAGGTACAATGGGGGAGGGGACAGGTACAAAGGGAGAGGGGACAGGTACATTGGGCGGAGGACAGGTACAATGGGGAGGGGACAGGTACAATGGGGGAGGGGACAGGTACAATGCGGGGAGAGGACAGGTACAATAGTGGAGGGGACAGGTACAATGGGGGAGGGGACAGGTACAATGGGGGAGAGGATAGGTACAATGTGGGGAGAGGACAGGTACAATGGGGGAGAGGCAGGTACAATGTGGGGAGGGGACAGGTACAATGGGGGAGTGGACAGGTACAATGTGGGGAGGGGACAGGTACAATGTGGGGAGTGGACAGGTACAATGGAGGAGGGGACAGGTACAATGGGGGAGGGGACAGGTACAATGGGGGAGGAGACAGGTACAATGGGGGAGGGGACAGGTACAATGTGGGGAGTGGACAGGTACAATGGGGGAGGGTACAGGTACAATGTGGGGAGTGGATAGGTACAATGGGGTAGGGTACAGGTACAATGTGGGAGGGGACAGGTACAATGTGGGGAGTGGACAGGTACAATGGGGGAGGGTACAGGTACAATGTGGGGAGTGGACAGGTACAATGGGGGAGGGGCAGGTACAATGGTGGAGGGGACAGGTACTATTGGGGAGGGGACAGGTACAATGGGGGAGAGGACAGGTACAATGGGGGAGGGGACAGGTACAATGGGGGAGGGGACAGGTACAATGGGGTAGGGTACAGGTACAATGTGGGAGGGGACAGGTACAATGTGGGGAGTGGACAGGTACAATGGGGGAGGGTACAGGTACAATGTGGGGAGTGGACAGGTACAATGGGGGAGGGGACAGGTACAATGGTGGAGGGGACAGGTACTATTGGGGAGGGGACAGGTACAATGGGGGAGAGGACAGGTACAATGGGGGAGGGGACAGGTACAACGGGGAGGGGACAGGTACAAAGGGGGACGGGACAGGTACAATGGGGGATGCGACAGGTACAATGGGGGAGGGGACAGGTACAATGTGGGGAGGGGACAGGTATAATGGGGGAGGGGAGAGGTTCTCTGGGGGAGGGGACAGGTACAATGGGGGAGGGGACAGGTACAATGGGGGAGGGGACAGGTACAATGGGGGAGGGGACAGGTACAATGGGGGAGGGGACAGGTACAATGGGGGAGGGGACAGGTACAATGGGGGAGGGGACAGGTACAATGGGGGAGGGGACAGGTACAATGAAACATAGAAAACAGGTGCAGGAGTAGTCCATTAGGCCCTTCGAGCCTGCACCACCATTCAATGTGATCGTGGCTGATTGTGCATATTCAGTATCCCACTCCCGCTTTCTCTCCATCCCCCTTGGCCCCTGTCGCCGCAAGGGCCACGTCCAGCTCCCTCCTGAAAATATCCAACAACCATTGATTTGATTTGATTTGATTTATTATTGTCACATGTATTAGTATACAGTAAAGAGTATTGTTTCTTGCATGCTGTACAAACAATGCATACCGTACATAGGGAAGGAAGGAGAGACTGCAGAATATAATGTTACAGTTATAGCAAGGTGTAGAGAAAAGATCAACTTAATACGAGGTAGGTCCATTCAAAAGTCTGATGGCAGTAGGGAAGGAGCTGTTCTTGAGTCGGTTGGCACGAGACCTCAAACTTTAGTATCTTTTTCCTGACGGAAGAAGGTGGAAGAGAGAATGTCCGGGGTGCGTGGGGTCCTTAATTATGCTGGCTGCCTTTCTGAGGCAGCGGGAATTGTAGACAGAGTCAATGGGTGGGAGGCTGGTTTGCGTGATGGACTGGGCTACATTCACCACCTTTTGTAGTTTCTTGCGGTCTTGGGCAGAGCAGGCTCCATACCAAGCTGTGATACAACCAGAAAGAATACTTTCTATGCTGCATCTGTAAAAGTTGGCGAGAGTCGAAGCTGACATGCCAAATTTCCTTAGTCTTCTGAGAAAGTAGAGTCGTTGGTGGGCTTTCTTAACAATAGTGTCGGCATGGGGGGACCAGGACAGGCTGTTGGTGATCTGTACACCTAAAAACTTGAAGCTCTCGACCCTTTCTACTTCGTTCCCATTGGTGTAGACAGGGGCACGTTCTGCTCTACGCTTCCTGAAGTCAATGACAGTCTCCTTCGAACTAGCCCCAACAGCTTTCTGTGATCGAGAATTCCACAACTCTCTGAGAGAAGAAGTTCTTCCTCATCTCAGTCCTGAATGGCTTATCCCTTGTCCTTAGGCTGTGACGCCTAGTTCCGGGAGTCCCCAACATCGGGAACATTCTTCCCGTATCTAGCCTGTCCCCTCTCATTCTTCTGGACTCCAGTGAGTCCAAGCCCAGGCGATCCAGTCTTTCTTCATATGTCAGTACAATGTGAATAGGACAAATACAAAGAGGGGAGGAGCCAGGTACAAACAATAAGGGGAGAGGACAGCTACAATGTGAGGGGCTTCAGGAACAATGAAAATGGGGGCTTTAAAATTGGGCAGGTACACTCATTAGCACCCCTTGCATTTCAAAGGGGCAGTTTAAAAATGAACCAAATTGTTGTGGGGTCAGGAATCACATGTAGGCCAGACCGGGTAAGGACGGCAGATTTCCTTCCCTAAAGGATGTTTTATTCATGACAAGGACAGTTGCCATGGTCACTATTACTGAGACTAGCTCAGATTGAATTGAAACTTCACCACCTGCTGTACTGGGATTTGAACCCATGACCCGACAGTGTTAACTCAAGTCTCTGGGTTATTAGATCAGTGACATTAGTAGACGGGTCGGCTTCTCCCCCACCGGGCTTGCTTTGTTGTGCGGCCGGCCCCTGAATCCCCACGCCATGTTGCGTCGGGGCCGGCACGCTGAAGAAGTCCCCCACGCATGCGCAGGTTTGCGCGACCCAACTGCGCATTCGCCGGTTGCCGTGACCCAACGACGGCGCAAACACTTCGTCTCCAGAGGAGCAAAATTGGGCCATTCGGCCCATCGGGTCTGCTCTGCCAATCAATAATGGCTGATATGTTTCTCATCCCCATTCTCCTGCCTTCTCCCCATAACCCCTGATCCCCTTATTAATCAAAAATCTATCTATCTCTGTCTTAAAGACACTCAGTGACTTGGCCGCTACAGCCTCCTGCGGCAAAGAATTCCACGGATTCACCACCCTCTGGCTGAAGAAATTCCTCCTCATCTCTTGTTTTGAAGGATCGTCCCTTCAGCCTGAGGCTGTGGCCTCAGGTTCTAGTTTTTCCTACATCTGGAAACATCCTCTCCACGTCCTCCTCTGGACCCTTTCCAAGGCCCCAGCACATCCTTCCTTAGATGCGGGGCCCAAAACTGCTCACAATACTCCAAATGGGGTCTGACCAGAGCCTTATACAGCCTCAGAAGTGCATCCCAGCTCTTGTTTTCTAGCCCTCTCGACATGTGCTCTCTTCCATCACTGTGTGGGCAGTAATATCCCACTTTAACCCCTCAAGTGTCAGACTCTCACATTACAAAAAACACTTCTGTTTGTGCTTTAGGCAATCTTTTATACCTCTGAAGATTCAATTTGCTTAAACCAGGCCTTGTTCACATCTCATAATAGCCAGATTTTGCTGTGTTTGATTCGAGCAGGTTCTTTGAGTTAACACTAATTCTCCCAGGAGCACAGGCTACAAGTTGGCACATTTTCAAGGTTTTATATGTCAAAAAATATTTACGTTTCATAGAAGCCAGCACGAGTAATCGACCCCCAATGAAACTATTATACAGTCCAGTTAAGATTTTAAATTTGTTAATTCAAAAGTGGAGGACTGGACACTGTAATGTCCCGCACGGGGCCGATGGGTCGGAATGATGATCTTCCCTGTGACCCTTGTGGAATACGAGCTCCCCAATTCAGGATGGGGGATCTCTATTGACCTCTGTATAAAAGGCCAGCCAGTAAGGCACCAACCAGAGAAGAATCTGGTCGGGATCTACCGGGCTGTGGATTATGCTGTAAATAAAAAGTTTATTTCTTTATTTTTCCTCGAAGTGGACGCCCCGTATCCTTATTAAATACACTTTTATTATAAATGTCTACTTTTGCTGACGACTGCATTTTTAGTCATCTGAGTAAAACTGCACCAGGTTGCTATTCAACCACATTGAGGAATACGGTTACCATTAACCAGAAACTGAACTGGACTAGCCACATTAATACTGCAGCTACAAGAGCAGGTCAGAGGCTGGGAATCCTGCGGTGAGTAACTCACCTCCTGACTCCCCAAAGCCTGTCCAAAAGGCACAAATCAGGAGTGTGATGGAGCACTCTCCACTTGCCTGGATGAGTGCAGCTTCAGAACACTCAAGAAGCTCGACACCATCCAGGATCAAGCAGCCCCGCTTGATTGGCACCTCATACACAAACCCCTCCACCACTGGCTCACAGTGGCAGCTGTGTGTACCGCCTACAGGATGCACTGGAGGAGCTCACCAAGGCTCCGACAACAACGTCTTTCAAACCCTCAACCTCTACCAACTAGAAGCACAAGGGCAGCAGGCACATGGGGAACACACCACTTGGAGGTTCCCCTCCAAGCCACTCACCAACTTTAATTGAAAATATATCACCGTTTCTTTACTGTTACTGGTTCAAAAGCACTGTGCTGTCTCTGCGGAGTCTCTTGATGTGTGTGGTGCCTTTGGAGAGAGTACAGAAAAGGTTGTTGCCTGGTATGGAGGGTATTAGCTATGAGGAGAGATTGAATAAACTGGGATTGTTCTCCCGAGAGAGACGGAGGTTGATAGAAGTTTATAAAATTATGAAGGGGTATAGATAGGGTGAAGACTTGGAGCCTTTTTCCCAGGCTGAAAGTGAGGGGGGAAAGGGTCAGTGGAGATGTGGGGGGGGGAGTTTTTTTACACAGAGGGTGGTGGTGGCCTGGAATGCACGGCCCAGTGAGGTGGTTGAGGCAGACAGATTAGCCACCTTTAAGACTTAACTGAAAAGACACATGAACATACAGGGTATAGAAGGATGTAGACAGGTGGACTAGATAGGACACATGATCGGTGCAGGCTTGGAGGGCCGAAGGGCCTGTTCCTGTGCGGGTACTGCTCTTTGTTCTTTGTTCTCTGGTCATGAATAAATCTTCTCTGTTTTAGATACCTCCAGGCCAAGCATTCCT